>NC_133860.1:60897925-61206798 GCF_047830755.1 Zonotrichia albicollis | reverse complement strand
CCTCTGTTTCGCCCTGTTGGATGTTGAAAACCTCAGTGAGGTCTCCCCTCAGTCTCCTCCAGGCTGAACAGACCAAAGGACCCCAGCCACTCCTCACACTGCTTCCCCTCCAGACCCTTCACCATCCTCACAGCCCTCCTTCAGATGCTCTCCAACAGCTCAATAACTTTTTTATATTGTGGCATCCAGAACAGCCCCCAGCACTCGAGGAGAGGCTGCCTCAGTGCAGATCAGAGCAGGACAATCGCCTCCCTTGCCTGGATGCTGATGCTGAGCCTGATGCACCCCAGGCAGAGCTGGCCCTCCTGGTTGCCGGGGCACTGCTGGCTCATGATCAACTTGTCCTTAACAAGGACCTCAAGGTCCCCTTCCTGCAGCCCTCCAGAAAACTGAACTTCAACAGGACTTTAAACAGGGGCTTAAAGGTAGGAAAGAAGTCAAGTTTTCATGAGAACATAAACAATCTTGGTCTGATTTTTAATTTTTTTATTCCAGTAGTAATCAACTAAAACAGCAGCAAAGACTCTTATGTAGTCAGTGAAACTTCTTAACATACAAGTTGATACATCAATATCTTACCACCACCTCTAAAAAGATGTAGTACAATGATATAACTGTGGTAGAATACTACCTTTTGCTGGCAAAACTGGCATTTGCAGTAACATGCAGTAACTGCAGGAATTTGCTCTTATAAACTGCACAGCAGCAACCTGGAAACAAATGAGAGTTCTGCAGATTGTGCCCACTTATAATTGCACTGTCAATTACTGTATTTCACAAGTGATTTTAGAGAAATTACCTATTCTTCAGTAAATAAGGATTAGCTTTTTAAACTACCTAATTGAATGAAATTGTTATATGGCTTTCAGTACAACTACTCTCCCAAATCACTAGAACATATTGGAAGACTCTGCTGAGGAAATTCTTAGCCTTTCTCTTCCTTTGCTTCATTCTTCTCATCCCAAAAGTGTCCAGAAATATGCAACTAAGTTCTCATTTTATTTGGTTTTGGCCTGTAAAGTTGCTGAAAACAGAGTTCTGCATGGTTCTGGCAGTTCAACAGGCACAATTTGGGAAAATTACAGCTACCACTCTCCTTCAGTAAAGCACAGATGTGGTCCATGAAAAGATCTCACAGGGCTTGTTGCTTTAGCAGGGTACATGTTTTCATCTTCCAGCCTAATTTTTTTTCCTTTCAATGCACCTATTACAGAAGGCAAGGTCTATAACAAAAAAAAAAAAAAAAAACAAAAAAAAACAAAAAAAAACGGGTAGGGAAAGATACACTTTTGAGTTTGCCATGCGTAAAATTAGCTGGACACATCAGGAGTTGGAAAAGAAAGAAGCAATGTAAGTTGTGAGTTGCAATATACTATAAATATCTCTGGGTAGGGCAAAAGTTACTCCTTTAATTACGGTATTTTGGTGTGTGAATGGTAAATGAATAACAGCAGAATCTGTGTAGATGCCGTGCATCTCTTCTATCTAGCACTGAAAGACCAGGAAGGTCTACCACAAACTTCCCTAACCAGGTCCCAGTGATTAGTTCAGAGATATTTTGAAGCAGATCAGACTGCTGAATACACTCCAAGGATCTATTCCATGTGGTTATGCTGCTGTAAGTTGAGTCATTCACTGAAATACAAGTTTATGAGGGATCTAGTCAGCCATCAGACAGGCATCCAGCACGACAAATGCAATACTTCTGTCAACTATTTTCTCTTGCGTTTTTTTACTGGTTAGAATATCCATCTAGATTTGAAGGTTAGAGTAGCGGTTACACTTCTGTAGCAAGTAACAGGTGTAAGATAAAGTGTATCATCTCTTTGTTGCACAAGATAAATTTCAAAAGTTTTTAGCGCCTAGTGTTTTAAGAGGATTACACTTTTTGATTTAACAACGCTACTTCTTCCTATATAGCTTCCTTTGTGAAAAGTGCCTTTAGAACTATCTACTTTAAAAAAAAATATTCTTTTCCTAATTAGTCTTTGTGGATGAATAAGCACAGAAATTTCTGTGAATTGATAGTTCTGCTTGGGTCTGCATGGCCACAACCTGCTTATTTGTGAACATGTTTATTTGCATTCTGGAGAAATCCATTACTGAACGCAGGAAAGACTCTTCTGTCTGCGAGATCCTGCTTAAATTGAAAAGCTTTCTCTGTTCCAACTCTTATTTCCCATGCTATTGGTTTGGACTCAAGGCACTGCTACACCCCTCTTCAGGTGCATGGGGTACCTACATATATTCATAGGAATGTGACATGTGCCATGGTTCAAATAATTTCTCAGCAACCTGGCAGCACTGCAAACTCAGAGCTATAAGTCAAGTTTGATAGGCCTGTGCCCACTTACAGTCCATGATCTGAAAGGAGGACAACAGAAAAATGGTAGAGAACAATAAATTTCTTCATGTAATATTCATCTCTAAGTCCATGAATCTAAATCTGTATAAGATTTAACTTGCAAGATTTGGGATTTGTGGGAGCATTGCCCCCTTCCCTCCTCTTCCCTCCTCTTCTCTCCAAAAAACCCACATTCTTTGCAGATTTCTGCTGAAGAACAGATGTAGTTCAACCTTGAGCTGAGGTCGAGTTTGAACGAACATGTGCTTTAGGTAAGCAGCTTTTGACTGCTTTATCCCTCTTGATTTCCTGCTTTTGTAGCTGTCTCTTAGTGAGTTTCTCCCTGGGAGCAGCCAGTCTGGTGGTGGTGGCAGTGCATCCTGACAGGCAACTCTCCTCCTTGTTGCAGTGATCTTGATATGGCGAAATGCTGATCATGAGACATTGAATCCAAGAAAATCCAGAATATCCTGTTACCAATTACATATTGTTAAGGGTTCTTTTCCCTCACCAGAGTTATTGTAAGTCATCTAGTTGTGGAAAAAATGCTGGATCCTCTCTCCTTTGATATATTACATTCTATTAAGGCAACCCAGCAACAAAAATCCTGTACACAATTATATTTTCAATGCATTATTGTAACCAGTTGGCTGGCAATTTTTAGGCTGAGAGAGAAGAATGGTTAATTCATAGCAGCATGACTAGCTATGTCACTTTGATGAAAACACACAGATCCTGAGTTGGTGTGCATTATTTTTTCCATCCATGTATTTAGCTTCACAGACAACCCAGTATATGAACCAGCCTTCCTGAAGAGAGCTTGTTTCTCTCTGGGGTTTCGTCTGTGCTGATTGTGCTCTTTTTGGAAATTCTCCAATAAGCCACTCTCAGCTCAGAAATCAATTTGCTGCAGCTGCTGTAGTAAATTGAAACTCTTGTAGCTGTAAGTGGGTTCATCTGTGGGAATTCTTCTTGCCTGTGGTAAGGTCAGTCTTCTTGGAGGAAGCATTGTGGAGTTAAGTCAGAAGGCAGAAAGTTTTATGGCAGCACAGTTATTGTTCAATACACAGCACAAATCTACTGAGTGTTGGGCTTATTTGCTTCAAATTTGGCAGACTGTTGTTTTTAATACCTGTGGGTGTGTGTGCCTGTTCAGCCTTTAAAGCTGCTTTTCTCTAGGCACAACTCAATTCTGAAAACACAGACATAAGCATGCATTCTAAAGCAGTTTTTGTTGTTGTTGGTGGTGGTGTTGTTCAGCTGTTTGGGCCTCTCTTTTAAAAATCTTGTTTCTTTCTCAGAGGGAAGTGATAAAGATAATGAAAATAAGAAGGGATGATTTTGTTCTGGGAGATGCCTGCTTTTGTTCAAAGACTGAGTCCTCTTTTCAACACTCACACATGCATTTTTTTATTTTCTGAACTGTGAGAATGATAATGTTTTAAAACTGCTTGGGACATAAAATAATGTGGATACAGAAGCCATTAGTAAATAATGTTCTGTGTGCTGGTGAAATGCTAAAGGAGAGACTGTGTGCCTCATGAAAGTAGTTCTTAGGCCAAAATGAGCACAGGGCATTCAATCTTTAAATCTGCATTAGTTCTCTAGCTTTTTAAATGAGCAATGCCATAAAAATTGTTTTAGCTCATTGCTTGCTGAACTAAGTGTTAGTAAACTGGCATGTTGGTAATTTGTGTAGTTGAGGGCCTAAATGTTTATTTTTACTTTCATTTTTTAAATGTCTGCTTCTTAATATTAACTAAGCATCTAGTAATAACTGACTCATATTAATTAAGCATCAAGTTTCAGAATAATTTGTGGGGAAAAAAATTCAAGTAAGGAATCTGAAAGCTCTGTTTTGTCTGAAATGGTCTGTATTGCTCTAAAGGTTTGACAAGTTATTGCACCCCATAAACACTCCTGAAATGCCTGCAATATTAAGTTACCATAGAGCACAGTTTATAGAGACTGTTTAAAAATAAAATAATGA
Source organism: Zonotrichia albicollis (assembly GCF_047830755.1). Classification (NCBI taxonomy): domain Eukaryota; kingdom Metazoa; phylum Chordata; class Aves; order Passeriformes; family Passerellidae; genus Zonotrichia; species Zonotrichia albicollis. The sequence continues at coordinate 61,202,464 of NC_133860.1, read as the reverse complement.
GAAATTGAATGGAAAACCTCCTAACTTGTTAAGATTAGGCTGAGGATAAAGAGAAAGCTCTGACATTAAATCAGGCTTTATCCCTGATTGAAATGTGACATAGAAAGTATACTTAGGACAAGGATAAATCCTGGGCAAGGCATTTAGAATTGAATGAGCTGATACAACAGTATTTCTGACTTTTTACATATGGGTTAAAATACTAAATATTTGAAGTAATTAAGCTGGAAGTATAAGTTTATGCAAAGCTCAAAGCTAGAGAAAAATGGGTTCTCCTGGGAAATGGAATAGAGATATTGCTTGCAGCCTGGAAGGCAGTGTGTTAAATTGGCAAGTTGTCAAGTCCTGAGGCAGTAGAAAACAAGTGAGTAAAAATGTTTATAGCAGTAATGTTGTGTGGAAATGAATGTTGCAGTACCCTGCAAACTGCTGAGGGAGAGAAGAATTCACTTAGGGCCTGAGTGCATGTCTAACCTTGAAGTGAGAAATTAGCTTCTCTAGGTGTTTTTTGACAAAAATAAAGGTAGGATCTGTATAGCGAAATCTACTGAATTTTACCATAGTGACTACATTTAAGAGTATGTGCCTTGGTCAGATACTTTCCCTAGTGCTGTGTCCATACCCCCATCACAAGAGGAAAGCGAGTGGCCTTGTTTTCAGAAGGCAATTCTACCATCAGAAAATCTGCTTCCATTCCAAGTGAGATCTCCTTCCTTCCATTATGGTAGATTATTCCCTGCACCCCTGAGTTTGTACACAACAATTGTGGTGATGGCTAAGTCAGATGCTGCCAAAGTACCTGGCTCTCCTCCTTCTGCATCCTGGCAGCAGGCAGCTACCACTGACTTTTCCATTTGTTTGACACCTGTTTGCTGGATCTTCAGTTGCACACCTCTTGCTCCAGGCATGCTCATCAGTGTATTTTCATTCTGAATTATGCCTGAATGAACACCTGAATTATGCAGAGGTCTGTAAAGCTACCTTTCTCACACAGCTGTGAGCTGAGGCTGTTGAGGGGACGCAGGGCTTTGGGCACCCTGCCTGTTACACAGGCAGTTTAGACAAGGAGCTGGACACTGAAGCAGCTCAGCAGGCTGTAGTGGCAACCTGGGGAGTGAGGCAGCCCTGCAATTGGGGCAAACCAGGCAGGCAGAATTGGTTATCTCTGCTGGCTCCCAATGAAACTTTTTGTGGGATCAGTTCACTCCAGAGAGATGACCCTGACCTTTAATGAAAAAGTTCCTCCCCACTTTTTCCCCTGCAAATGTTTTAACATGTTATGACTGGGGGCTGAAAGCTTGCTGAAAATAAAACTTCTTTTTGCTGTTGTTTTCTTAATCCATTTTAACTTCATTATTCAGCATGGTGATGTGCACCATAAATGTGAGATACAGTAACAGGTCGCCAAAACCAAAATTATATATATTTATGTGAATTAGCAGGAGTTGTTTAGTGTCCAAAATCAGTTTCAAACCTAGTAATTAAGTAAACTGCTGCTGCATGCTTGTGAAGTGTTAAGGAATAAGCTGTTACTGATTATTTCAGCAGAATAAATTGGAGAAACCTGTTGATCAATGAGATGATGAAGAAGACATTATAAACTTCTGCAAACCAAAGACTTAATTCTGTCCCTAGTAGCACAGTGGTATACTTGACTGACAGGTACTAAAGTCTAGGAAGTTTTCCCTGCCTGCTCTCTGTTGGAAGATGTGCTTCCAGATATACCTTTAAAACTTGATAACAATAAGTTGCATGTCTTGACAATTCATTCTAAGGAATCTAAATAATATCCTACTAAAAAAAAAGTTCAATGGCTTAAGATTTTGTAATTTTTTCCTTTCATACATGGCATTTAGTGAGAATGTCAGGATCCCTTGGTTGCTGTTCTTTGTAATATCAGCAGTGTTGTTAGACAAATCCTCCTTTTACAGTACAGTAATGAGATTCTTCTCAAGTTTCTTTTCTGACACAAAGTTAGCTCCTGCATATCCATACTGTTTGTATATACCAACATCATATTTGGTTATCTGACACCGTTCAAGTTTATGGAGCCAGCTACATCCACTGCTTGCTTCTAGCCAGTTTCTATTCATGCTAGACATTGACAGTATGCAAGTTTGGCAAGCACATTTAAGGTTCAAAATAAATCAGTATATATTTGCAGCTCCCTCTGGCATATTCTTAAGTGCACCATATTTACACCACAGGTGATGCAATATTCTGTGGAGACTGGCTTGCCACACTGAGCTATCTCAGCCAGGGTCATACCATCTGCAGGAAAGCAGCACCACCACCTACAGCAGAGTAATGCTTTGCACTAGGGCCAGCGACCACAAAAGGTGCCCATTGCACATTTAAATAAGCAGACTTCAAAATGCATGGGTAAAGACTGATGAAAACAGGTAGGCTCTGAAATATGATGCTCTCAGAGGCAGAATGCTGATGACCAGGTGCTGCTAAGCAGCAGTCCTGGGCTGCTTTAAGAAGAGGAAGCTGAGAACTCCTGGGGAGTTGGTGGCTGTCACTAAACCATCACCCAGTTCCTGGGTGCACAGATCCTACTCCTAAGGAATGTAGCAGGAACTCAGAGCTGACTGGCACAGAGACACTGCCTGAATTATCACCATGCTGCAAATAGCAGTAACAGGTCTTCATAAAAAAAAAAAAAAATCCTTGATCTCTGTAAAGGGTGAATAATTTTGGCTCATCTTGCACATCATTTCTTCAATGTGGCAATGTTAAGACAAAAAATGAGTTACTATCTGTTCCAGAAAAAGAAAGTGAATAATGTTCTCAGTAAATGTTGGTCATAAACAATGATTTTGTTCTACTTTAATTATGCTGGCAGAATTTGCCCAAAACTCAGATATTTCTCTTTTTTTTTCCCCTCAGGAAGTAAAGCAGACAGCTTTGACTTTTAACCTGGCTCTGTCTTCTAAGTACTACTGTTTTGCAGTTTCAAATGAAATTAAAAGAAAGAAAAAAACCAAAAATTAAAACCTATACATGTTTGTTTTATAAAGTAAATTACTATAACTACTAAGCATTATAATGGCAGGGTAGGGGTCTAGTTTACGAACACTTCTTCCAGAGAATATTAACATATCAAAGCAGTCAATAAGCTCTATTATGAAAGTACATTTTTTATTATGCAATATAAATTTGCTTTCCACTTAGTGTAACCTCTCCATTGACAGCTAAAATGCTCAGACAACAACTTACATTAAAAAAAAGAGGTCCTCAGCTAACATCTATTCCATTGATTAAAATATTGGCATCAAACCAGGGAACAAAAGTGTGACTACTATTGTATTGAAAAATGGCTTAAAATTTATTAAATTATGTTTAAAAACTTATGTTTTCCTTCAAAGTTTAATCTGATGCTTTTTTGGAAGTAGAAATAAATGAAGAACCAGAAAGAAAAATGCTTATCTTTAATTTTGGAGGTTGAACTTTGATATTATCTTTCTATTATTTTTATTTAAAAATCACCAAAAACCCCTCAACAAAATAATTTAAATATGTTATTGTGAATTGAACTATATTTTGTTATGAAATACACCCTGGCAAAACTTACTGCTAATACAAGCTACAGATATAAACCCAATGCTTTTCTCCTAAGACATCGGAACATTGCCCTCCTGATATACATTTTATCTAAAAAACCTAAGTTTTTTGGTGGCTTTCCTTTGGGAGATTGCTGATTGTTCAAATGCATTATTGCAGTCATCATGCATAAGATGCATTATTGCAGATAGGCAAATGACAGACAAGGAAGATAACTTTTTAGAAAGAATTCATTGCTGTAAGTGTACCAACAAATGTTTGCCAAGAAACCACAACCAGGACATTTTATTGCACAGACTTGGAGAGTGATGTGTGCAGCATTGGCATGGCAGAAGATCCCATGGTCTGTCAGGGCAACAGAGCCTTCACATGCAAACCTCAGCAGAAATATTTGGAAAAGTTCACCTAAGATCAGGAGAGTTTAGAACCACTGTGGAGGTGTCCATGGAACTAGAAGGAGGAATTGAAGTCACTTGAACTTAAACAGAGGGCAGATCTGAGATCAGAGGGATCTCCTGATCAGAACAATGGTAAAAGGCTTTTAAAGTACAGGCATCAGTACAGATTCCTAGTTTTCAAAGTCAATCTCAGCAGTGGACCATTGGACCAGAAAAATCTGTAAAGAGTTAAAGAATTGGTACTAAGAATAATATACCAATTTTTCCTGCTCTAATTTTGAGTACCATGCTCAAAAATCTGGAATTTTTGAGTGACTGAACCTAAGTCATCTTCAAGAAATGCTGATTTAATTCTGTAAAGCATATTGAAGCCTCAGGACATACGCTTGTTTTCAAAAGTGGAAATTGGCCGAGCACAGCCCCCTGCGCTCAGAAAAGCCCCATGTTCATGAGAACTTTCTACTCTCAGCTCTTGTTAGGCTTTTACATAGCAGGAAGTTGCTGGATTTGCTTCAGGTTATTCTCTCTGGAAGTCATAGTTAGGCAAATTATGAGATTTAAACACTGAAGTTTGAACTTTAAATCAGTTTAACACTGGCACTGTTTTGTTTCTGTAGAACCTCACCAAATTCACTATTATGAGATGCAACTTCTGGTTTTACAGCAGCAACCCAGTTCTGGAAGCATCCCAGAATTCACTTTTGCAATATATAATTTCCCTAAGGGTTCTCACTGGTGTCTTCCTGCCCTATCCTAGACTGAATTCTTAGGTCTTTGGTGCTGACTGTGTTATCAACCAGTTCAAAAATAGCCTCCTAGGTTAAAATTAATGAAAAATGTAAGTATTATGGCATTTTAAAGGAAAGAAAGATGTAATGAGTGCTCACATATCTGCGCTCTGGCCTGCTCAGCATCACTGCTTTTTCTGTAACTACACAAGGAGCTCTTGTTACCTCTGATACCTACTGTTATCCTGCATAATTTTAGTCCCTGGATACTTTATTAAATGTTCAGCCTTGTTTTCAGTAATTATTTTTCACATTTTGCAAACGCCTTTATTTTATTTAAGGCACTAAAAATATAACATTAAGTCAGGTGGGTTCAGTTGTTGTACTTAATGCGTGCACACAATGGGAATTTCTCTTAGCGCTGGCACTGTTTCTTTGAGAAACCAATTTTTTGCTTCCTTTGAAACCCAAGGGATTTTTACATGGCAGTGCTCTAAATTTACTCATGCCTGCCCATTCTGTAATGTATCATTCTGCTGAAAACTGGTGTCAGTGGTGAGTTCTCTTCTAAGAATATGCCCCCATGCTAGCCTCAGCTTCATTGAAAATGAGGCATTGAAAAGGAAACTCTTTTCTTGTGCAGGATCTGTCAGCTACTCTTTAAGCATAAAGCAGCATGCTGAGCACTCTTCAGTGTGAAAAGGCTTTCAAATACAGCTCTGAAAACAGAAGAGATGAATCACTTAGTGTATTGAAGGTGAACAGAAGACTTATTTCCCATGTCCCTGGCTTAAAAGAGTGAAGTTTAATAACTGGAAGAGAATGGCAAGTTTTAGATCTTCAGTAAAATCTATAATTTCCTGCCTGACACTGCAAGAGACAGATAAGGAATGTTCTGACTCCCCTCTGCTCAGGAAATCACACTTTGGGAAAAGGCAAAGATATGAGAAGTGTTGAGGTCTGAACCTTTCCATCAAAATACAGAGGTCAATCTGTAGAAAATGTTCTCCAGCAAATAAATTCTGCAGCCTTATGCTGCTGGGGAAATGCTACTTTGAGGGTAGTAGCAGGGATCTTCATGCATGCTTGACAGAAAAAATACTTATAAGCTGTATTTACTAATAACACTGGTTTAGCATATTAATCACCTTTTGTAGCATGGCAGAAGAGAAATGTTGCAAATGACAGGGCATGGTTTTATTGAATTTGATCTTATATTGCACTAGCTGCTGAACAGCTGAAATCTGTTTAAAATATTATTGAGAGAAAATAATTCGTTAGCTGAAAAATATAAGTTCAAGTGTTAAAATTCCTAGTAGTGATTACTTGAATAAAAGGAGCCAGAGACGAGGATTAGCCACATACACACAGCAAGGACTAAGAAATGCCAATTCCTTGCTTTCTCATTTACACCTACTGGTGAAATAAAGGCAAATACACCTAATAATAGACTTGAACCACCAATTTAATATAAAAATGTCTTCAGGTAACGACATCAAATGTTGTTTACTGTCCATGTCCTAGGAATAGGGAGGAATGGGGTTGTCTCCCCTCCTCAAATGTTTTTGTATTGTGCTGCACATCTATGCCTTCACATCTATCTACAGCCTTTCAAAGTTGGTTGCTGGCTTCTCCTTTTCTTCCTTCCTGTTTTACAAAAGATTGTAGTGAGAAAAATGACAGAGGGTAAGTTTTGATGGCCACAGCAATCAGTCTTAGCAGTCCAGCCAAAAAGAGCAGTGCATACCTTCTTGCTAAACTGTTTGTGGCTGTTTCCTTTGAGTGATATGGTGATATCTCTCCATATCAGTCCTGCTTGTCTCAGCCATGTGGAAAGAACTATACAAAATGGAAGTATTGGAATATACTACTTGAGGAATTCCTAGGTCATTTGTTTATTAATTCAGAACAATTGGCAATTTATCTTCCTTCCGCAGGGGAGCTTTCACATCTTTGTCCAGAGAGCACTCAGAAGTTCGTAACAGCCCATTCTTCTATGTCTGCCACATATGCCGTAGCAGCTTGGAGGCACAAGGCATATAGAATTGTTAAATAATATGAATGAAATGAGAATTCATGGGGATCAGCCTGCTGTCATCAACCTTGCATCTTCCAGCCTGGAAGGATAGGTGCCCACATGGGACAGGAGCCTGACAAACTAGCCTACCCTTAAAATCCAAAGTATTTTTTACTTTAGTTAGATTTTCCATAGACACAGCTCTTGGAGACAACCATAGTCAGGATAATGCAAAAGAGAATAAGACACATATGCTTATTTTATCATCAGAGAAATTAATCCATATTTGTCTCATGATCATCTGAAATTCAGAAGCTTACCTATGAGAATATTTCTCGTAGAAAATTGGCATGAGACTGCAAAACTGTCATGAGACTGCAAAACTGTAGATTTTCTTCATTCTTACCTCAAGGCCACAATCTAAATCGGTAAACAATCCTGAGCCCTGGATATGTTCAGCAATTTGTTACATGCTGATGCTCATCAGTGTTGTTAATGCCAGTTCTCCAGCAAGCAAACTTTTCCTTTGCAAACGTTGCATGAAATAAAAATATCTATGTAAGCAGTGGGATGTCGCAAAGCAAATTTGCCAGGCTTCACGCTTGATGCCATTGCCCTGATAATGTTAAGTTCTAAATGCATATGAGTCACAAATTGAATTTCATAGTTTCTCTCTTCACTACAGCAACTTTTAAGAGTAACAATACATTTTTAAAAAAAAGTTAAAATGGACTTAATTTCAATCAATCTATTTCTCTAATTACAACAAGCTTAATTCCCATATTAGTGATTTGGGGACAGTGCATTTAAATGCAAACCTGAACTTTTATTTGTAGCATCTCTTAAAATATAGTCATTCTAAAGTAAAATATTGTGGTGTTGTCCTTATTTTATGTACAAAGTTAACCTTTTATAATTTCTGGTTTGAAACTTCTAGTTTAACTGTCCTAGTTCCATTAGGATAGCTTCTATGCTAAAAAGAATATATTCTGGTGAATTTGCGCCACCATGTACTGGGTAACAGAGCAGAGAAAATACGCCACAAACTGCTCATTGAATAAGTCAAATGATAGAATGGAAATCAGGGATAATTCCTTCTTCAGCTGTGGGGTTCTTTTCAGCCAAGTGTAGGTTTACATTACTAATCAAATCTCCAATTTGTTTTATAAGTAAAAAATGCTAGTAAAAATTATGATGTATATATTTTATATGATGTATTTTTAAAATGGACAAACTGTGTTCTTGTATAAATTTGTTGAATGGATTTCATGGTTGATATTTCAAGCACACATTTTTACTCACAAAAATATCATATATTTTAAATCCAAAAAGTGTTTTCTTTCAATTGCTTTAATTAAAAAAAAAATTGATAAAACAAAAAATCCAACTTTTTCCTTGAGAAATCCCTTATGCCTCTTAGAAGATTTGTTTGTTTGTTTGTTTGTGTTCCCCCTCAAAATTCTAGATTGTCTGAACAAAATACTTTATACAATTATTTATTATTTTTGATGAAGATATAATTATTTTGGAAAAATTTCTGCTATTAATAGATATCTACTCTTTGCACAAATTATTGCAGCTACATAGGGCTGAAACGAGCAGGTAAAAGATAATTTTTTTAAAAACTGTGATAGTATTTTCAGCAAATAAATCAGAAAGCCAGAAAAGTTGTTTCTTTCAAAGTATTTTTCTAATAAAAGGTATAAAACAAAACAGTGTAATAATAACTTGGTCCAGAAGACATTATGTGAGGGTTTGAATTGTAATGAAATGCTGCCAGAAACCACCTGACTGCAACCATGATGTTGTTTCACAAGGTGGCACAACTACTCTTTCTATTGTGCATGCATATTTTCTTCATCCAACATCTAATTAGGGTCCCAGTGTAGCTGTTAAAGAACCTACCTGTACTCAAATCAACAAAACATAAGAAAGATCTCGGGCATAAACAAGAAGTCAGGCCCATTCCAAGGCTAGTTGAAATCAATAAGCATCTTTCCGATGTCTTTGATAGGAATTTAATAGTTTATCCATGGCATGTTTAAACTCTCCTGTCAGGCTTTCTAATCCCATGTGTGATTAGCTACAGCAGACAACATATTAAACTTCTCAGGAAAAATAATCTCATAATGCTTAGCTCTCATCTGGCTTTTTAGAAATCTTAGTATGATTACTAATACACTAATCCAGTAATAAGAACAAGAAGCTGACATATCCATAATCCTACCAAATTCAATGGGACAGCTTCTACATAAATTCAGAACACTGATAGACTAAAAGAGTGGATTCTAATCAAAATTCTTTCTATTTTTCTCTCTTAATGTTAAGTATAATGATTTATATCCTTAATTCAGACTTTGGAAATTTGTCTCTAGGATCAAGTGGAAAAGTGACATAATATACAAAAAGAATTTTTTTTTCTGGCTTTATATAATAATTGCAAAATAATGTTATTGCAATGTTTGATGAAGATAGTGAGTCTTGTAGGTATCAGTATTTGTCCTTCATTCAGGCATTTCAAGTTGCAGACTAGAAGGATATTCCATTAGGCGACTCTGATGTCAAATCTGAGTAAAAGTCATATTTGAGTAAAACTCCTAAAAAACTTAGAAAAAATGTTTGTTATCAAATGGTTTATAACCTTTTCAACAGTTCCTGAAAAAGAATTACATAAATGCAGGAAACCAATACACCTAGAATCCGGCTTCTTACCATACAGTTCTCCCTTCCTAGTTTTTCCTTTTCAGATGTCACATAGTTCACTGACACTGGATGTTGGAAGAGAGGATGTGTATGTTGTTTATTGTCACTACTGTTGTGGTTGGTTTATAATGAAAGATAACTATTCAGTTCTTCCTCTGGGAACAATAGCTGTTCGTGTCTGTAGACATCTTGCTATTATCTTTCCAGAGTTCTCTTCTGACTGGATTTTTTTTTTTTAAATTCAGTTTGGATTTTTATTTACTTTTCCTCCATACGGGCTATTCTCATGGAGATGGAGAATGGAGAATGTGTTTGCTAAGCTCTTTAAAAGAGAAATTTTCTGTTGTGCTCCTTACAGCTGTAGCCATCTCTTTACCAGGATTGAGGTACAGTGGATTTCTGTTTATCCTAAGCATTTGGAAACACAGCTTTGCTGACTTTCTTTCAAATGGCAACTTTGCTGACTTTCTTTTAATTCTTTCATCTCTCATTAGAGATGAATGAATACAATAATGTGTGACAAAAGTGTTAAGACAAATCTGTTTAATCCACTTGAGACCATGTCTTCCATTCTAGTCCCTGGCTATGTACCACGGGGTACCTGAGAAGGAAGAGAGTAAATACTCCTGTCCACCACTTAGAACCTTTTAGTGCATCCCATGTAGAGATGGGAGCTATGTATGGAGGTCTTCTATTCATAAAAGACAGTGATTTTGCCTAATTTATTTCTCTTCTAAGAAGACAGGGAAACGACTACAAAGTACAGACAAGACAAACAGTTTGAAATAAGAGTAAAATAAAGCAGGTTAAACAAATTTACACATAAATTGCCCGTGTAAACTTTGGTGTAATAATATTTTTTTATAAATAATGAAGAAAATGTTAAATCTAAACAGATTTTCAGAAGTACAGATTTCCCAGCATAGTCTATCATATAATTTAAATTTTGTTTTTATTTAAATTTGAGTATGAAGCTCCACACTTTAATTAAATTGCAGATCATGTAGTTTGCTTGTTTTCCCAGAATAAAATATGGGTTTACTAATTGGTAATGTTGTGAAATCATCTTGAATCTAAAATTTTAACTACTGATGGATTTTTAGAACTGCAAATAATTCTAGAAAATATAAAGGTTTTGTTTTTAGTAATAACTGTTGCACTTCACTGATCTCGGTCTGGAACAGGACTGAATATATGAGAATTGGCCCTGTGGACAGTAGTGGAGGAGCAAGATATTGCAGTTGGCCTCCTGCTGCACTATGTCTAATTTCTCTGCAAGGAAATTCTGGTAAAACTGTGTTGGGGATTAGGATTATTCCTTTTGTTTCTTTCTCTCATGGAATTTTGTCCCATCTGTTTCTAAGAAACAATTACTACTGATAATTACAAGAAAAAAAAGATGTTGCTGTGAGGAGGAGGAAGGAGAAGGGTGCAGCTTGCTGCTCTCTGCACCTGGGTTGGGATCCCTGAGCCTCTCCCCACTCAGAGGGATGCTTCTTGTAGCACTGGCAGGTGGGAATCACTTCCCAAGCACAACTTCGCAGGACACATGAAAAGGGATTGCATTTAGCCTTAACTGAACCCTACCAACTTCAGTTTGAAAACCCAGGAAGTCTGATATTCTTTAAATAAATTGCACTGCCTTGTATAGACAGAGGTAGTGAGCTATGCTGACCAAGGGTTTCCACAGGTACAGGGAGGGTGCTGCCAACTGGGATGTCACTTTCCCTGGTCCCACCAAAACTCACCTCCTCCCAGGAAGACTGTCAAGAAGGGGGGGAAAAGTCAATCAGTTTCCTCAGAGGTGTTTTGTTTTTCTGGTTCTTTTTGTTGTCTCTGTTGTTGTTTTTTTGCCTTGTTACACAAATATATACTAGTAAAGAACTGTTCCTTTTCCCATATCTGCCTGAAGGTCCCTTTATTTCTAAGTTATAGCAATTCAGAGGGAAGGGTGTAATCTTTTTTTTCCGTTACAAGGAAGTGTCTGCCTTCCATGGCAGACACTTGTTTTCAAACCAAGAGAGATCTTAAGGATTTAAGTAGCTAATCTCTCTTGAAAGAAAGGGGCATATTCATCTGAGATGTGGCTGTGTCCAGTGCCCAGTAAAATCAATTGAAAAGGCTTTAACCACATTCAGTCAGATGCCTGTGAAGGTTAATAGATTGGACATATTATTACCTTCCAAAATAAAACAGTGCATAAAAATGCAAATGGTTATAGAGCCAGGTGTTGCAATAATGCAAACATACCAAACTCAGCCATAAACCCTCAGGAGTTTTGGAACATTATAATAAAGACTAAAGACTATTTATTTGTTAAGATACAATTAACGCATATGATTACCCAGGTGTATCAATTAATAAATATATGCCTACAAAAATGTTATAGGATGTTTGGCAATTACTACTACTGCTCTGTAAATGATGTCTGTATGCCTCCCTAATGAAACCAAATGCCCAAGGAGAATTTAAAGCTAAGAATTCCTGTAAGTTTGCTCTACAAAGACAATTGATATTTCTTTATCTTTTGCAGGTGGTTGCGCTAGCTCTGATATGACCTATTTTTGTGGGCTGGGCACATAATTTTCCATCACTTAGAGCCAAATGCTCTAATTAGTTTTTAATCTCACACACCTAAAAGGGAGTTATTTGTGGTGATACTTTAAAGAATGAAAGTGAAAAAGTAGTGTTTTGGATTTGAACACTGCCACCCTATTCCAAATTTTTCAGATTTGTCTGACTAGTTATAGAAATAGCTCCAGTCCTTTCAATAATTAACATACAACAGTCTTAAATTTCCCCTTTCTTGCATCAAGTATATCTACTTCTCATCACTTTTTGAGGCCTTTTTTATTGTTGTTGTTGTTTTAAAAATGGCCTTCAGCCATTATTCTTTCTTAACTTTCTAATGGAACACCTAAAGGACAGCCAGTTTTAGTCAGTGCTTTCCACCAATGGCTGCTATGAATACATATGGTGGTTTAGATGCCCTTTATATGATTTTTAAAGGCTTTCTGAACACGGGTGCAGGACTGTTATTGTTAACCACTAGATGCCACCATTGCTCCTATAAAAGTGGTCCAAGTAGATCTGAGTCCATTAAATCTCGCAAACCTTCAACAGATTTCTCTGCAGTGTATCAAAACAGTGGAATAATATTGAACTAAAAATACAAATGCAGGTAGATACACACGTTATAAATTATTTTGACAATACACAACAACTTGCAGTCCATTTTCAACTCAGAAGTGTGTAAAGGGCTTTATAATCACCTCTCATGGGTTTACCTGCTCTTTTTGTGACAAAGAGTGCCAGATCTGAGGAGCTGGTGCAGCTGACACTGACTGTATATGCATAAGCAAGGGAAGTGGCTAAGTGTCATACATTGTACATCTGCAACCCCAGAGCAGTAAGCTGTCTGAAAATTTAGGACACCATTATTATGATGGGGCTGTGAAGGTCTCAAGGAGATTGTACTGCACATGACTCACCATGGCTCAGAAACTCCCAAATGTTTGCAAGGAGCCAGGGGGGAGGGATGGGAGATTGTATTTTAAAATGCAAGGCTCATACAGAAAGCTGAGACTCTCATAACTCTGGTAATTCCCAATTTAAAGCCTTTCTGGAGGACATCCTCTCCACTTAGCTTGTCTGTTAATAGCTTGGGGAAGACAGACTCAGGATCTGCTACCTTGCTGCTCACACAACATCTCGGGTAGTGATCCTTAGTCCAGACACAACACTTGGGCTGTTGTTTTTAGTGGTGACAGCAGGAGTGAATGCGTAGTGCCTTACTGATTGGTGCTACAAACGTGCCAGCCTGTGTGCACATGGGGAGGAAATTAACCATGGTCTGTTTGGAAAGGACACTCAGTTCTGGGGAAGCCATAGAGTATGCTTCCTGAGCCTGATGCTTCCACATCTCAAAACCACAAAAAGCATGCAGCCCGCTCACTGCATGTGGCCAGTCACATGGAAAAACTGCAAATTACTTCAATAAGTGACCTCTTCACAGCTAAAGACTATGCAGAGTAGACTCGCTTTGTTAGGTGGGTAAAGCGGTATCATTTTCCAAAAAGGTTTGACATTTTTCTCTCACTATTTGCATACTTTTACTGACATCACAGAGCACCAGCCTCCATACTCCTCCTCCCACCTTGACATATGTCTAACAATTGAAAATGTCACAAGAAGTGATAGACAAAGTCACAGATGAGCCGCAAAATGGGTGGTTTTCCTGAAAACTTGTAAATATATGTTACTGGATCTGTTGTATTGATGTATTTCAGTGAAAAGATGTATGGATGTGAAGAACAATTTATGCCTTTTGTTGGAGATAGACATCTTGCACAATTAAATAAGGGATGCATACAAATATGGAGGATATGCAGGCAACCTTAAACTTCAGAATTAAAACTGTCCCTGTAGCCACAGTATGCTTAATGTTTAATTGCTGCTGCCAGTCATCCTGGACTGTGAACAGCGCTGTTACCCAGAGGTTACCCGGAGGTCAGGAGGATGAAGAAGCAATGCTCCAGGATCTTGGAGCTCATGAGGACCAAAGCAATATTAACAATACCAATAATACTAACACTACTAAAATAATGATATGCTCAGGCCGTGGGAATCCACGCCACAGTAAAAGGCACTTTTAGCTGGGGAGCTGTTAACTGTCGAGGGCAGAAGGCAGAGGCTAGAGCGGAGGCAGCGGAGAGGGCATCCCTCCTCCCGACACGACACCCCGGACCGGGCGCCTTCCACGATCTGCTCTCCACAATCTCTGGAGGAGACGACCGGGCGGAACGCCCCGTGCCGCCCTCGGATGGTGCCGAGCCGCGGCCGCTGTTGAGACCCCGGCCTCGCCCGCTACCACAGCGGGTCGGGGACGCACCGGGGCACCCAGAGCAAAGCGCGGCTGCCGGGGGGACAGCCCCGCCGCGCCCCACCCTTCCGCACCGCCCGGCGGGCGGCCCCGGCCCTGCCCCCGCCCCGGCCTGCAGGAGGGTCGCCAGCGGGCGGCGGGGCCGGTTCGGGTATCGAGGCCGCGGCGCGGGTGAGCCGCGAGAGGCATCTAAAAAAATCGTTTCCTTCCGGAGCGGCGGCGCCGGCCGGTTCTCCGCCGCTTCTCCGCCGCAGCTGGGGCGCCGGCGGCGCTCTCCGGGGTGAGGCGCTCGGCAGCCACGGAGGAAGGCGGCGGGCGCAGCGCGGGGGCCGGGGCGGAGGAGGCTGAGCGGTGGGAGGGGCAGGGAGGGACCAGCCGCGGCGGGGACAAGGTGCCAGCGGAGCGGAGGCGCCGCCGCTCTTGCTCCGCCGCCCTGCCGCCCGCAGAAGTTTGACTCGGGAGCAGCGCAGCCGCCCGGGGCCGCCGCGGCGGGGCAGGGACCCGCGGCGGGAGACGCCGCGCTTGAGGCCGCCGCGGGACGGGGGTCGCCTCCAGCGGGACGCCGGCGGCGGTAGCGCTGCTCCGGGAGCCGCCCCTCCCGCGACATGGCAGCGCGATCCCGGAGACCCTGGCTGAGCGTGGTGCTGGGGCTGGTGCTGGGTTTCACCGCCGCCTCCTGGCTCATCGCCCCTAGAGTGGCCGAGCTCAGCGAGAAGAAGCGGCGCGGCGCCAGCCTCTGCTCCTACTACGGCCGCGCGGCGGGGCCGGGGGCGGCCCGGGGCGCGGCGGCGGCGGGCGGGCAGCAGGCGCCGCCGGGGGCAGCGGCGGTCCTGGGCGGCACGAGTTTCAGGAGCAGCCCCTGGGAGCTGCCGCCGGCGGCGGCGGAGGGCACGGTCTCCAGCCCCGCTGCCGGCGGGGAAGGGGAGCCGGAGGAGGAGGACGAAGGCGGCGAGAAGCGGAGCGGCCGGCCTGGCGGCAGCCACAACGGGAGCGGGGACTGGGGAGGCGCCCACGGGTGCACCAAGCCCCGCAACTTTCTCTACGTGGGGGTGATGACGGCCCAGAAGTACCTGGGCAGTCGGGCGGTGGCGGCGCAGCGGACGTGGGCGCCCTCGGTGCCGGGCCGCGTGGAGTTCTTCTCCAGCCAGGGCTCTGCCGCGCCCCCCGGGATGCCCCCGCTCCCTGTCGTTGCCCTGCCGGGAGTGGACGACTCTTACCCGCCTCAAAAGAAGTCCTTCATGATGATCAAGTACATGCACGACCACTACCTGGACAAGTACGAGTGGTTCATGCGAGCGGACGACGACGTCTACATAAAAGGTGACCGGGGCGCATCGCGCCGGCGGGAGGCAGGGAGGAAGGGGAGCGGTGTCTGGGAGCCCGTCGGAGTGCCCCCGTGGGTGGGTTCCCGCCTGGGGCGGGGAGAGCATGGAGCGCCTCGACCTGCCGCCGCCCCGCCGGCGTTTGCTTCCAGCCCCAGTGTGCGGGGTACGGGGAGCCGCCCCATCCCCGAGGGAGGCCCGGCGTGCCCGGCCCGGGCCGTCTCTGCAGAGGCCGCGACTCACTGGAGAGCCAGAACTGCGGGTTGGACCGCGCGGGTCTCGGTGAGCGGTCCTTTGCATGGGCGTGTGGTCCCGCTTGTGCCGTCCCCTCCCTCGCTTCCGTGGCGATCCTGCGGACGAGCCTCCGCTGTGGTCCGGCGGAGAGGGTCCGGTCTGACCGGGCGCGGCGGGCTGCGGGCGCTGCAGGACTCACCACCCGACCGCGGCGTGTCTGGCGGTCGCGCCGCGCCCCGGCCCCCGGTGGAGTCGGTGCAGGATTCCTGGGGACACCGCTGCTGTCGCCGGTGCCAGCTCCCCGGCCGCCTCGAGCTCGGGCTGGGCGAGCGCAGCCGCCGCGGGCTCCAGGTGAAGCTGCTGTTCCGTGCGGAGAGCGGCTCCGGGAAGCACCAGCCCTGCTCCCGTGCGAGTTTCACAGCAGCGTTAGGACGTGATGTTCTGCAGCCTTCTTCCTTTTGGTCTGCGCTTGAGGCTAGCATTATTTGTGCCGTGTCCCGCGCTTACGAAAGGGAAGCTGAAGTTGAAAGCATAAGCCCAGGTTGTGAGATTGGTTGCTTACACTGTTGTAAGTGTAAGGTGGTGGCTGTACCGTTCCCTGTTTGTCACTTAATTTTTGAATCGTTTAATAGGCTTCCTGCTCATCAGCTGTCATTCACCTGTCAAATATTTGCAGACTTACACATGTGTATATGTATATACATTCAGTTGCAGGCTAAAGTTGTGTTTTCTTTGAGCTCATTTCGATGGAGTACTGAACCTGTGTTTAACATGGTACCAAATTAAATAAATCCAGAAACTTTTAATTTCAAATAAATATTAAAATTTCCTAAAATAACTAGCTAAGTGATGATAAATATTGTAGTACTGGAACTATTTGAAACTAACAAGAGTTTTATTTTCTTTTCAAGAATTCGTCTGTAATCAAACCTGGTTTTCTTAGTTAATTTAGATTTGCTCTGGTATTTTCTAAAATTAATGTAATAAATCTTACCTGGTATTTCCCATCCACTCCCTTTCCTTCCCAGCCTGGAACTATAGTGTCCAAATTGTCCAACTTTAGGGACTTCTCTACTAGCAAACGCTTTCCATCACTATTGTTTGAACAGAACAAGTTCATTGTCAAAAATTAAATTCTGGCCATATTCCAGCTTGGGGCTGGAAGGAAAATGTCATTGTAATGTTAATTTAAAAAAACCTGTTAACTTGTCCAAGGATGTTTTCTGTGAGGTCTGGGATATTGCTTTGGAAGTCCTTTCCTCTGACTCGGGTTACATTTTTTATAAAACTTTGAAGTACAGGAAAAGAGACAAATAACAGTAAATCTTGTCCTTTTTTTTTTCAGGTGAAAAATTGGAGGAGTTTCTTCGCTCACTGAACAGCAGTAAACCTCTGTATTTGGGGCAGACTGGTCTGGGTAATATTGAAGAACTCGGAAAACTCGGGCTGGAGCCTGGAGAAAATTTCTGCATGGGAGGGCCAGGCATGATCTTCAGCCGGGAAGTTCTCCGGAGGATGGTGCCACATATAGGTGAATGCCTTCGAGAAATGTACACCACTCATGAGGATGTGGAAGTGGGCAGGTGTGTCCGGAGGTTTGGAGGAACTCAGTGCGTTTGGTCCTATGAGGTAAGTGACAGTATAAATTAGCAGTGTGCTGTTTGTTTACAGAGTTTTTCATCTTGCAAGGTAAGTAGCCATATCTGCAATCTCTTTCCACCGTAATTATCTTCCAGTGCTTGCATCAGGATGTGAACTAGAGACTGTAAGGAAAAAAGAGAGGAAAACATTCACAGCATATTGCTGTAATCATATTTATTTCTACTTGTGTCCTACAGTTTTCATTGGTGACCATTTACTGCAGCCATGCTGTAAGCGTTGCTATGCTGTAAGTTGCTAGAGCATTACCTAGAGGGCTTCGAAACAATCCTTGACAGGAAGCTGTTGCATTTGGTATATATACTGTTCATGACAGATTGTTTTAAGCAGATCTTTTCAAGTTTAGGTAAGCATGAAGCATATCAGTTTGCTCTGCATCTCAGTCTCTTAAAATTTTTACATTGTAGCATTTGAAGAATGGTCTGTATTTTCTTAATTACCCAGATATATCTTACTCAAGTTTGTTATTTACAAAAGGAGAAATAGGTGTTGTTTGGCTGGCTTGTCTATTTTTTTGTACTTTTTATTTACAAGACTATCTTCATAGATAAAAATAGGCTGAGCATACTGCTACAAGGAAGGGTAAAAGGTGAAACCTAATATGATAAATATTATTTCACTTATTTTGACCAGTTATTTAATATTAATATGTGCTTGCTCTTGTGGCACTCCCTCCATTAATCAGGAAAAATCCATTTAAATGGGCCACAGAAAGAGGCTATGTGATATTTAGTGTCAAAAAGTCAGAAAAAAAAATTTTGTGTAACAGCATTTTTCTGAATGGCCCAGGAAAAGGTGACCATTTAAAAATGTTTTTGGTAGGTTTCAGTGTATGTAAACACAAAGGTGAACAAAAGAAAATGCGACAGGCTTGGTACTAATTAGGTAGAAATCTTAGAGGGGCAAATCGACTTTAGAATAGAAAGATGCCTTTCGAGCCTACTTCATTATGTGTTGTAAATGCTGCTGTGAAATAATATACCTGTGGCTCTGGCAGAGAAGGAAGGCATTTATGATGTTGATGGAAATCCATGTAGAACTA
Organism: Zonotrichia albicollis; assembly: GCF_047830755.1. Classification (NCBI taxonomy): domain Eukaryota; kingdom Metazoa; phylum Chordata; class Aves; order Passeriformes; family Passerellidae; genus Zonotrichia; species Zonotrichia albicollis. The sequence continues at coordinate 61,183,912 of NC_133860.1, read as the reverse complement.
TATAGGACCAGTAGTTCCTGATCTGACATCCAAATTGCGTGGTACAGCTTCAGCCTAATCGTACACTCTGATGTGTTTGGGCTGTGTCTGTACAAAGCTATTTTCCAGCCGTTATGGGCATGTGATGCTTGCTGATCTGTATCAGGTGGCAGCATTAAGATTCTGCCTTGACAGTTGTATCATGGAAGGGGTTTTGGTTTTGTTTTTATGGCTTGACTTGGAGAGAAATCTGTGGAAGAAAGCTGATAATATTGTCACCATGGTTATAATGTATTTTGATGTTGAATGTCAGGAAATGTTGGCTCCAAGCACTGATCTTAAGGGGGATGGAACAAAAAAAATACAGTTTTGGAGACTGGTTTATATGGCTGCCCAGAAGCTCAGTTTTTCATGGTAGGATTGAGACCTGAAAACAAACTTTTTGAAAAAAACTCATGCTTGTATGAGATCTGGAATAGTGACACCAGTCTTTGTTGTCAGTTGCTCTTGAAGGACCTAGGACTATGTAATAGAGAATAAAAGAAAAAATGTGTTGGGCATTGCCATAGTCCCCACTACTTTCTGACCAGTATTTCTGGCTGATTCTGAAGAATCTTTGTTGCCAGTGCAGAAGCTGCTTGAGAAAATGCGGATGATTAAGACAAAGCTGCTTAGGATGTTATCCCAGCATTAAACCTATTTAGATGGGAAGGAGTGAAATGAGATGTCTGGAAAGAGAAGCTGCATTTGTGCTTTGGCATAGTTGGTGCTGTACAACAGTATGATACTCCACCCGAGCAGATCTGTGTGTTGCAGATTGCTAGATTATTTGGTGAAAAGAGTAATATTTTTCCCTGGGGCACTGAAACTGTTTCTGTGTGCTTTTTCAATCCTGTGTTAGATCAGAAACGCTCTCTATGTGCTAGAAGGGGAATATTCCTTCAAATACATGTGCACAAAATCTAAGACTGGGACCAGGACTTCCTGTATAGCCAGTTGCACTTTTGCCCTCTTGTTCTATGTAAGTAATAAACTGAGTCCTGTTGAGCTGCAAGATTATTATGAACTTAGTTGATTTTAGTAAGATAAACAATTTGTATTTTGTATGTATTTGTGAAGACCAATGTAACCTGGAAACAGTTACATTAAAATTCATGCAAGCTTTTTAGCTCCGGAAGAGTTGAATCACTGTTGCCTCTAGATTTTTTCTAGATTTCTTTTATAAGAACTGGATCGGAAAGTCAAAGAGTTGCTGAGAAAACCTGAAATGCTTGATCTTTTCTGTGTAGTTAGCTGGTGTGGTTGATTGGCTGCCTGTCAGAGTTTGTTCTGCTGCCACTTAGGGCCAGCCAGAAGCATATGGTAGCTTATATGCATAATATGCTTGCTGACAAGAAGAGGGTAACAACTTTGTCTTTGTTTTTTTTTTTTTTTTGGTTTTTTTGGTGGTTTTTTAAATTTTGTTTTTTTTAATTTTACTTTTTGTTGCAAGAATGAGTAAGATAAGAAGATATTTGTGGGCCTGCAGTGAGCCATTCTTATGTTTTCAGCTTTCTAGAGTTAAATTCTAGTTCTGCCAGATTTGAAGCCATGTCTAAAGATTGGGACTCCCACGTACCAAGTGACTCACAAGTGAGGCGATGAGCCTCTCTCTGTGTCTGCTGATGGGGCTCCTACACTCCAAATAAAGAGTTAGTCATTAGATTGCTGAGAGAGGGAATCTAATGACAGTGTTTTTAGGGTCCTTGTGAAAAATGGACGACAGAAAGAGGAGGACACTCAAGTTAGTGTCTGGTTTTGGTTGCTGCCCTGTTCTGCTGGACTTGGCCAGCCCTGTGGTGGGCTGGAACAGGGGAGAATCCACTTTGCTGAGCATGAGCATCAGGAGAAAAAGAGGTGGTCCTAGACAGGAATAAAGGACTAGCAAAGTGTTGAACTGCTATCTTGACAGCAGCTTAGATTCAAATTTTTTGAAAGCAACAGCTGAACTGTAGCCTAAATCTAGTCCATTTCCTTGCTTCATGAGAAGATATCTGCTAGAAGTGTATTTTGGATGGATCATTGTCTTTCTACAGAAGATCCACTCTTGTTCTGGTATGTAAAACATACCAGAATAAAAACATATTTTTTCAATTATGTTTTAATTTACCCTTAGTTTTGATGATGCTGTAATGATTGAGGTGCAATAAACCCGACAAATTTGTCCGAAGTATCTCTGTAAAAAGTCTGTTCATTTTTGTAAGGTCATAGCATCTTCTGCTTTCCCAAATCAGGCCTTTTGATTTGTTTTCAGAATCTATATTTCAAGCTATCATTCACTTCCACTAATTTCAAAGCTTTCAAATGTTTTTATTTTAAAGGAATGAAGAATTTAGCTTGATTTTAGTGAGTCATATGTTTTCGATTATTTTAAAACAAAAATATAGCTAAAAAACTAAGATGCTGTATACTTCCTTGTTTTGGGATTTGAGTATAGAGGATGATTTGAAATAAAGGCTGAATTGCTTTATCTCTCTTCCCTTCCCCCGGCTTCCCCCCCATCCCCCCACCTTTAAAAATATATTTTGGGTTTCTAGAAGACCATTTTATAATTTATAACCTGAGATTTGAACAGATCAAATAGTGTAGTTCCATAAAATGACTAAAAGAAATGCTGTGTATGAAATAAGTGGCTATAACAATTGAAGAAGACTTTGTTAGGGTGTAAATACTGTCAGACAATGTGTTTTTAGAAAATAAAAAATGTCAAATGCGGCATAAAAATTGTCTAAAGACAATTCATTGATGTACTTGTAACATATATTCAAATGCTTGCAAATCTTTTCTTTTTGTAGCCTTTTCTCCCTTTCTATGGATGAAAGTGATGCAGTATCTTAAGGTAGAAGAGACTCATAAGGATTATCTTGCGATGTTCACTTTAGAGTTAAAAACTACATTCCTCCAAAGCATCCCATACAATAGTGTTCCTTTGGTATTGTGTAGGTTGATGTTGAAAGAAAATATGGTACTTTGTACATACAAGTAGTCCACATAAATGATATATCTGTTTTTCCCATTGGTTTTTTCTCCATCATTTCCAAAGTTCAAGGACAGCCATAGAATACAGTCTCATTACTGCAACATTCCTTTACTAAAAAAGCTCTCTATTATCCTATTTGTTGTTGATTCCCAGTAGTTACAGTAAATATTGCAGTAAATGTCATGGGAAAATGCCTCTTTGGATCAAGCTGTGCACTCAGAAACTTTTCCTTTACAGTGCATTGGTATATTGACTGTCTGTGGTAGTACTAGAACTTTGTAAACCAGTTTATGTCTCTTCTTCTAAAAATACTTTATATTTTCTGTTTTAGACTAAGACTTCCTTCCTGTTGTATTTTAATCTTTCATTTGAGGCTTTATCTCTCTGTTTGGTGAAGATCTGTACTAAGCTTTGAGTTCAACCCTGCACCAAACAGAAGCATTAGAGGTGTGGGTGCCTTTGATGATAGGATGGCATTTTGCTCGTATGGGGTACTGAAATGATCAGTCTTGAAGCAGCAGTGCTCCACCCCCAGTTAAGTTGTTGAATTCAGACAGTGACATGAGGTAGTTATATAATTGCAGCCAATACTTTAAGAAAACATCAGTGATCCTAGGATAAAAATGCGTAGAAGAGTGAACCCCTGCAGTAGGGGTCTCTAAGTGTATATGAAGAGAAATCAGATGATCCCAGAGGCCCTAGAACTTCTTGCATAAATGGACATTTTCTGGTACAGGATTGCTTGTGTGCTGCCTTAACTCTTTGCTACCAACATCTACCTGATTAGTGATGTTAACTGTACATATCAAATTTCTTTACTTTATGTGATTCTCACCCATTTAGAAAAATCATACTATTGTAGTATAGTGTTTCTGTGTGCCCATGATACAAATAATTGTAAATCCTTAAATGCATATCCTGTTGCTTTAACCATGGTGCCAAGTTGGGTCATTACTCTTGCCCTGTGTGCCTCTGCCTGGTCCTCACTTCAGCTGCCAGCCCTGACTGTGCTGTGCAGATTTCTTGCCTTTTTTTTTTTTTTTTTCCTATGGCTTTCTACATAACCTTCTGTCATTCATTTGCTCTTTTATGTGGGGAATTTGTGGAGTGCCTGAGGGCCCTGCCTCTCTTGTCTTCATAAATCCTGGGGATTCCTTGTCTTCTAAGCTCTTCTTGATCCTGTCATGATCAGCTTGGCTGGGAAGTTGAGGGAAGTCATGGTGAGAAAGCAGAGTCACTCCTGATACTTGCATGTTTCTGAGTCATAGGTGTTTCCTCATGTGGCTCAGCACAACAGCAAGAGCTGGAGATACCTTTTCTGGTATCCTTGTTGTGATGGATAGCATTCCCATAGCTACCACGGAGATGTGCAGAAGAAGACACAAACCTATGGCTGTAGTCCATAGGTATGAGGGCATCTGATACATGGAGCCAAGTTAGGAGGGCCATTTCTCACCTGGTTGAGTGCTAAGGTCTCTTACATTCCTGTCTCGTTTTCAGGTTTAGTGTCCTGCGTTTTCTGCCCTGCCCCAAGGGGAAATATTACTTGTGCCATTTTGGAGTTTTACAGCTGTGTAATTGTGACTTGGTGCTGAGTTACCAAGTTGCTGAAAGACTCTGGGGCATATTTTCATGTCCCTGGTATGAAAAATGCATGGCTATGCCTTCCTTCTAATGTATTTTTATCTAACAGCAGCCCTTTGTTTGGAGGACTGAATGGCTAGCTAACCGTTTTTGAGTCAGTTGCAAATGTTTGAATATTCTTAAAGCAAGTATTTAAAAGTTTTTCCTCTAAGAGTAAGTTCTTCTTTGACTTACTAAAGGATCCCACAGACAAGAAGAAAAAAGTTTCTAAACTATTAGAAATGTGTATTTAGTTCTGCATGTGGGTATCCTGACCCATGTCTCAGTGTCTCTGAATGTTTAAAGCTGACCATATTGGATTTTTTCCCTCAAGTTTGCTTTAATTTTTTGGAAGTATTTTCTCAAGACTTTTGTGATATTGTATATATGTAGGTGGTACTTCCACAGATGTCTACTGCAGAAGTCTAGGTGTTCAAGTGTTTAAAAGAGTGTTTGTCATGAGCTGATGCAATCTTGGCACAACTGTGGTAGACATATCTCATTTAAACTCATCAGATCATCAGTCTTTACAGTGCTCTGTTATTGTACAAAAAATAAGCTTGATTTTTATAATGAGAATACAGATGAATAACTGCATTAGTGCTAACTTTAAGTGAATTTATGAAGCAAAGCAAGATGAAACACTTACGTTTACTTTTATTTTGTGAAAGCTTTCTACTTTATCTTAAAATCAAGTAAACCTAATCACACAGGAAGCATTTGTTTCTATAGATATTTCCAGAATTACCTACGCTTTCAAAGTTTTTCCTACAAGTTCTAAAATAGCTGTATTTTACATGTACAGATCTGATTGTGGTAATGGGTCATGCTTTGGCTAATAGTTTTGTTAAACTGTCCTATAGACTTTCTGAAGATTAATGTTAGTTGAAATGGAATAGTAAAGAGTTACTGAAAGTGTGTTTAGTTTTCTCAGACACAGACAGTCCGCAAGTTGTTTCCTCCTGCTCCCTCCCAACCCCCAGTGTAGATGGGTTTTGTTACTTGTTCTGGACTATTCCTTGTGTCTCTTCTCAACCCAACTCAGAAAAATCTCACAGAGATAACTTTTTCCTGACTTTGACTTTCCAGCTTCACATCTTTTGAGATCAAAAGACATATTTCTACTTAAATAGAAAATGCTCACAAAAGAGAGAGGCTGGAAGTTGTAAACAGAGGTAGTTACAAAAATTATTTGAAATAAAAACTTATTAAATGTACTCTTGAAACCTAGTGGAATATTACAGTAGGATATGTTTTTTTTTAGAAGAATAAGCTTCCTAGCTACTCTTCCAGTTTGTATTTTTCTTGGGAGTTTTCTTCAGGTAGACAACTAGGCATAAAATGTAGCTGGATCATTTGAAGTCTTCTTGCTTTATTTTATGGATCTCATTACAAAAGTGCTTGCCAGCTCTTTTCAGTTCTTATGTGAGAAGGCATATATTAACTCATCATCAGCATATGCTGCTGTACCATATTCTCTGCAATATGTTTTTATTTAGTTACTTCATTGCATGGAATGACACAAAATACTTGAAGTACCTCTTGTATTAAAATTGTAGCAAGAATTGCCAGCTTTGAGGAGTTTATTCCATCAGACCAGTGCTGGGTACTGATTTAAGCTCAAGATGAGTGCCAGGTTGGTCACTTTTTAGTACATATTTGTAGCTGGGGAGCAAATAAATGTGTAGTTCCACCCTTGCTGCAATATTTTTAGCTTCTGGGTATTACTCTAAGCAAAGATTTTTGGCATGCCCGTAAGAAATCTTTTAAAGCACTCATATACTTTCGAAAATAAAGAACATCTTGAACTAGAGGTATAATTTTAGGAAATTCTGGAGGAGGATTAGCAGCCTGGTAGCTGATACAGGCTTCTTGGATGCTGTTTTATGTATGATTTAGTCTTAAAATGAATCTAGGAAAGGAGTTAGCTTTTTTCTTTTTGAAATGTAATGGTGTTGAGTTACATTTCCATTATCTTTTATGTAGTACTCTTGAGATACACCTTCAACACATTGTTGAAGTTTTACCTTTAGTAAGATGAACATTTAAAAATATTTTAAAAGAGGCTTAAAATAAGTCTTCTGTAGTATGTTGGTTTAACCACAGAGTTGAATACTGAAAGCTGAAACCTGAAGTTCTGACTGGACAGGTTGTCTGTTTGGCTTTAATTTTTGGTTTGTGCTATTTTATTTAGAAACTTGAAGCTGTTCATTTTAATAATTTTAAATGGTTGGTATTAAAATAATTTTAATAGGATGGTAGGCTTCTTGTTTGGTTGGTTTGGGGTTTTTCTTGTGTGTATGTGCTTGTTACTTTGAAGGCCTTTATGTTTTCAGGAGTGCTTTCAAGTGCACTGCCATGCTTTTAAAACACTTGAGTCCCTAAACTGTTTTGCTTTTGGTTTTTTTTTAATTTTTATTCTTTAATTATTATTATTTTTTACAAACATTTCAGGGACAAGTTAACATCTGAAGGACAAAAATCTGATCACCAGGGACACTGCTTCTTTTGACTCTGCATTTGCTGTTATAAGTACTTGTTCATGGGGTCCTTTCTGAGTGCAGCATCTGTGAATGAGCTCCTCATGGTGTACAAACAAATGCATTGAAGAAATGCAGCATTTCTTTAGCAGTGGAAATACATGTGGGCTTTGCTGCTACATGAGGCATACACTGTAACTCTGCACTCACAGAAATATGCATGTGTACATACGCCTGTTTAAAGCTTGTGCCTAGGTGATAACCAAGCTCCTGAGAGCACCGAAGTCCTTTGAAGAATAAGCTGTGCTTCCAAGTAGTTACTGCAGGCTCTCTACTGTAAAGCTAAAGAATTTAGCTTTCAGTTTGTTTTAAATTTATCTTTCTGGTTAGATCTGTGTCCTTCTGTTCTGTATGTATTTGCCTTCAATTTAACATAGCTGTTTTCAGCCTTCCTTGAAAGCTTTTTCTTTACTGCTGCAGACCGTAGTACACCTATTATCATAATGACTTTTCATCATTAAAAGGCCCATCTTATGGACCAGCTCTTATCCTACCAGAATTGCACAAGTTCCTATTGTTGATAATGACAAAACACAATGACTTTTTATGCCATTTTTTATCAGTTTGGAGAAAAATTTTCTGAAGTGCAGTTGAGTTCTAGAAGTCAGGGAATTTAGCTGCAAAAAACGTAGGTGATGACTAAGCTTTTAGGAAAGTGCCTAACTCATCAAATGAAGCAGTTTTGTTATGTGCTTTTGATACATTTGTTGCTTGTAAATAATAATATCTTGGGTATTAATCTGGCCTGCAAGGTGGAATGAAAGCAGAGACTAGTATTCTGCATCCTTTTCTTCTGTGCTGTATTTCTGTGATTTATTTTTTCTTCATTTGGTAGGGGGAAAAACTGCACCTAACTGAGCATAGTTGACTACCATAGAAAATATGGTCAAACAGTACAAAATAATTTTTGAAAATGTAGTATTGAAGGGTCTAATAGGGACATGTACATGTATATGCTTTTCTTTTGTGGAATTTAATAGTTTAGGCTTGCTTAGAATAATGGAGTGTGTCTGTTACGTCCTTGCAAATAAAGATTGTTGTTTTTACTTTCAAGAAAGAATTCTTTACCAAACCTATGCCCTGGGCATTGCTCCATCCTTGCCATAGGAAGCTGGTGCTCATGTCCCCTCTTCCAAGTCTTTTACCCTTAGTTTTTAGTCTATTAATAAAGTCCAAGAATAAACACCTTTCTGTTCTTAAATTCCTAGCCATGCTGTGGTGCTGACATAAATGCTTGAAGGTGGCAAGTCTATCACAGGAATGAGATATAAAAGACATACAGTCTTTGGGGGCAGAGAGCCTTGAGTGAGCTAAGATTCTTTTTGCAGTATGATTAACAACTTGCCTAACTCATGACTGGAAAAATGTTTTGAACAGCAGCGGCTTTATTACTTTAGTTGTACTTCTAGAAAAACTGTCTGCTCATGTCTTGGATGGGTGAACTGCTTGGATGGCTGGGCCCAGACCATTGTGGTGAATGAAGGTAAATCCATTTGGTGGCTGCTAGCTCTGCTTGCCTGGGCCTGATTTTGATGCCAGTCCTATTTAACATCTTTATTGATGGTCTGGACATGGGGATTGAGGGCACCCTCAGTAAATTTGTAGGCAGTGCATTTCCTAGGCGAGAGTGTTGATCCTTTTGTGGGTAGGAAGGCTCTACAGAGACCTGGGCAGACTCAGTCAGTGGGTCAAGGACCACTCCCCGAGGCTCAATAAGGCAAAGTGCTGCCCTTTAGTCTCAGCAAACCCCTGCTGCGCTGCAGGCTGGGGGAGAATTGGCTTAAGAGCTGCTGGGCAAACCTGGGGGTGCTTGTTGAGAGCCAGCTCAGTGTGAGCCACTGTGTGCCCAGGTGGCCAAGAAGGCAGCGGCATCTTGGCCTGAACCAGGGCAGTGTGGCCAGCAGGACAATGGACATGATCATCCTTCTGTACTTGGTGTGGCTGAGGCTGCACCTCGAGTCCAGTTTTGGCCCCTCTGACACCTCCAGGACATTGAGGTGCTGGAGCTTGTCCAGTTAAAGTCAACAAGGCTCATGGAGGGACTGTCAAACGTCTTATGAGGAATGGCTGAGGTAGGTGGGTTTGTTTAGTCACGAGAAGAGCAGGCTTAGGGGGGACTGTGTCATTCTCTGCAACTCTCTGAAAGGAGGCTGTAAGTGAGGTGGGAGTTGGTCACTTGTACTGTCCCTGCAGTGAGAGGACCAGAGGAAATGGCCTTCAGCTGAGACAGGAGAATCAGATTAGGTATTAGGTATTAGTTATCACTCCTAGGGTATTCAGGCATTGAAACAGATTGTCCTGAGAAGTGGTGCAGGTGCTGTCCCTGGAGGTGTTTAAGAGGCATCTGGACCTGATGCTGAGTGATGTGGTTTATGGGTTACAGTGGTAGTGCTGGATGGATGGTTGGACTTGATCTTGAAGGTCTCCTCCAGCCTCGAAAATTCTATGATTGTGTGAATGCTTAAAGCAGGAGAGGGAAATAGTGGAAGGAGGTAAGTTAGAGTAACAGACTGACTTGCCTTTGAGTTTGGCAAGTTAGAAAACAGCTATTACTAATCAGCTGCTTGTGGCTGTGTTTCATCCACACAAGTAGGATTTTTTTCATGAGTTTTTGCCTCATGAAATAGGCAAATAGGACGTGATGTTGAAGTTCTCTCTGTGTCTGTAGATGTGTGTTCATACATATGTGTGTGGAGAAGAATTTAATTATATTTTTAAGTATAACGCAGCTAAGGTAAGTTGTAGTTAAGTTGGCATTTGCCTTTTTACTCCACTTTGGGAAGCGAATAATGATACAAAGACCATTAAATACTTGTCAATTTGTTACTAACTTTTTTCTGGAGACTGTTTGTTACTATAGCAATTGTTGCACCTAGAACTGGCTGGTAATGCAGGCCCCTCATCCACACGTCAGAACCCAGCATTAGAATGTTGTTTTGTTTCTGTTAAATATGCCAGTGATTTTCTATAGTATTCAGTATAGTATTCACTCACTGTCTGTGTATTCCTAGTGTACTGAGGAATAATACACTGTCTGTGTATTTTTCCTACTTAATCATTCACCTTGATCACAATGGGATTTCCATTAGATATGTATAGTGTTGATAAAATGCTGATAAAATTTCCGGAGTTCAGAAGGCAAAAAATCTAACTGAGGACCTCAGAACAATCAGGTCAAAATATGTTCCTGAGTGTAGGAGCAGTCAAATTTTTTGTATTTCCCAATGCTGGTGGTACCTTCTTTCTTATACAAAAATATGCTTCAGAGGTAGCATTCCTGTGCAAGGCAAATGTAAGTCCAGAACTTCCTGCTCATGTCAATTTAAAAGAACTTTGCTGTTGCTTATTGGAATGTTTGGTTTAGTACTAAACTCATAACTTTAGTAAAAAAACTTTGTTGTTAAATTTTCATTGCTCAACATGGTTTGGGGACATAATGCTTTCCTTGGAAATGGCTTCCAAAAAGATTTTTTTGAGGGTACTATCATAAATCTGTGATGTGGCCAACAAAAACAAACGAGCTGATGTTTTTACTAGTTTTAATAGCCATGTTACCTTCAGTGTAGGTACACTCTGTATTCTTTCTAACTTGAAATAAAGAAAAAAAATGATGCCCTGAGTTGGGGGGGAGGAAGGGATTTGTTCTTTCCTTGTTAAGTTTTATTTAGTTATTTCTGTTTGACTTTAATTATATTAGTCAGTTTGATCTAACCTTCTCTGTAGAGTAGACACTAGCCTATACAAATGAAGTAACTTTCTGCCCTTGTCATATCCATAATGACCATGTAGATAGGTAACAAAAATAGTTGCTGGGTTAAGTATTTCAGTTATATGGAAAATAAGCTGTAGTGAGCAGTATAAAATGGAATTGTAAAGAGTTACTGTGTTTTTATAAACAGTTCAAAGAATTTTTTCATGCTTTATGGTATAATTATTACTTTTTGTGCATTGGGGAAAAATGCATAATAATGAGAGATGTTAAACAGAGTTTTTGGCATCCGTTAATCAATACAGAAAATAAACAGGCAATGCTCTTGTATTTAAAAAATTGAAATTTCCATTCATTCACAGACTCTGAGGAGGTGTACCTTCTGTACATCCCACCATTAGTTTATTATAAACACATTTGGCTCTGTCTAAAATAATAGGATTTTCCATTTTATTTGTCCTGTTCCACTAGAATATTGTTGTATAAATGCAGTTTCCTCAATAAGTAGCACTTTAAACTTATTTGAGGCAAATATGCAGCCTTTTTTCTTCTGTGAGCTGTTATTACTTTAGAAAGCTCCTGTTCTTTCCCCTTGTATCTATATTGATAAGGTACAATTGGGCTTTTATTTGGTGAGGTATAAGGATTCATGATCCTCTTGTTCCTTTAATCAACCGTCATTTAATTTGCCTCAGTCTCTCTTTTTATTTATTTATTTCTTAAATGTATGATCAGGATTATGTATGTGTGGGAACTTGTGTGTAACTTCTACTGTGGTGCTCAATGTTCAGCCTTGCTACTGTGACTCTGGATTCTGTTTATCATTTTTAAGGCTTTATCACTCTGTAAATTCATCACCAATTTTCAGTTGGTAACTACTGCCAGGTCAGTGTCATATTTGGCTGTTTTCACCTACTGAACTTCTGACTGGCAGAACATCCTAGTTGTGCTAAAATTTGCTAGTATAGTAGTTGCATTGTTTAATCCTGTTGCTATTGGAAAACTGTGCCATCCTAAACATTATGTTGCAATATCAGCCAAAAAATGGCTTTTTTTTGTGTGAAGGGAATGTTCCTGGCTCCCACTGCAGCCTCCACAGCAAAGGCAGATGCTATGATAGGATGAGAGGAAGTGTATATTATTGTGTGTGCATTTTCCACATGTCCCATGTGGAAAATGCAGCTGTTGTGTCCAGTAGGCTTGTACCCTCCTGGCAAGCAAATGGTTAGTGAATAAGAAGGGTTTCATTTCACAAAGACCTAAGTCACTTTATAGTACTTATTGAGGGCTTTGATTCCATCTAAAGGAAGCAATTCAGTGTATCTTAAAAGGAAGTTTGGTTTTTCAACTTTATGCTCTATCATTTGACATTTTCTTTTCTGCTGTTCACGTTCGTTAAATGACTCCAAATAAACATGGAGATGATCAGAAACCCCCAAAGGTATATCTTTGAACATTGGAATTGTTTTTCAAATCTGTTATGTGAATCTAAAGCTGAACATCTACGGTAGACAAACATAAGTGCTTTCCCATTTTGCTCTGCACCCTTCATAGCAAGGACAAGTAATGAACAAATACTGGAGTCTGCTGGCAGAGCTGATGCTTCTGGTTAAAGCATATTGACTGTGTAATACAGATCCTTTTGTGCTACAAATTCATGCACAATTTAGAAAAAAAAATCCGCTGTGTACTTGTTCCTCAATGTTTTAATTTATGAAGAATTGAAGTGGAAGATTCCAATTAATTGTTTTAAGGATATAAAGGTTGAAGAAGTGTGTATGTATACGTGTGCACACATACATATGTGTGTATGTAGATATGTATATATATGTGACAAACACTAGAAGAGTGTGCCGTTACTTTTCAATGTGACAGCTTGAGGCAATTTCCTTGAAATATCTAAAATAATATACAAGATTTTAAAAGAGGTTTTTGGTTAGGTTGGCACTCATGTTCTTGTGAAAACAAGACTTGCATAAATGCAGGGATTTTTTCCAGTCCTGATGCTTCTTCAGAGCTTTTAAACTTCAGTATTAAGTAGTAAATATATGTGTGTTAAATCTTATGTGTGCCTATATTCCTCAGGCAGTTTAGTTCATGTCTGTGTGTTCAGGTTGGCACCAGTCCTGCAACTGATACCAAACAAATGGCTCAGTCATTGCAGTTTAGAAGCAGTCTGCTCCTGCCAGCTCTGGCAGCTTTCTTGGAAGAGAGATGTCAACTTGTGCAGAACTTAGCTTTTCCTAAATGAATAAATCAATGCAAGTTGTAGACCTAAAACTGCCTTTGGAGTCTGCTTGCAGTGATCTTTGTTACATGCTGATATATCGTTTAGTACGAAAAGATATGTTGTGTGCCTTTATGGCATTTAAAGGATGAGAAGAGTCATAAAAATCTTGAGGAACCTCTAGGGCCCTTAGTATGTGCCGGTGTTAAAGCTACTGCCCATGGAGGGGTTCTGAGCTGAGGTGAAATGAGTCCACCTTCTCTCTTTGCTCTGATAAAAATCACTGTTTTTTTATGTCCTTCACTTACAGCTGTAGCTGGGAACCTGTGGCTTCTAGGAGAGATGCAGCCCTTGGATTTGTCATAGTCTGCTGCAGCTTTTTGGTGTTCTGCTTTTGGGTAACACAAAACCATGTGGGAGCAGGAAACTCACCAAAGTGTTTGGTTTAAGAGGAGTCATTTCTCCCCTAAGGAAAGTTTGTCTCCTTTCCTACCTTGCTGCACTTGCTCTTTGTATACATCACTTTAGCCTACTTTGTGGGAAGTCTCTTCAATTTAAAGTTCAATTAAATGTATGTCGTATACTGAATATAGTGACTTATTTTCTGCCATAAAATTGCCTTCTTGCTCAGAGCTTACATTCCCTTCATCCTCTGTCTCTTTCTGCAGCTTTGCCCTTTGTATTCTGTTGCCACTTGTTCTCATTTGCAATAAAATTTTGCTCCGACTATTGCCTCTGCTTTTCAAGTGATGTGAAAGCCTATAAAACCATACAAAATTGCTCCATGTTACTGTGGAAATGAAACTATTTCAATAAAAGCTGTGATCTGTCTATGAAAAGAAAAAAAAATCTTGCTAATGAAATAGATGTGCAAGGCAAATGTATTAAATGAATGATGTGTGCTGTTAATGTTTCCTTCAGTGGTTTGGACACACATAGAAAAGAGAGATGTCATTTTCAGTGCATGAAACATTAATCACTTTCAAAGGTTATTAAGGAAGAAGCATGATTTTTTTCTATATTTTTTGTGCTTTTTTTCCCCCACCAAGGTCCCAAAAAAGTAGCTTTTAAGTAAGTTGCTTGCTTCAATCAAGAAATATGTCCACAGACACTTCTCAGCTATATTCTCTTCCTCAGATCTTCAGATTTTTTAATTATTACATGTATTTTCTTGAGACTACTACCTCTTCTTCATAGTCTTGTTTCTAGAGAAAGTCTTACAATTTTTAATAGGTTTTTTAGCTTTGTAGGGAGACAACAACTGGAAGGGAATTCTCTGAGGTTGGATGGAGTATAAGTTGCTGCTGTGTCAACCTGTAGTGCGCTCTATCCTGAAATGAAAGGATGTGAGACACCAGGTTGTTTTTCCTCATAGTGATGATGGCATTGAAGATGGTGCTCTACCTTCTTCCTTCTGTGTTACCCCATAGTGCTGAGCACCTAATGCTGTTGCTTGAAGTGTTGCTTTGACACCAGAACAGATTTTAAGATAAATTCAGTTTTCTTGGGGCTTCCTGTACACCTCTGTGTCTTGAGTATTTATTATTTTTTTATTATTATTTATCTTCAGTACCTTTTTCAGTAGCTAAAGGTCATATAAACTGCTGTGGAATTAATAAGACAACATTTTTTATATATACCCTCTTTGTTCACTCCTAAACCATAGTTCTTCAGCTCTTAAATATAAATGACATGTAGTATTCTTGGTTACAAATTTTCAAAACCTGAACAATGTAATTTTCATGGGACACATCTTCAAGGTTTTCCATAATAAGAGGCAGTAATAGCTTTTAGAAAGCATTTTTAATGTTTAATAATTTCATACACGTTAATACCATAATGTTCTCCAGATGGTGAAATCACAAAGCAATAAAAATGCTTTCACCCTGGTAATGTGTGTGTCTTCCTGAATGCCTGCAGCCATGTTCTCTGTTCTAAATCTTTCAGATGTAATCAGTTAAATGTGGTTAGTTTTCAAAATCAGTTGGATGGGAGACTTATGGAAGACATTAGGTAATTGAAAGAAATTATCTTGGCAGTACCTGGTGCATTTCTCACTTTCCTTAATCCACACTTGGGGAATGCCTGCAGACCAGAGTGAAGAATGGAGCTATTGGGGTGTGCTTGCTGAAATACTTCCTCTAGAAGAGATTCCAGTAGTGGTTCTGGCAACTAGTGAGCCAAAGAAATTCCATATTAATCTGCTTGACAATCTTCATCTAACTTTTTTTGTTTTATGGTCAGCCTACATAAATCTCTTTGAAAATCATTACAGTATTGCCACACATTATTAACCAGCTCAACAATGTTAATTCTTTTAGCTGGACTGATTACTTGCCCTGTTTGAGAGCTGAACTGTTTGGACTTCTGCACAAGTGATTAGAAAATATTCCAGTGTTCAAATGGTTTATAATCTTCATCAAGGTGACTTTTTTACAATGTGTGTGCATCGTAAGTAATTGGCAGTATGCAAAGCCAAATTGGTTGTTTGGATTGTGAACAGCTAGTGCATACTGTTGGTTTGGCTGCATCACATGCATGGCTTGGACATCTGCACAATCATCACTGAAGATGGAAGGCAAGATTGAGAGATGTTTTTATTGGGCAAAATGAGGATACCTGAACAGATCCTCAGCTGAAAAGTTTTCTATGAGTTTTGAAGAGAGAAAAAAGAGAACAACGTGCAACAGTCTCACCATTGTGCCCTGTGCAAGGGGGGATGGATGTGAAAAATGAGAGAGTGAAAGATGAAAGTGGAGAGAAGGGAAAAATATGCTCATCTAGGAAGGGATAGAACCAAATATCTCCATTCTGGGGTAACATGTATAGCCTTGTGACAGGGCCTTGAAGTTGAGGACTTTGAACCAAGTACTGTTAGAGCTGAGAACTGAGGGAGGCTTTCTGAGGTCATGAATTATTTGTTTCCACTAAGGAGATACATTTGGGGCTCTTGTAGGTGAATGAAGAAAGGATAAACTGGAAGAACTACTAAATGCTAATAATGTCAAAATATGGTTGTAGTGATGATGTGATGTTCCCAGCAAAATTAAAATTGCACTAGTTAAGACATGATATATATTTGATGGAAGAAGCCAATGTGCTGTCACTCCTTAAAAGACCCAATTCATTAAGGGTTCACACTTAACGTAAAAGACATTTGAATCAACTGCAATTTTAATAACAAAAAATCCTCTTCTTGAGCAGTCTTAGAAAACTAGATATTTTTTTTTAATGGCTCTCCTGGTTTAGTTTCTTTATTAATTTTATAATTAATTTTTATTTTTATAACTTATGTCATTGTCATAGGCATCCAGATCAAGACAAAGTTAATAAAAAATTACAAAAAAGCAATGATTCATACATGGAAGAGTGAGAGTAAGTTTAAGTGTATGAAGCTGTATTTTATAGCAATTTGGTATTATTGCAGTTTTGGTTTTTGTTGTTGGTTTTGCTGGGGCTTTTTTTTTGTTTGTTTGGGTTTTTTTGTTTCCTTCTATTGGAGTTTTTTTGTGTTGCTTTTTCCCTCCCCAGTTTAATGGTTTAGTGCTGGCACTCAGACATCCTTGGTCTGTTCCAATTTCTTGGAACAATAAATCTGCAGCCTTTCACTGTAATCTACACTACCAACAAGTCACATCAGAGTCTTTGCAGTAGGCTGATGATGTTGTTCATCACTTTCACAATGTGCACATGTATCTTTCTTCCTGGTTGAATGCTGGACTGAAACACCCAATTTTAACACCTGGTTACCTCATGATCTAAGTCAGACAGCTAGGTCTAGGTCTGCTAGCTCTACACCTGGTTAGGTTAATTTTCTGTAAAAGTTTTGGTATGGGTCCTGTCTAAGTGGGCAGCAGGGGAGAAAAACCATATAAAGTTGCAGCTTTTGTGACTCCTTATTAACTTACTGTAATCATTTATAAGTGGAAGTTAGCCCATGTTAAATACCTGTTAGGCTCATGTTTTCCTTCAGGTGCTGCTTTTGAGGCACTGGATAAAACTGGATGTCTTCTTCCAATGTCCAGATGCAGAGTCCAAGTCAAGAGCACCTCTCTGCAGAGGCTCTGGTACCTACCATTTGAAACAGGCCTTCCAGATCATGGGGAGCAATATTGTGTTTGAGAGCAGGATTTTCAAATTCGTGGCATTTTTTTCCCTCTCTATTTATTGAATGCTTCCCATCTTGCATGAAATATTTGTTGGTTTTGGTCAGCCTATTCTCTTCCTATGAAGAATGTCAATAGAAAAAGAAATAAAAGGACTGGAAAATATGTTCCTGTTTATTTTGTAGATTTACTGTTTTGTCCCCTTGGCAGTCTCACATCAAATTTCAGTCACCTTTTGATTCTACTTGGTGATTTTTTTGGCAGCTCTTATTTTTAAACCAGTGTGTATGTTGTGCTGCATACTGTTGTTTCCTACAGACTTTCAGCTGAGAACTGTACTTCATTTCTATCAACAGTTATCTTCAGTAAACTTACTGGAAAGCAGCTCAGTTCTTAATATGAACTAGAAGAAGTTCTGCAAGCGTGAGCTAAAGGTAAAATTCTGGTGCTTGGCAGATGTGGTTTTTGCAGACTGTTGTGTCTGAACAAAACAAAGGAAAAGCAAATCTGTTGCAGTGCGCATTTGGCTGCCGGTGATCTCTCTGACCCACTAGCAGCAGAGGGGCTGGAGATGGGCTGGCAACAACACCCTGAGGGATCTGCAGAGATCATGGGGAAGCCTCTGGGCTCGGGAGCTTGAGGATGCTGTGGTCACATGGCACAGCAACGAGGAAACAACGGGTACAGCTGAAGTGCCAAAACTGTAGATATTAATTAAATAAATAAAAGGGCACAAACAAGACTGCAAAACAAAACACAAAGAGGCTGCTTCAGAAGTCTTCAAAGTGGGGTTGACATGCATATATATAGTCTCTCATAGAATGTTCTAGAAGCCTCTGGCTGATCACAGGCTGTTGATCTGCATGGCCACTCCCGGTTGATCCCAGACTCCTTTCCAAGTCCCTTACTCCTCACCATAAGCTTCTTGGATGTCATTAGTTGTGGCTTTTTATTTCTTTAGGCATGATGTTGGTTGTCTGTGGTGTGGCTCTGTGCCCAGTCTCTGGCCTATCCTCTCCAGGACAAGCTCCCACACAAAGTAACTTCCAGGCATATGTTGCTTAGAAGCCTGTAGTTTACACAGTTACAGGGTTCTTAGTAGTTCACCTAAAGATGGTAGCTCTAAATGATATGGCAATTGTGTGGTGATTTATCATAATCAATTTTAGTAATTCTTCTTTGCTTACAGTTAATAAAATGTAATTTCTTTTAAATGTTTGCTAGACAGATGATGTTCATTTGTCTGTTTTACATCCCAAAATTTCAAGAGCATTATAATGGAGATAGCAATCCAACATGAAAACAAATGATCGTCTCAATTAAAAAAAAGCCTATAAAGCCAAGTGGAGACATATGAGTTGTGAATGTTCTGATTTTTCCTTACTGTCATAGTCCACAACTCTTCAATTATGCCTGTCATCTATCATGAAAAGCTCTTTGGGAGGAAGCACTGTGAGGAAACTCTCCATTAGCACATGTGTTAGTTTTAGGAAGTGTTAGGATGCATCATCAGCTGGCTGAGGAATGCAAAGGAAAAGGCAGGAGCCTTCCTTTTGGCAGCCAGAGAGGGACCAGAAGGTGTTTTGCCTTTCTAGGTGCAAGCAGCCATGGACTGGTATATGGTAGTTTTTCCTCACTTCAGCCCATATGCTGGCATTCTCCAAGACCCTCCTTAGTCACCGGAGAGTCCTCACAATCTGAGCAGTCCTTCACTTGCTGTAACACAGGAGGAAGATCATGTGTTTGTGAAAAAATTGGGGATGACCATGAAACAGAGGCTTTTCTGAATGCATTTTTCTTTATGCTCTGACATTGCAACTCCCAGGATTTGTCAAAAAAAAAAAAAAAAAAGAAGCAGGTATGATTTGCCTTACAAATTATCAGCTCCATAAGTATTAGGGTTTTAAGTTTTGGTTCAAAATTATAATATCTGAATATTTCAAAGTATCTAGGATACATATGACACAGAGTGGCATTTCTGTCCCTGACTGACTTTCAATAGAATATTTTTACAGACACTCATTATGCCATTTTGTCACACAAAGTTCAGGAGAATCAGGATATTATTTAAGGGCAGAGAACACATATTTCCCTTTCCTGGGGTTGTTTTGTGTAAATCTGCTTGAGAGGCATAGGAAGAAAAAAGTCCTCACAATTATTTGGTCAATTGTAAATTGTGATTGCACATTTAGCACTCTGAGAACTTTTCTGCTCCATGATTACTTTATCAAAACTGATTAATTCAAGGTTTTATTTCACCTTTTATTTATAGTCTATACTAATGGCAACCCCATGTTATCAGCATACTTCCTCTGACATGCAAGCCGATGTAATTTAAAAGGTGCAGGATTTCTCTGTCATGCAGTAATGGCTATTTTATTCTGTCCAGGTGCAAAAGGAACATGTATGTATATATAATGAACTTGCTACTTATGGAAAAGTACTTCTGTGACTGTGTGTAAATACCTATTCTGTCATTTCTTCATCCAACGTTTTGTTCCAAAAATATTTTCATAGATTTTATATTTGTCATGAAATGTTATTATTGCTGAAAAAGTTGTAGTCCAACACTTTCTCCCTGAGATAGTGAGACCCTATAAAAAAACCTGTATGGATGACAAACAGACTGAAGACTTTGTTACCACGTGAGTAGTGTCTTGATTTCAGCTGCTTTGCTGATAATCTAAGCTTTACTATGTGGCTATGTGCTACTTTTGCAAAGAGGAATCCTTTTTTATTAAAAGCTAAACCATAATATACTTTATTCAAAGATAACCAGCATGCTTATCTTTATTCAAAGATAAGCTGCATGTTTCCCTAGCTCAAAGCTGTAGCATTCATGAGCTGTGTTACTGTGGAATGACAACTTAGCTTATGATTTGCATGCTCTTTTTTATTATTTCTTCTGATCCCTGGGATGAAGTGTTGAAATTTTTCCCATTTGTTGCTGTATTCCATTTGGTTCTTAAATTCTAGGTGTTCTTCCACCCTAGCACTTTTTGTAGTTATCCAGCAGTTTCCCAGGACCTTTAAATATTTGATACAGAATCTGTTATTTTAACAAGAATTAAACAGGAATGAATAGGGTTTCTCTGTAGGATTTATCAAGTTTCCCTTTTTGCTAGGTACTCTGAGGATTTATGTTGGTTTTTTTTCAGATGTTGGTGTGTTTTTTTTTAACTTGGTCAAAAGTTATGTATTAAGTTTATGATTAAAATGAAAATACAGATTGTTTGGCTAAAAGCAGTATTTAGGTATTGCAGAGTTGAAGGATACATTGCTTCACTTTAGCTTTGTGGGAAAGAGCCCATATAGTTTTAAGTTTTCATCTTGTCTCTTAATAATCCTTCTCTTTGGGCCAGTATGTAAGAAATAGAGAAACAGTAAACTCCATTGAACAGTTAGCAGAGGTGGATAGACATTTCCTTTGATGATAAATCTTCAGTGATGTTATCTTCAGTAGTTTCTAATAGACTTCCATAAGTGATCAGATTAATTCACTGGCAGTGATTTAGCTATGATGATTTGACTAGTTTGGTTTTGGTGGACTCAGTTCATAATTAGTAAATATGCTTCTTTTCTTATGCCATCTCTGAAAGAGTTGGCACAAGAAGAGAAGCATTATGATGATGTTCTCTAAGAAGGTTGCTAAAATGGCTATTCTCATACTACTTTGGCTTAGAGAATTAAATGCAACTGAATTTAAAAAGACTTAAATAGTAAAATCCTATTTAAGAAACACTTTCTATATAATTCTGTCTTGTCCTCAGCTTTTCACAATCTGATACTTTACTTACTTACATTTTGAAGTTTGCTTTCTGTGTCCATGCTTATGTTCTTATGTTGTAAGAGCTCTGATGCTTCTTCTTAGTTATGTTATGTTTCAGAGTGTAAAGAAACTTGCTTTTTAATGTTTTTAAAGTAGAAGAATGCATAAATCTGACTCCTTGGTTTGTTTACATTGTTGCTGGAGAAGATGGAAATACTTTACAGCAATTTCAAAAGTGTTTAAAAAAATCAGAAATTTTTCCTGTAAAGACTAAAGGTGTCTTTATCTTTATGTCAATATTTTTAGTGTTCAGAAAGTAATTACAAGTGCAAAAAATTTGTTTTCTCTATGTGGGGAAAAAAGGGAAGATCAAATTTTGAGAGATGCCCTCATTCTTCCCAAAAAGCAGTTACTGTTTAAATTGGTTTCAAGGCATGTTATTTACAGTGTCTTCTTGGCTATAATGGTTATGTTTTTGTTGCTTAATTTGCACACACTCGTGAGTTTTATTTCAATCCATTAGTATGGCATAAGGGTAGGATATATTGGAAAAAAATGCACTTCAGATATTTGGTTTCAAGTGAGACAGTTCTTATTTATTGCAGGAAATACAGTAAAGCTACATGACAGAAACAATAGCAAGGATAATCTGTTTATGATATGTTTTCTCTCAGTGATTAAATAGTTTCAGGCAATTCTAATTGCAAAAGCTGCTTTTTGGTGAGTTTTGAAAAAAGGCATTTTTCCATTTGCAAATTTATTTTTCTCAGTATTGTGTCAGCATTTATTTGTGCTAACAAAGTTTTTAAATAAACTCCTTCTTAATTCTGCATTTCTCTCAATATTAAAACACTATTTGTTAATATCGGTTTGAAATTAATCTTCAGGCTCATAATAAATGTGGAAATATGGCAACAGAATGTAAACTGGTAATGATAATTTTTATCTAAGAAATTTCTAATTTTTTTTTTTTTGTTATTATTCAAGCTTATTTCATAAATTACTCTTGTCAGTGCTTGACAAAATTTACATGTTTGGTATTTTCTCCAAGGTCTCAACTACCTAATTAATTGTGAGTATTTTTTGAATATCTTTTTGTGTTATTATTATGCTGGATTTGTACTTCATTAACTGTCATGCTGTGGCCGATTATATAGTTCTCATGGAGGCATGATGATAATTGATAGTTTATAGTCCTGGAATAAGAATTGTAATGTTTGTATTTGATAAAGATAATGCAGTGCCATTTTTTTTACATTTCCAGGAAGCATATTTCTTCTGGCATCTCTTTTAAAAAATAGTTTGATATTGTAATGGAAATTTCCAGTTTCCAACAAATACCTAAAGGAAGATGGATTTATTTGTCCAGTGGGTTTCAGTTCAAGTTTGTATGCCGAAAGCAATTAGTCCAATGCACTTTCTGTTAATTTCCTTGACCACAAAGTCACAGTAAAATACTGCTGTGGTTAGTCAAAGTACTATGGTTTGATGAGAGCTCTGCAGATCTGTTTGGTTGATGGAGGTAAAATATTGCAAAGGGACAAATAAGTGTTATGCTTATCTGCTTGTATCTTAAGTAGTGATATGGCTGTAGGGAGTAAATCAATCTGGTTAAAAGGGGTTTTACCTGTACCTGACAGCTGGCTTTCTTCATCTGCCTGTGGAATACTCAGGGTTAAGGAACATGTGGAAAAAGTGGATAAAAAAGAGGTACTTTTTTTTCCCTTAGCAGAAAATACATAGTAATCAGTAGAGGATTATTTTGTCAGTTACAAATGCAGACCTGTTATTTACTGTTTAACAAGAAAAGAGAATGAAAATATTTTATACTTTTAGTTGTAGCAATTCGATATTAATCATATTAAGTAGTGCAAATTCTTTAATAAGAATTATATCACAAAATGCACACTAAAAATTTGATGTCATGTTAGTTTTCAGTTTTAAAATTTGTTGTGTTATGGTGACTGTTCAGTAGGTAGTACGTAGGAAGTAATTTTGGTTTGTGCACAAAAGACACTAAGGTGCTGAACTGTCAGTGACTAATCAATGATGCTGCCTGATGCTAAGGAGATCTGTACAAGTTACGCCTTGTTTGAGTGAAATGTCATGACACCAGTTCTATCTTTTCAAGTTTAGATGAGTGCTGTAAAATGTGCCATTGGAATACAAATATTTGTACATTAATAGGCATTTTTTAAAGTACATTTGCTAAAGATAGCTATGGACCAGCACAGGAATTAATTTGAAGAACAAAAAGTAGGAAAAAAGTGGGTTATCTTCATAATTTCAAATATTCATAGCACTAACGTTATGGCATTAGAATTTGCCAAGATGTTTTATAAAACTGAAGTTTCAGCAGTCTTAAACCATAAGCAGAGAGAAAATAAGTGTGACTTAAGCTTGAAAAAGGTAGAATGATAAAAATCAGTAGCTTAAATAGTGTTTTTAATCAGAGTCGAGTCTTGTAAAAAACACACAAAAATGTCTAATTTTCTGTAATGGTTTTAAGTGGCATACATTATTTGGTTGTATTGACTGGCTATTTCATTATAGCTTTCATAAATTTCATTCAAGCATAAGACAGGATTATAATATTTTTCCATTGCTCTTATGGCTGACAGACTCGCTACTTCATATTTTTATTTCAAATATTGCTAGTATTCTCTAAGTAAAAAAGTGTCTGTTGTATAAACTCTTCGACTTGGCACCTTTTAATGATATCAAATTGCAGCAACATTTTGTCTTTAGGAAGCTGGTCAGACTTCTCTTTGTCAGATTGAACCTAACTCACAGACTCAGGGCTACTTTTCTTTCCCTTTTGTAGTGTTTTTTATTTCCCACTATAGAGAAAACACTTAATTCATGAGACTATTAGGATGTACAGCTAGCAAAAATCATTGTCACTTTGTGCAGCAAACTCAAGTGTTTTTAAATATGACAATGCACAGTTGTCATCAGAACGAAAGACTTTCTGTGAGATCGCTATGCTTTCTGTCAGTAACATATATTGACAGTTAATGTTCTTACAGCGTGGCTATGCAGCATTGATGATCAGAAATCAGATCTGTGACTGTTCTTTCGGTTTTGAAGACGTGAGCTTTGCTTGCCTGCTGGTTACACTGCAGTTGTGGTTAATCAAAGGAAGGGGCCCCTGTTTCGGGTCTCCTGTCCCTGACATCCCCTAGCACCCCAATTGCATTCTTAAATCCTATTGACAGCATCCCATGATTTCTGTATGAATATTTCTTTGAGTCCCAAGGGAAGTGTCTATGTCATGTGCCTCTGTCAAAGCTTCACACCTTCTTACTCAGAAATAATAGTGTTGTTTACAGAAATGATAAAAGATTTAAGAAAGATGCCTGCATATTTATAATCGTATCTAGTGAGCACAATGAAAAAATATGTGTGAACTAGGCAGTTCATAAGAACAACATTTTTCTTGTTACAGGAGCAAAATCTCCAAGTCTCAAATAATGTGTGTACTTTGATTTATGATAGATGCAGAAAAACCTCACTTGATTAGTGTGGTGCTCCAAAGGTAGTTGTTTTTTCTCTCTGAAGGAGAAAAAAAAAACCTGCTACACTACCAGGAAAAAAATTTTCAGGCATAATTTAACAACTAACGTACTGCACATGCTGAAATCTGTTACAGCTTGATTTCAGAGGCTTACCATCCTGGGGAGGATTGAATGAGCAAGAAAGCTGCCTCTGTAGATGAGTCAGATTGCCTCTTTATAGAAATTTTTGTGTTACTTAAATTTATGTATGTGTTTTACAAATTAGTGTGAGGAAGTGAAGACTAAAACTGGCTTTAAGTACAGAAAACGGAAATTTTTGCTCAAAATATGAGTTTTGTGCATTTAATATGTTTCGAGAAAGTATTAATTATTTGAAATCAAGTTACTGCAAAAGCTTATGTTTAAGCTCTTCCAGAGAGCACATCAAGTGAGATTTCTCTTTTTCAGAGCTGAACTCCTCTTAAATTGTTCAAAAGGGCTTATCTGTTTTTAATATATCAATAATTAATAAATCAATATATGTTGAGGTGGATATTGAAAATGCCAGCTGTTGCATTTTTAAATACATATGGCTGATCCAACTTCATCATTGTTGAATACTTTGAGTGGTAATTTTGCTAGTTGTTTTTTTCCACATTGTCCTCTGTTGTCTTTTGGCGACTGGTTAGCTGTTACAGACAGCAAATGCATGTATTTGTATTGATTATAAATTACTGTCTGTATGAAACTTACAGTAGGTAATCTTGCTTAACTGTATACATACACAGAAGCAGGAATGTGATTCTTGTACCAAGTGCTGCCATATACTTGTACCAAGTATTTCAGACTTATATTTTAAATCACACAAATGTTGAACACATGAATGTTTTATGACCTGACTCTACTGAAGCAGTTCACTTAATATGCTTTTTTAATGCTTTTTGCAAATTGGAAGTTATTTGAAAGTTATTGAAAGGTGTTGTATCCATTATATCACTTTCTGATAATAAAATAGAAAATATATTAAAAGGAATAGTATTCTAAGTTTCTTCAAAAAGGATGGTGTTCTGTTGCAAAGCCCCTAGTGATTGAATATAGCCTAGTTACTGAGGATTACTTGGGTTAATTCCATTTTTGTTAGATCTGCTGTACAACAGGGATATAGGTCATCTCTTGAAGCAAAGCAGAAGCTACAATAGCTGTATGAATTACTGTAGCTGTAGCACCAATCTCCCTCTAGACTGTGTTGAGACAGAAGAATGAAATGGAGACACTGCTGTGCAACAATACACTCTGAGATCAATGTAAAACTTAGGAGATTTATCTCCTTTTTTATGGATTGCTTCTCCTTGTATATAACGTAGTTAAAATAATCCTGCAGCATAAAAAGACCATTTAATTAAATGTGGTCAGGTAATATGGCTTATAATAAATGTCTGATGTGAAAACATAAAATAAATGCAAAAATATTTCAAAACTCTGTGAAGCTGATTATTGCTTTGTGTATTATATAATAAAATCTGGAACCTTTTTAGGAAAGCTATGTTCTCAAGTATGCTTGTTTAAAAAACTGCCATTTGCTATTAACCAGCCTATGTACTTTTGTAGGCCTGGAAGAGTAATAGAGTGATGTAACTGGAAAAGTCATGAAGAGACTGTGCAATACGTTGTTATAGGAATTCATAATTAAATTTGTGATATGTTTTACCATATCCTGCTCAAGGCTAGATATTTACATCACCTGCTGCTCAGCACAGAGATTACTGCCAATATGGGGTGTTGCTCCCTAGTGGCAATCTTTGGTGTCT
The DNA here is from genome assembly GCF_047830755.1 of Zonotrichia albicollis. Classification (NCBI taxonomy): domain Eukaryota; kingdom Metazoa; phylum Chordata; class Aves; order Passeriformes; family Passerellidae; genus Zonotrichia; species Zonotrichia albicollis. Next base: position 61,157,635 of record NC_133860.1, on the reverse strand, counting down.
ACCAAATTCTGGGACAAATTAGTGTGACAAGGCTTCGTGTTGTGCTCTGGGCATTTTTAAGCCCTGGACTAGATTCAGTTATCATGGTGTGTTACTAAATTACTGTCAGTAGGGCAAAACGAAGCAACTTAGTGTACTTAATTAGAAATCCTTCCCAAACTGCTCTTTGAAACTTGATTCTGGAAGCTCATGAATTAGTTTGCTTTCTAAAATGATTCTTCATTTGGCAGTGAATTAAAAGCATATATACAAAGCAAATGAAACCAATCTATTAAAAACAATTAAGGTTGCTTTGTCATGCACTTAAAAATTGAAGCACCAGGATGTAATTTCAATGCATATCGCTTGTGTTAAAATAGAATTTCTAATTAAAGGCTTGCATGTAGGTGTTATTTCAGTGGAAAAATGAAAAATTTGGCTTTAAAGGATACTCATAAAATCATCACAAGCTGATGGAGCATTCATTGCTGAACAGTAACATATAGTGACCTTGGTAAGGCAGCAGATCATGATTTCTTTTGCCTCTGTTAGGCATTTCGTCCGAAATGGCAACAGTCTTGTAAATGGGGTAATATAATGAGTAATGAATTCTTCTATCTAAAGCATATTTCAATTCCTTAATAATGTGTTATGTAGGCTATAAAACCAGGCCTTAATAACATACCTTCAAATAGGTTTAGGTAACTTAAAAATTAATTCACTAATTGTCTAGCATTTAATGATGTTTGATATGAAGAAATTTAGACCTATCAGCTGTGGTTTGTGGACCATTGGTTATTTTGTAGTCAGATGCATCTTTGAATAAAACAGAGAATTTGTGTAGCATCATCTAAAGTTGTTCTCTTAATTTCCTCTTCACTTCATGTATCATGTGGTGAATCATTACATATTTCTTGGCTTTGAACTTTTGAACACAATTTGGCTTTGACAGCTCATAAATGTAAAATTACTTCTACAGAAGTATAGCAGGCACTCTTTGTTGACAGTGTAAAACTGAAGTACTTCAGGTCTCTGTATCTCAAAGATAACTGACTACAGTCTGCTTTGTCACTTCTGTTTGCTTTCAATATTACTGAGTTGCCCTTCAGATAATGCTTTACAAGTTAGAGGAAATTGAGTATTGGTTATGACAGTAGAGTATTCTCAAATGGCTGGAAATATTCCTTCATCGAGTAGTATCTTCAACATATTTAAATTTATTTTATAAATTGCTTTGTCTCTGTCCAACCTAAAGTATAGAACAATAAATTTTTGGGGTGTTGTTATAAGAGAAGTGTTCAATGGGTTGAAAATACATTTTTCTGTTTCTTTGCGTGGGAGGTAAATTCAAAAATAGTTGGCCGAATTAGAGGTTTACTTTTGTCCTACTTTTAAGAAAGAATCCCAGCAACCTTTAAAAACATGGAATCTAAAGGAGAAAATTCTTTTTCACACTGTTCGGTGGAGGACTGTGTGATAGCTTTTCCAGATGGATGATGTGATGTGTGCTGCACTGTTAGAACAAGTTAGAACAGAGAGCCAGTGAATAAGATGTTTTTGAGGAGTTAACAATTTCTGTGTTACTGGATTAAAGTTTAGGTATGGATGTTTCATGTAAGTAGGTGTCATGTTCAGTATAGCTGAATTACTTGCTTTTGGCTGCATTAGTAAAAATGAGTTAAGAAGGTATTACTGCTGAACAAGTGAAAAGGCATGTATATTTTTTATAGTTTTATAGTTTTCAATGTATAACTTACACCTTTTAAACAAAATCTATATACTGAACTGGAATCAATGCCTTTTAAAGCTGTTTGTTTTAGCAGTACAGTATTTAAGACATTCATCTCTGTGTCTAAGCATCAAGGTTCAGTATTACAGTCCCCTAATATTTTACTTGCTAAACCTGTAAGCAGTTTCCCCTTGGGAATCCTTCTATGTTCTTATGAAAAGGTTGTGTGTCTGTTTCATTACTTTCATGATGCCACAGTGATGCAGCTTTTTAAAGAATTATTTTGGCTACAGTTAAGAATTTAATTTTTCTAAGTCTTGCACAGGTATAAGGTACTTTATTATAAAATCACAGAATACTTTGTATTGAAAAGGATCTTTAAAGGCCATCTACTCCAACTGCTCTGCAATGGCAAGGATCATCTTCAATTAGATGAGGAGGCTGATCCAGACTGACCTGGAATGTTTCCAGGGAGGGGGCACCTACCACCTCTCTGGACAACATCCTCCAGTATTTCACCACCCTTATTTTGACAAACATCTTCCCTGTGTGTAGCCTAAATTTACCTTTTAGTTTAAAACCTTTACTCTTTGTCCTATCTCAACAACCCTGCTTAAATCTCTGTGCCCATCTTCCTTGTAAACCCCTTTTAGGTATTGGAAGGCCACAGTGAGGTCATTCCAGTGCCCTCTCTTCTCCAGGCTGAACAATCCCAACTTTCTCAGCCTTTAGTTATTGGAAAGGTGCTCCCTCTGGTTGTTTCTTTGTCTCTCTTCTGGAGTCCAGCAGCTCCATGTCCTCCCTGTGCTGGGAGCCCAGAGCTGCCTACAGGTTCCAGGTGGGCTCTCCCCAGAGCAGAGCAGAGGGGCAGAATCCCCTCCCTGCCCTGCTGCCCACGCTGCTCTGGATGCAGCCCAGGACACGTTTGGCTCTCTGGGCTGGGAGTGCCCATGGCTGGCTCATGTCCAGCCTCTCACCCACCAGCTGGTCAGGTCGGACTTGCCCTTGGCAAAGCCATACTGGCTGGCTCAAGTCACCTTCCTGTCGTCCATGTGCCTTAACATAGCTTCTATAAAGATCATCCTAGACACAGAAAGGAGGCTTACAGGTTGGTGGTTCCCAGGATCCTCCTTGCTTCCTTTTCTAAAAATGGATGGATTCTAAAAATTTTTTTCTGGTTTTGTTCACCACAGTCTTCACCTGACTGCCATGGCTTTTCAGATAATCATGGAGATACGATATCTGAAATATATCAGAAATAAAGCCCCGTGGAGAGGGACTTGGCAACTGTGAGGAATCATAGAGTTGTTTAGGTTGGAAAAGATCTGTAAGATCATTGAGTCCAACCATAAACCCAGCACTGCCAAGTCCAGCATCCTTACATAGGACACCTTCCTTATGCTCTTCCTTGAAAACCTGTTCCTGCTTACACCATGTCTGCATTTGTTTTGTGCCCTTTAGTTTGACGAGGTGGTCTGTGCTCATCCATGCTGGTCTCTGGCCTTGTTTGCCTGATTTCTTGCTCTTAGGGATTGTGCTCTATGGAATGTGCTCTTTAAGATCTGCCAGGCCTGTTCTGCTTCCTTGTCCCTGAGGGCAGATTCCTTGGGCCCTACTGACTAGCTCCTTTAGGTGATGGAAATTTGCTTTCATGTGGTTCAGGACTTTCTTTCCTCTTCACCTTGCCTTCAGGTCTGCAAACTCCACCAGCGTGTCTCCACTTCGCTCCAGGCTTGTCTCCAATCTTGGTGTTTCCAAATGGCTCACTTGCATTGGTGACCACCAGGTCCAGCCTTTCATGCCCACTTGGGTAGAGGCAGGCATGTCTTAAGAAGTTATCCTTCATGCATTCCAGGAGCCTCCTGCTCACCATCCAACCTCTACAGTAGATGTCAGGGTGGTCAAAATACCTCAGCAGGAAAAAAGCCTGCAAGCCTTTGATTTAGATTTATTTCCACATTAGTTATTGATTTTTTAAAATATTAGATTGCAATCTACAAATAATGTGTTGATTTATTGCTAACATAGTGTTACTAATAAAGACAACAAGCCTGGGTTTTTTTGCCATTTGAAGTAACTGATTATGCCTTATGCACAGCTCTACCCTTTCATTGTTCTCTGTTACTTGATGTCGATCTTGGGTATTCAAATGAAACAGTTCTTTAATAAAAAAACCAAAACCGGTTAGGGAACTTGCAGATTTCAGTGACTTATCTTCTGTTAAAAGCATGAATAAAATTGATTTAATTGTGCAGTCTTGAGAAGACAATTCAGATGTTTTTGTGGCAGTACATGTGTGTTGTGTTTGGGAATCTGAATGTTGGAAACATGAGGCAACCATTCTGTAAGTATTTAGAACACTCTTACCACCATTTTGAAATGAAGGAATCAAGGAAACAGATTGTGAAATCTGAAGGATAAAACAGCCTTAAACCAAGCAGTTTTGGCAGGAAAATTCGAGAAAGTAAATGCCTGCTTCCTATGACCAAAGCATTTAACCATCTTAGTTATCTAATCTATCTATCTATCTATCTATCTATCTATCTATCTATCTATCTATCTGTCTATCTGCTGTGGTTCTTATCACAAATAAATGATTTTACACTAGAGGTCCTAAGAGCTTCTGCTATAAAGAAATACAGCAGCAAAATATATATTTTAATATATCTCCAAATCTTAAAAGAGATACTATAATATTGGTTCCTAATTTTTCTAGAATTTTGTGGAGAAGAATATATTTTTAAAGGGTGATTGTGAGTACTTTGGTATCTAAAGATAGGGATAATGTCTTCTGCATGTCTGATATCTGTTGATGCCTAATGCTACCATACATTTTCTCCTAGATCACTATTTCTTAGCTTCACTGAAATCAAGACAACCATAGTATTTTTCTGAATTTTTCTTTGGGAATTTCTTTGAAGTAAGTGACCAAAAAACCAAAAACAAACAAACAAACAAACTCCCCAAAACACAACAACAAAAAATCAAATACAGCCCCCAAAAAGTAACAACAACAAAACCAACAATAACAAAAAAATCCAGCTTCTGTTCTGCAGAAAAGATAAGATTCTTTTTCTCTGAGGCAAATCTCCTCTAAGGTTTCTTAGTGTCACCTTGTTATTTCAGGAAGCTGACAACAATGCATTACAATGATTGGATTCGTCTGCTGGCACATTCTTACTCAGCTACATTTTTGGCAAGACAAATATAATTATGTTAAATTGGAAGAATGATACCTGATGTCCCATTTGCAAAACCTCTTGCATATCTATCCTGTTTGAAGATGTTATGCCTTGGTATGAGCACTGCAGAATTCTTTCCATTCTTCCACAAACTATGCTTGCATTGAAATTTTCTGGGTATCTCATTTTTTTAAACAATATTTTTAGAAGAATTGTAGAAGTTGAATATTCATGTCAAATGCAGGGCAAATTAGTAACATGCTGGCATTTTATACTGTCTGTTGAAAAGTGTGTTCAGATACACTTCATTATTAATAGAGGGCAAAAACCTTCACATCTGGATATTCCTTGAGCTGAAAAGAGTGTCCAAACCAGTTTATTCTGGATGATGGCTGAACAGTTCAGCTAATTTGGCAATTATTTCCTGGACTGTGGAGATAACTAAACTGTCTGTAGTATCTAGTTTAAACAATCTCAGCATAGTCTTAGGTCTTTTATGATGCACAGAACCATTTATTGTGTGTACATAATTGCCATCAGTGATTTCAAGAATTATGTGGCAACAATACAACAGTGTTCTCAGAACTGTAGTTCTGTTGGCTTCTGTGCTGGGAATCCTGAAGTTATTCATCGTCAGCAAAGATCACGTTTCAGCTTTTTTTTGTGTTCACCCAAGGCAAACATGGTGACAGTTTTGGTGAGACATCTATGTTGAGAAGTAGACTTCCCGAGGAGAACAGACAATTTCCCAAACAGTGAAAATTGGTAATTATAACAGCGAGGTTTTTTTCACTGTCTTCCTCCTTAATCAAATCAGGCTTCCATTTGTGTTGTGGGAAGTGTGAAACATATTGGTATTTCAGCCAATACAAGTAGCTGATAACTCATCACTGCATTTGGAGATAGGTGTGACAGGCACAGTGGGCAAAAACTGGTTGTACGTGGAAACACAACCATCACTTTCCCCTTTCTCCTCACCTTTTAAGAATTGATTTCAACGGCAAGTTCTAAATAAGTCCCACTCATGTATTTGTAATTAATTACAAACATGCTCCAGGCAGAGCCCAGGGGTGGATGCTCGTCTGCAAGAAAAACTGGGAGAAGCCCCAAGATGTTTAAGGGCCTGTCTCCCAGGCTAGCAGAGGAGTGTAGTATGGCACTGATGTTGTGATGAGTGTCCAGGCCTTGTTCCTGAAGCACAAGCAAGTATCTGTGAAAGGTGCAGGCTGAGGCCAGGCACACCAGGGAGCTGAGTTACAGGAGCCTGTGTGGTACTGGACAGGCTGAAGAAGAAACAGAGGAAGGCTTTTGTAACCAGTCTCTCATGGTTGATGCTACTCTGAGTAAAGTACCACAGATCCTGATGACCCACGAGAGCAGAGCTCTGGTGCACTCTCCCCTCTCCTGCATAGAAACCAGGATGAGATGAGAATAAAAGCAATGTGGCCAGCAGGTCAAGGGAGGTGCTTCTCTCTGGCAAGACCCCAGCTGGAGCCCTGCATCCAGCTCTAGTGTCCCAGCACAGAAAGGACACGGACCTGTTGGAGTGAGTCCAGAGGAGGCCAGCAAGATGATTAGAAGGATGGAGCACCTTTACTACAAAGAAAAGCTGTAAGAATTGGGGTTCAGCCTGGAGAAGAGAAGGTTTCAGGAGACAGACTTTGAGTACATCAGGGAGCGTACAAGAAAAATGGATAGATTTGCAAGCAACAGGACAAAGGGGAACAGTTTTAGGCTGAAAGAGAGGACAGGTTAACATTAGATATTAAGAATTCTTCATGTAGGGGAGGCAACCTCTGGCCCAGGTTGCCCAGAGAAGTTGAAGTCCCATCCCTGGCAATACTCAAAGCCAGGCTGGATGGGGCTTTGAGCAACCTGGTCTAGTGGAAGGTATTCCAGACCATGACAGGGGGATTGGAACCGTGTGGTCTTCAAGGTACCTTCCAACCCAAAACATTATTTGATTCTAGGATAACTTAAAACTTTGAAGACACCAATGGGCAAGCTCTGGAGGGAGAAACCACACCTGCAGCACACATTAGAAACCACAAAAAGCAAATATGAGTGCTCATTGTGGGTATCTCTCTGCAAAAGAGTACTGACCCATTTGTCAGCCTGACAGGGTTTCACCTGAAGTTTGCTTCTTTCCAGGTGCTATGGCCTGAGATGTCACAGATACCACCTAGGATGCAACCCTAGATACAACCTAGGAGGAACAGGGATTATTGTTCTCTCATGTAGGCATGAATGACACAACAAACCAGGACTTGGGCAGAATCAAACAAGATGGCAAAGTTCTGGGCAAAAGTATGATTGAAAGGGATTAGTGCTCAGGTTAGCTGATCTCTTTACCAGTAACAGAAAGAGTGTAGGTAGAAAATGTTGGAGCAGCAGCAGTACCATCTGGGCGCTTGACTGTGCTTGCTGTGGATGGCTTCCAGGAAGCACTTTTCAGACTTGCTTTTCTTCCCCCATGACAGACTCTGTAGAGCAAGCCAAAGGTCCTCTTGGAACCTGCATGTGATGGAACCATGAGCAAATTGCACTGGGCAGAGGCTTTGGCTACTGGGGCACCACCTGTTACCTATCTCCATTTTGATATTGAGCCATTGACTGCAGTATTTTCTCTTTGGCTGCTGCTGTCCAGCCAATTCCTTGTCCATGGAATAGTTAGGTCATACAGAAAATCTCTTTCTCTCCAGTTTATTGGCAAGGATGTTGTGTGTAACTAAATCAAAGGTCTGCAGAAGTCTGAGGAGATACTGTTGCTCTTGCCTTTTCCAGCAGCACAGTCACCCTGTTGCAGATGGCAACCAGATTAGTTTGGCACAGTTTTCCACTGGTGAAGCCAAGCTGGCTGACTCCTATCACCTCCCTATCTACCATATGCCTTGGCACAGTTTCCAAGAGGATGTGTTCCATGATCTTACTGGGCTTAGGATGTTTCTGAGGACCTCCATTTTACCCCTTTCAAAAATAAGTGCAATGTTTCTCTGTTTTTCAGTCACAGGGCTGCCAGGGGTGCTCAGATACACTTGAGAATGGCTAGGCAATGGCATCAGCCATTTCCTTTAAGAACCTGGGGTGCATCCTTTTGGATTCTGTAGTCTTCTATATGTTTGGGTTCCTCCAATGATCTTACAGTAACAGAAAGGAATTAACTCCCCCAGTCCCTGCCTTAACTTTCAGGGACTTGAGAGTGTGCGAAGACTACCTGCCAAAGAAAATGGAGGCTCTTGCTCTGTATTTGCAGCATCCTGTTTTCTCTTTCCCCTTCTTCCTCCTCCCTACCTTTCTTGGTTAGCATCTGATAATCTGGATTGATTCAGGACACAAATCCTTTTAATTATTTTTTTTCTGGCTCTTTCCATTCTACTACTTCCCTTGCTCCCTATTAAATTTTATGAGCTAGCCTTATCCTTTACCTTTTTTTTCAGATCTGCTTGGTTACAAACTGCTTTTAATCCTGGATTTGGGATAAATAAATCCTGGATTTAACTAAAATTACATCATGCTGCTGAACGCCTCAGTGGTGCACATCTTTGTCTGCAGCAGCGCTGCCAGCTTTTGAAGTCGGGTTTGGTAGAATGTTGCAAAAATGTTACAAAGATGTTAACTTTAACACCTTTTTGATGTGATACTCAGTAACGGATTGGAGATAGAAGTTCTTAGTGCATTAGTATTTAAAAAAAAGCATTTTGCCCCTTCCCAGTTTTAGACTTTTGTTCATTTCTGTGATTCACAGTGGAATATTTTCTGCAGTGTATCAGTATTGTTTGCGTTACTACATTCCTTTATATTTTCAAAGCAAGTCTTCATGCTGTAAGTATATTCAATGCTGCTGATAATAACTAAATAAGATACAAACTCACTCTTGAAGGATGTCTTGAATTTATAAAGTTATATCATTTTATGATCCTTACTTTCTGCCACTTGATACTACTTTTCAGCTGATGTAAAATCCTTCTATTTATTTGGACAAGCCAAATATGTCGGGAGTTCCTTAGCAAAAGGATGTATGTTGGTTTTCCATCATGGAAGTGATGTTCTAGGAGAGATGTCCCAAAAAGTGTCAAAAAGACAGAATAACAGTAGAGAGCTTTAAGCCTTTATCTGCATATCTGTAATGGGCTTGTGATTTTTGTGGGGTGGCTATTAACCATACACTAGACACTGGGTGAATGTGTAAAGGATAATACAAAGACACACTGTCTAGACAACTGTTTTTGTCCTTAAGCATTGCACCTTTTCACTGACAGGTCTTAATTACACAGAAAGTTTAGATTTTGCTATGATAAAGGCCTGAAGAGTCACAGCCAAAATTATCATTTGTATTTGGAATCCTTTTAATTTAGTCTGTAGGGGAGTAATTTATCTCAAAATATTTGTTACAGGCTTCTGATAGATGAAAAGCAGCAAATAAGAGTTCAAAGTGAATAAAACCTGACAAAAAAAGAGATGCCTCTTAATATGAAATCCTGCCCAAGCTGTAAGTGATGCTGAAAGGCTGTTAAAAATTGCCTCTGTGAGTTATGCTGTCATATTTTACTGTGTTTTAAAGGTGTGCAGTTAAGGATATAATTACGCATTTTATAAAGGTGTGTCAATGAGTGTGCTGTGCCTGGTTAGCCACATAATTTGTGAGAAATTTTCTATTTTGTACTTGCTGTCGCTGTATATTTAAACTTGGTATGCTGCATGCTTTTAGAAGGAATTGGGTATATTTTTAATGAATGTAAATAATTTCAATGATTTTTAATTTATCCTTTTTTAAAGGATAAATAATTTCAAAACTAAATTAAGTGTTATTCATCTGAAATTTCAAGGATTTCAATGTCTTAAAGGTAGTGTTTTCTTTGCACGAGGATGTACTGACTGATTGGATCGTCGCACTCTGCAAATCTCTTGAAAGGTTCAAGACTTTAGGCAGCACAGAATAAGCAGAGTTGTTGGAAAGTTTAAAGCAGAGGCAAAGATTGCTTGTAACTGGTTGGAAGCCCTAAAATATATACTTATTAAGATCTTGATATGATCATTCTGTACCACTTAATGTGTTTGAGTGGGCTTGGTCATGTGGGGGTAACAGTTTAATTTTATGATCTGAAATGTCTTTTCCACCCAAATTCTGTGATTCTATGAAATACTATAGATATGATATACAGTAGGCTGTGGAGTTATGAATTAATTATTTTAAATTTTAGGCAAACTAGTTATGTTGCGAAGACAAATGAAACAGCAGTGTGGTCTGCTGGAGGAATACAATCCTTGTGAATTAGAGTGTATTGTGTTATAACAGAAGTTTGGGAACTCACTAAAATGTGGGTAATGTGGTGCCTTTGAGCTTAAAACAATATTTGCTAATGTTTTTTTTAAATCTGCTTTTGCATTATGGGAAAAAAGGGAAAAGTAAAGAACAAAAAAGTGGTATTAAAAGATAGGATGCTTCTTCCTCTCCTTTCTTTATTTTTTAAAATGAAATGTAGGGTGGCTAGAAGAACCCTTGAGCCATCTTCATTTCCACATTGTAAATCAGTAATATTTGTAAACCAGTAATAATAACATAATAATTTATATTGCCTAAAAAAAGAGAAAATAGTATGTTGGAAGAAAAGAAATCCTGATGATACCCTTAAGTAAAGTTCTCTTAAAAAACAAAATCTTCTTTTATTTTAATCTACATAGCATCATGGCTCTTTGTTTACGATCAGACATGTTGTTTCTATTTGGCAGTTATCCTGAAGTTCTGCAGAACAAATTTCACTCAAAACTTGGAGTTGTAATTACTTCCCAATTACATTTCTGATGAGTACTGTTGCAACCATATGTTACTTTTGGTTTGCACATGACTTTCCTAGGATCACTGGTTTTTTGCTTTGAATCAGGACACAGAGGTGATGGAGTACAGCTTGGGAACTAAATTCATCAGCACCAACACTGTCAGTAACAGAGAAAGTCTGTTTGCCTGAAAGGATGAAGAATGTGGCCTGGAAACCTAGTGGAAAACTCTGAAAGCAGTATCAGGATTGAAAAATGGGAACCTGATTTTAAGGGCCTTTGCTGGAAGAAATAAATTTTTGACGCAACAGATCTGAGAGAATTTAATAAATGCTGCTGAGTGAAGATAATTTTATTTTTCATGATAATTCCTGAGATGGATAGTGCCTATCTTGGCTCTCAGCCTAGACTAAATTTGCAATACTTCCACCTAGGAAAGCTTTTGGTCTACCACCTGGGCATCTTTTGCATGGAATCTGTGAGAAAAGATATAGTGAACATCCAAATGCTTTTTCTGAGTCACATCACTCAAGGACCAAATCAAAGCACCAAATGCTTTTGAGTCACGCTTAATGGTATTTTTTTTCTGAGGCATGTGTCTCTAAAGGATTGTGAGTTAAAGTCATTGCTTCATATAATCATTATAATCCTGGTCCCCATGGTCTTCAGTTGGAAAATTCAATACTAGGTTTAAGGGATTACATCTGAAATACTGCAAAAATTGTTTCAGTGAGCTAAATTTTGTAATGTTTGAGGATTAGTTCTTGTGTGTAGCTCATTCATACCCATGGATAGACAGGAAAAAAAATCAAGTGATCTCCTTACAACTGAGGAATGAATACCTACATGGGGAGTATAACTGATGAAAACAATGTAACGCAGTGTTGAATCACAGATACAATCTGAAAACAGCTGTATGAATTCAGATTCAAAACAAGTTCTAATGTCATGCTTAGAATGAGGAAAACCAAAGCATTTTAACCACTTGCAGCTGAGTTGTAGGCCACAGAGAGGCATATCATACTCAAGCAGACATTGTCATTTTCCAGCTTCGTACTCCTCCCAGGGTTTTCCCTCTGTTTGAGTTTTGGAAGTTGTGACTCCTGAATCGATGAAATTTCTCAACAGGAAAAATTACCAGAAAAATCACCCCGCCCCCTCACCGTGAAGTACCATATAGTGTTGGGAGAGCTTTTTTGTTTTGTTTTCCACCAAGTACAATTCTGCAGTTGTAATATTTTGATCCAATATGTGTCTATTTCAAGCAAGTCTCAATTTGGTCAACTGGAAGTGTATGTGGGAAATGGAGAGTACCCTACTTCTATCGGCTAGAGTCACAGTGATCGTTGGCTGACTAGACAGTGCTTTTTCCAGCAATTTTGATCAACTGGTATTTCTTTAGCACTTGGTGGGGAGAGTTTTCATATTTTATATTAAATCATAGTGGTGGGATTTAAAGCAAAGTCATGTTTACAGTACAGTAGTGAGTTTTTGGGAGGTCTGTGTTTTAGACTCATGAAGAAAAATCAAATTGCAGGAACTGATCAACTTGAGTCATTATGATATAGAAACTTCAGTAGGTCTTTCCTACCATGTTTAAAGGGAGTGCACAGCATACTCTGAAGAACTGAAAAGTACTTAAATATATTTAGTGGGCCAGAACAGGGCGTGTGTTGTTTTTTTTCCAGTCAAGTAGCTTAGCCACAGGTATTCAGACTCTGGTATATAGTGTGTGGTTTTCTTTTTTAGGTGAGTTCACATAATTTTCACTAAGTTAATTGAGCTAGTGGTAGAGGTATCTTCTGCTCCAGAATCAGAAAGTTGTGACATTTCTGTTTCTTGACTTCCCAAATGAATTGGCATTTGGAAACTTAATTTCAGTTTTATGTGAAAATATGCAGTGTGCCAAAAAAAGCTTTCAGTCAAACAAGGTATATCATTCAGTCTGAAACTAAATACGGCCATGGTCTGCATTGACTTTTTCCTGTGGGGAAAATGAAAAGAAAGCCTTCACCTCAGACCCTGGAAAGTTGATGAAATGGCTTTCACTGTGGATGGCTCATCCTGGAGGCCATCTCTGAGCATGTGGAAGACAGTAGTAGTAGTCAGAGTAGTCAGCATGGAATTGTTAAAGCAACCTGATTGCCTTCCATGGTAGGAAAGCTGATAGACAGGGGAGAGAGCAATGGTTGTTGCCTACCTAGACCTTCAGCAAGGCTTTTGGCACTGTCTCCCATGATGTCCTCATAAGCAAACTCATGAAGTGCCAGCTGGACCAGTGGAAAGTGGGTTGATAAATCACTGAATGGCAGAGCTCAGAGAGTAATGATCAGTGGCACAGAGTCTAGTTGGAGGCATGTCACTTAGTGGCGTCCTTCAAAGGTTGAAGCTTACTCCAATATTATGGCATCTTTCAAGAGGATGTAGCAGTGTTGGATGTCAGAGGATCTGGTTATTTTAATTGAGTTGGCAGGAAATTATTCTGGTTTTGTGCATTAAAATAAGATAGATTAAAACAGTTATGTTTATAAGGTTTTGAAGAGCTATTATAATTTCATGTAGCCATTTATGTGTAAAGTTTTGTAAATTGTCTTTAATCTCTAGCCTACTCACTTTGATGAGGAGACATACATTATGGAAGCAATAATAATTGTATATTTAAAAATCCAGCTACTGTAATATGCTTTGAAGCAGTGCAAGTGTTTGTGATACTAGAATTCTGTTCTGACAGCCTTGAGGTGATAATAGTAATTATTGGAAAACTGAACAACTGTGTGTGCACTGCTGAACTTTACTCTTACTCATTGATAGTGGTTTGCTTCTGCACACTTGAGAACTGAGTTTTATGGTTACTTCTATGAAGCAGTTCCACATTCTGATAACTGACTCTGCTTTGGCAGGAAGAGAAGGAGCAATTGCCACAGATAGGATTAGTAAAACCTCAGGATTATACAGAGAGAGATGGAAGCAGGTACATTGTAGAATTTTTAGCTTTATTGTAGTACAATTAGGTTTCAAGTTTCCTTTCTGCTCTTAAAACCTGTGGGCTTTCCCCAGTTAGCCACAGCCTCTCCTGCTCTTATTTGGGATGATCTGTGCTTGCTGGTCCCTAAATCAATTGATAATCCTTTGTAATCTGGGAAGTAGAATTATCTTATCACTTAAGCAATTTGGATATATTCATGAAAGGCATCAAGGAGCAATGCAGTCTTAATTGTGTGACTCATCCATAGAGCACCTTTAAATGCAGATGTACTATAAAAATTGGTTACACAAAGACAACCTTAAAAATTACAGCTTCACCATCAGTCTTTTGGGAACCACATCCTACTATTTTCTGTGGGCTTTTGTGAAGTTATTCTGTAGTTTCCTGACAATATGCACCTTAAAACACAAGGTTGGCCAAGTTATGTGGAAAATTGGAAGTCACTCTACTTTATTCCAAAAGTTTGAGTTAGCATATGCTCTTCCCTCCTGTTCAAGCCATATCACAGGTCACTGTGTAATGAAAAAAAAGAACATGGAGTATAGCAATCAGAACACAACTTGAATATTTTAACTGCAATATTTAGCTTTGACATTGTGACATGGGTTAATAAGAGGTCAGTATTTTGAAACACTTAAGACTTGATTAAAGCAAATCTGTGACCTAAAGTATGGGGAAAAAGGTACTCAGGTGGTCATGTGATTCTTGGTATCTTGTCAGACCACAGTAGCTCTTCAAGTATAATTTCAGAATATTTGAATTTTGTGCTTTACTTGTGTATATGCAGCATGAAACTGCGGTATATTCTTCTTTGTTACAATGCAGCTTTTTATAGAAACATCCAGAATCTCTACACATATGGTAGAGACTTTTTTCTGGTGATCTCTGCCCAGAAGAAAAAAAGCCAGTGTTTTTATTTTTAAATCTGGGGCCTCCAAGAGTTACTCGAGCCTTGTCTGACAACAGATACTTCACAGCTGTTGGTGTCTTTCTCGGTCATCTCAATGCTACACATCAACTCTCTGATGTTAAGCACATAAAAGTAAGGTCCAGATCCTTTGTGGGATGAACTTAAATGCTGAAGGCTGAGATGTGAATTCTCACCTATGCTTTTAGGTCAGCAAAATACCCTAATCACCTGATGTCAAGTGCTTGCTTTATTGCTGTTCATGTCTGAATGCATTTACATTGGCAGACCTTAGGAGCTGTCATTCATTTTTGAGGCTGTTTAGATTTAATGGTGTGTTTTAGTGCTGCAAAATTTTCATTACCTCTAATGCCAAACCTGTCACAGTAAGATTTCTGGCATATCTCTCTTTTAAGTATTTTATCTGACTTAGCAAACGGAGGTAGTGAGAGAGCAAGAAAACGTTCAGTGTTGCAGTTTTTATTTTATTTTTAAGATCTTTATCCTTTTGATGAATTGTGCAGTGAAATTAACAATGTAATTTGGGAAAACTTATGCTTTATGATGGTAGAAGCCCAAGACAGTCATTTCTACAGTCAGTATCATTGCTATTTTTTAAATGGGATTCTGAAAGTGTCTTTCTGGAAACCCTGGGACTAAAGCCTGATGTGAAAACAATAACTTTGAGTATGGCCCTCATCTTTCTTGAGTATGTTATTAGCTAGCATGGACCTCTGAACAGTTATGGTGTCCAAGGGTAAGTAGTCACTGAGATCAAAGGTGACAGCTTTTGGCATTGGAATGCAGGTCCTAAAATACAGAAAAGAGGAAGAAGGAAGGTAGGAAACAGAGTAACAGTATTCTGCCAGGTATGAGGCAGAAGACTTTGGAGAAGTTTTTCAAATAGAATAAAGTAGAGAAGAAAGTACTCAAAATAACAGGATGACTGTGCAAGTTCAGCATGATATATGGACTTTTAAACTTGGCCTTTGATACCTGTCATCAAGTGCTGCAGAAGTGACATTTTTTTATAATGTACCTGTTTTTCTTGCAAAACTTAATTTTGTTGCTCTTCTACCAGTATGTTTCTCTGTTGCTTATTAGTTAGGTTATATTTATTAATATTTTAAAAACTTTTTGAATCAGAAACTTCTCTCAAGAGTGTGAAACACGCATCTTAGGTTTTCTATATTTGCAGCTACTCCTGTTGCTATTCAAGCAATTACTTTTGTGCTTTGTTGGAAAGATTTACATTTCTCACTTGAATCTCTGCCATGGTGCATTTTATGAAGTTCTTAATAACTGGCTCTATCAAGCAGTTACAGCTTTTTAGATAAGCAGACTATAAATCAGTGACTTTTTAAGTGGCAGCCTTAACACATGTGTCTGTTAATTGCTTTGGTGATGCTAGAAAAGTGGTATGTGTATATCAGAAGCGCAGGAAGAGCTGGTGAAAAAAAAAGAGAAAGAACACTGAATTTCATTCGTTATGCATGAAGGCAATAAGTAACAGTGAGTGAAAAGTAGCAATTTGGAGTTGTTCTGAAATTTTAAGTGTAAAAACACTAACTTGGGGAAAAGGAGGACCAAATAGAAGCAGTTTTCTCTAGGTAAATAGCAATTTCCTGGATGTGATTTCTTGATTTTACTCTGAGATACTAAAAAATAATTCATTAAATGAGAAAAAAACTCTTTTTACTCAAATAAGTTTTGGACTGCTGTGTGATTGTTTGACCTTGAAACATCAAGCTTGTGGAGGATAAATCTCTTGTTAACATGTCTTGCACTTTCACTAACTGGATGACATTGGATACCCCTAAATAGTCCAGAGCTTCTGCCAGGAAAAGACCATGAAGTTTGTCCAAAAAACAGATCCAAAGCAGGCTGTTTTTTCAACAGTCTGACATTTTTGCATAAAAACCAGGAAATTCACATAGGCCAAAATTATTCTGATCTTGAAAATGAAGGCAGTTTTAACTAGAGGAGACACTTCAAATTGGAAAATGGTATATTTTGTCTTTTGCTGAGTAACATTTGCCTTGATTTTAAAGTACAAATATTTCCAATGTCATTTTATAATCACAGTAAGTGGAACACAGTGCATAGCTACTACTGTTAATTTAATTTGATCAGATTTTTTTTTGTTTCACCATGGAATGGAATTTAGAAATGTGGCTTTTTCTATCATTTTTAATTTTAGTACATGCTAGAATGTGAGATATTAGAGCACACAAATTTTAAATCCAGCTGAGGACATTGGCAAATTACTATATTGTAAAAGCAGATGGAAAATTAATCTTTCATGCAAGTCAATAAAATAAAAAGTTAAACCTTAATTATAATCTTGCCTGCTGCTGCTGTTGTATCAAAAATTATGCTACAGCTACGCCTATGGCATTTTTCATGGAGCACTCTGTCAGTGACTTCTATCCGATGACAAATTGTCCTTACTTCATTCTTATAGAGATACTACTCAAGAAATAAAGATGCTGATTTTTATTAGGCATTTTCCTGCTTGGAAGAATTTCCCTTTTATTGTAATTAGTCATTACATTCATTGAGGAATTGCTTTGAATTGTAACAAGTTCAACTAGCATTTGTAACAAATTTTATTACTAGAAGTTTTTATTACTAGAAGTTTTTATTGATAGAAGTTTTGGGAATGATTTGGGAATGATTTATTTTTTATAAATGTGGAAAATTGCATCATTTTATAAATCATAAAACATGTTACTGATAGGCTCCATTATTAGATTTAATTGATTTATATGAATAATATCTTTACAGTGGTGATTTTTTTTAATAGATATAAGCTTATGTAGAATTTCTGCAATTGAAAAGGAAAAATGGAAATTGATGGGACTCAAGACTAATCAAAATTAATTCCTTTCCAGAATCTTAATGTTGCCACTTGGCCACTGGATTTTGATTTTCAGTTGCCTCGTGGATTAAACGGCTCTGCAGAAGAGCAGTCTTTTCTTAAAGAGCAGGACTTTTTTCCATTCCTTTTAAAATGTCTCTCATTTGTCAGCCTTTCCTCCCTTTTTTTATCCCAGGGACTGACCCAGCACCTGGAGTGCCTGATTTGACTCTCTGAAATCAGATGAAATGTATTCTGGGACTGAGAATGTGAGAGGGTGCTATGTGAATACTATTCACACTTACTTAATTACATGCACACATGATGTTTCTTTTGTGGCTCCATTGTGAATATTTGGTACAGATACTTGGGCTTTGTAAACTCTGACAGTTTCATTTTCAGGAATCTTACACACATCTGCTGTCATTCATCTGAGATATGAGCATCTTTTGCTGCTGCAAGAATGGTATTTTCCTTTCCCTGTAATCCTTCTGTGTTTGTGAAGTGCAGTCCTTGTGTCTTCAGAATTATTCTACTTTAAATGATTTCAAAGTAACCTGGTGTCTCATGTGTTTTCTGAAAACTAAGGATATAGATGTTGTGTAATTAGTATAGCAGCTATTATATGTTGTTTCTCAATTAGGGTTTT
This sequence comes from Zonotrichia albicollis, assembly GCF_047830755.1. Classification (NCBI taxonomy): domain Eukaryota; kingdom Metazoa; phylum Chordata; class Aves; order Passeriformes; family Passerellidae; genus Zonotrichia; species Zonotrichia albicollis. The sequence continues at coordinate 61,139,568 of NC_133860.1, read as the reverse complement.
CCCTTTTTAATTTTTTAAAATTTCTTTTGAATGTTCCCTTACTGCATTAAAGTATCTGATTATTTTAGCTGAATTAGAAAATAATTTAATCTTAATGATGTTTCATAATTTTCAAATACTGTTTCTTGAATATCAGTGGCTTAATTGCTATTTGGCTAACTTCTCAGTAAGGAGAAGATTTTGCAGAAAAATATGTGAAAACATTGTTAAGTATAATTCAGTAATCCTCTTATCTAATCTTGCTGCAGCTTAACTGTGAGGTAGTGTTCCCTTCTGACACAATTGTATAATTGCTATTTTTTGAGCAATCCTTTTTGAGGATTTCAATCAGTGTAAAACTGTGTTTCTTGCAGAGCAATAAAATATATGTGTCAAAACTATAATGACTTCCAATTCCATTCAAATACCTTGGTTATATGAGTTCTTCTGTACTGCACACTTCAGGATAGTAGAGAGCTCCATGAAGAAGCTTGGATAACAGAGGTGCAGGAGTGTGTGAGGTGAGTTTGTGTGCAGTAATGTAGCCTGCATAACATGAGTTTTGGTAAATTTTTAGATGGTATCATGTAGTACACTGTAATTGTAAGCCAAAAATATCCAGCTATGTTTGCGGCTGGTGCAATATAAAGCCAGAATTATAGTGAAGCAGGGCAACAACCTGAGCAGTTGAGAAAAACAGAGAATAACCCTTTACATTCTTTATTTCTGTGACGTATAAGTAATTAACTCCTGTCATCTTCTTTCACAGTTGATTTCAGCACAGGGAGAAGGATCTGAGATCCTTCTTCTTTCCCCTCTGTTGGCAGCACTAGTGAAAGCTGTAGGAGACTTCTTTACAAGCAGCTGTACCTGTAATTATGCTGGTCCATCTATAATGAAGGCATGAAAATCAGTGTGTTCAGATCTGGCTTAAAAACAGTCCTGGAAAATCTTATGAACAATCAATTGTTCCCCTCAAATCTTCCTTTTGCTTCAGGGCACGCAGCTGCAATTGCTGAGACATCCACAGCCATGTCTCCACAAGTGTGTTAGATCCAGGGCACGGTTAGAGTTCATTAGCTCACTACAAGGAATAGGAAGTTTTAATCCTGATAACAAGTTCCTAAGGTTTAATTTTATTGTTCAGAATACAAGCATAATGTTTGTCTTTAATCACTTAAGTCCTCTTGTCCTCTAGATGATACTGATACTGGTGGCCTGTAAACTATGCTAAACTTTTTTCTCAAAAGTATCATGTTGGAAAAGGGGTATTGCATCATTCAAGCGTTTTCTTTTCCTTTGAGATTGACCAAAGTGAGGCATGTTTTAGTAGCCCTTTATGTTTCCTTTTTTCATTGTGCGATTTTAAAAATGTGTTTACCTTAGTGAACTCTTTAGTCATTTCCTAAAGCATCAGTTCAGTGTAATGTTTTTAGAAGTAGAAGACTTCAGAGATACCTTACTGTTACTATCTGACAGCCTGATCTGTTTCTTCTTCCTCTAAAAAATGCATATGAGACACTAGAGCTTCTACATGTGAAACTGATTATTAGATCCATCAGTTCTGTAATTGATGCAAATGTGAAGTTTAAAACTGCAGGCTGTGAGTGTCTTCTTCAATGCATTTTACTGACTGCCTGGAGTTTAGTTATTTTAAATAGGTACTCTCAGTACAGCTCAACAGTATTTTCTGCTTACATTCTGTAACAGTTGGCTTTTGGAGCTTTAGTCATGGTTGTATAAACAATATCATGTTAAACATATTTAACTGGTATCACAGAGGATCAATTTTTCTATGTTACATTTTTCTGCTGATCATCTAAGATGTCTGTATTTATTCCACATGTGTTGCACTCAGAAGAGAAAAAAATTTAGTAGCATTACCTTGCTCCCTTTTGGGTCCAAGTCACAGTATAAAGGAAATAAGGAGTATCTTCTTTGAGGATAAATATAAACTTTTTGAAAACATCCTAGCTTTTATTGCTGTTACCTTTACTGTTACTTTATGGTAGTCAGTCTCATTTTCCATCCAATCACCCATGATGTTAAGTTTTCCCTGAGACCACACAATCTGTTCATAGGCATGTTTAGATTGGGAATCATGTGCCTTTTCAAGTAACAGTGTTTTTGGGCTGTGTTCTCATGACAAATATGTCTCTATCGGCAGTAGCAGTTCTGTGGTAGTAGAAGGAGATCTGCTGCTACTGGCACCCATCCACTCTAATGACTACACAATGACACATTTCAATTACTCAAGAAGTTACACTGTGCTGTGAAGAGTCAGTTAGGAGTCCCGAGAACAACACGTGCCAAACCAGGCTCCTGAAATGAGCTGAGCTCCAGGTCTGAAGAGAAAAAAGTAAGATTTGTGGCTTTGAAAGTGTATTTGAGGAGAGAGAAATTGATAGGAAAAGAGATGGCATCTAGGTAACACGTAACATGAAAATCAGGACCCGAAAAGTCTTTCAGTGAAGCATCAAACTGAACAATATTGTACAGCCTTTTCAAGCAAGTTTTTCTACTTGGTCATATAAATTTGTGGTCTTTGGAGGTTGAATGTACTTACAAGTAAATTAAATAGTTTCTTTTGTTCTTTCTCTAATTCACTATGTGAAAAAATATATATGTGTATACATTCATGTACAAGGCAAATGTGAACTATATGCTGATGTTGTATTCTTCAATTAGATTTGATATCTTTTATATCCTTCATGAGATGTAATGTAGTCTGTAAGATGCAAATTTGCTGTTTGAGAGCAGAGGTAGTGAGAGTCATAATTTTTCTCCTGAGGTCAAAAGTTTGGGTTTTTTTTATATGAGGGAATTTTCCTCTGTTCGGTACATTACCTTGATGCAAATTTTATTGTTCAATTACTTTAAAATTGTTTGCCTGTGTAGGTGCTTTTTTTAACAAACAGCTTTTGGAGCCAGTAAATTGATCGTTTGTCTGCAGGCTTACTATGAAATGTAGCTGTGTGAAGGGGCTCTTTCTAGCAATCTCCTACAGACTCTTTAGTGGTCAAGGGAAGGAAAACCAGTTTGCAGAAGCATTTGAAGGGGACTGTATTTTCACAGTTGTAAACGTGCAGTACTTCACAGTATTCTCATGTTTGACAGGGACATTTGGCATTAGTGACATTGTTAGTGTTTTTAGTGTACCTCTTTGTAGCACAAACTTTTGTGGAAAAGAATTGAAAGATAAATGTATCTTTATATCTGCCCTTACTGAAAAGGCTAAAGAGCCATTAATTTTATTATTTCTTTATTAATGTATATTACTAAAAAGGTAATAATTTCATTCTAGAGAAACTGTTGGCAAAGTTAAGGATAAAATACATCTGGGTACCAGTGGCATGATGTAAAATCTTCATATTATTATTGCCATGGCATCTAGTCACCCAGTACAGAATCAGAAAATGATCTGGGATGGAAAGGACCTTAAAGATCTTCTAGTTCCACCCCCCTGTCATGGGCAGGGATGCCATTCACTGGATCAGGTTGCTCCAAGCCACATGCAATCTAGCCTAGAACACTTCCAGGGACCCCCAACTTTTCTGGGCAAGTTGTTCCAGAGCCTCACTACCCCCACAGTAAGGAATATCTTCCTAATATTTAATCTAAATCTCTCCCCCTTAAGTTTAAAACCATTCCCTCTTATCCTACCACTCTTTCCCTGTGTAAAAAGTTGCTCTCTCTTTTTCTTTAAAAAGAAAGGGAGATATTTTAAATACTGGAAGGACCTTGCTGTAATATCTCCCTTGAGCCTTCTCTTCACCATGCTGAACCACCACAGCTGTCTCAGCCTGTGTTTGTAGGAGAGGTGCTCCAGCCCTGTGTCATCTCCTCTGGACCCTCTCTAGGAGGTCCATGTCTTTCTTGTGCTGGAGGCGCCTGTGCTAAACACAGGACTCCAGATGAGGTCCACAAGGGCAGAGCAGAGGGGAAGGATCACCTTGCTAGGCTGGAAGTGCAGACTATTTGCTTATCTCCAGGTTTTAATCCAGAATAACTTCAAGTCCTTCTCCACAGGACTGCTCCCAGTGCAGTCTATTTCCAGTCTGTACTCATGTCTCTGATTGCCCTGAGCCAGGTGGAGAGCCTTGAACTTGCATGTATTGAATTTCATGAGGTTGTCATGGGCCCGTTTCTCAAGCTCTTTCAGATCCCTCTGGATGACATTCCATCATTCTGGCAACAGCAGACATGAAGGCAACATCTTCGTGTCATCTGCAAACCTGCTGAGTGTGCACTCCATCCCACTGTCTGTTCATTGATGAAGGTATTGAAGGGCACCTGTCCCAAGAGAGAGCCCTCAGGAGCATCACTTCCACTGGCCTGCATGTGGACATAGAGCCTTATACCAACTGGCTGTGTCCATCCAGCCAGTTCCTTATTCCCCACATAGTCTACCCTTCAAATGTATGTCAAAAGACTTAAATCTAGGTAGATTATGTTAGTTATTTTTCTCTTTGTTGACTGTTGCAGTCCCTCAGTCACTGAAGGCCCCCACATCAGGCAAAATTCAGACTTAGTAAAACCTTTTTGGGTCTCTCAGATCACTTCCTTATCTCATATGTACCTTAGCAGGCTTCTGTGAGAATCTACCCTGTGATCTTCCCAGGCTCAGAGATAAGGCTCACCAGTCTGTAGTCCCTGGGTCTCCCTTTATGTTTTTAAAAGTAGAAATGCTGCTTTCCTTTTTTCTTCCATAGTGGACTGCTATGACCATTCAGATATGATTGGGAGTTGTTGCAGGCTTGGCAACAACCTTAGCCAGGACCCTAGGATGCATCTCATCAGGCCTCATCGACTTGTGGCTGTTCAGTTTCATCACGTGGTACCAAACCTGCTCTTTGTTTACAGTGAGAGAGATTTCATTTCCCCAACTTAGAGGTACGTGGATTGGAGAGAAGTGAGAAGCCCGAAGTACTGTAAGTGAAGCCAGTGAAGGCTGAGGCAAACCCAGCCTTCTCCATATCCATTGTCACTAGTTCTACCTTCACATTTACTGAGATTGCATATTCTCCTTGGGCTTTCTTTTATGACTGATACATTTACAGATCCCCACTTAGTGTTCTTCATATCTCTTGCTAAGTCTCTTTATATATGTGCCTTAGGTTTTTTTATCCCATCCTACACATCTGAACCATATCCCTCTACCTTTCCAGGCATCATGTACCTGCTTCTACCGGCTGTGCATTTCTTTCTTATTCCTCAGTTTGAGGAGCTTGCTCTTCAAACCTTACAGGTTTACAGTTTGCCTTGCTTGATTTCCTAAATAAGGATGGAGGGTCCTTGTGCTCTAAGAAAAGTGTCCTTAAAGAGTTGCCAGCTCTTACCAGCTGCTTTGTGCCTAAGGATAATTTGTGAGGGGATCTTGCCCACTAATTCTTTGAGCAGCTGGAATCTTAGTCTTCCAAAATTCAGGGTCTTGACTTTGCTCTTTGATTTTTGCTGGGCCTATGTTCCTCAGGATCATGAGCACAACAAAGGTGTGGTCGCTACAGACTGCTACAGACTGCTCCAGCCTCAAGCCCTATAAAGAGCTCATCATGTATGAAGAAGTGAAGAAAAGTGAAAATTAAAAGCTAGGATTTCTAGTAGGTGATCATGTTTCAGGGTGTAATTTCTAAAGTTGATATTTAGTTCTTTGTAAAACTTAGAAAGAGATTGCTCCATAACTGAGGTAAAGGAAAAAATCATAAAAATAAATTTTATGAAAATTATTTGAATGAAATAGTTCTCTGTAATTTTTTTAAATCTAGGTTTGTGCATAAATTTAATTTGATGAAAAAATGGAGTATTTCTCATGCCTCAGCATTGTCTAAACCTAGCATCTTGTGTGTAATTGGTTGCTGTAAATACACATACTCTTATCTCACAGATTCTGCCATTACAAATACTCAGCCATTTTTTAGTATTTTAGGCAAAAATGAGATTTTCTTGGTGTGAAAAGACCAGCCTGCCTTTCAACATTATGTCTAACTACACAGTCTATTTATCTGAACCAAAAATAACGGAAGTGCAAAATCAACCAAACTCTAATATGTTAGTTGTGACTGCTGAATTTAACATTCCTTTAGCATTAGCACATTGATTTCTATATTTAATAATTTTTAAATTAAGTCTACATTTCTCAAACTAGATATTCAGAGCTAGTGCATCCTTAGGATCTTAATCTGTTTTTATTCCTTCACTTGTTAAATAGGAAAAATTTATGAGTCTGCTGTGAGAGGGAGAAAGGTATTAATGTGTGTGAGATGTTCTTTTAGCTATAATCATTGCAGAAGAGCACAGGAAAAACTAATAATTGTTAGTTCAGAACATAACTTATGAGGTGTGCATATGGATAAAAAAAAAAGGTAGTGAGTATTTTTCATCATATTTTTCCGCAACCACAGTACATTTTATGCCTCCATTGAAGTGTCAGCCCTTTTGGAGAAATGTACACCCACGATTGTATTCTGTGAATACCTGTGTCCCAAATTAAGGAACCTGCATATTGCCATTTCTGAGTGATCTTATGAAATGTTGGACTTCGTTACTGCAGTCCTTAAAATGTTATATGAAAGGTTTTGTCTGTTAAGAGGTCTGTTTAGCACAGTAATTTTTCCTAGAGGATAGTAGAAAGCAACATCCCTTTCACTCAGCTTTTGCCAGATTTCAAGTATCTGTTTTCTGCTTTCAGCTTTGCTAAAACAGTTCTCAAGCATTTTGATATGATCAGACAGTGGTTTGTTTAGTTGGCAAGACCTTTCCCTTGTCTGGCTTCCCTCCTTCTACAGAAAATTACATTTATTCTGTGGTAGACATTAACAAAATTTCCATGCTGAAACTTAGGGATGAAGAGTTTGCTAAAGTTATGTTCCAAGGGAGGAAGGGGTGAGCTAAGGGTTCCTTATTAGTGTTTTATGTTAATACACACCACTGTGCAAGTGGCATGACAGCAGCCAGGTGGCTGTATTGGCCTTTTATCCACAGCAAAACAGCATCAATCCCAATGTGCATATCACAGATGGATTTCTGAAGTATTGTGTGGCCTGAGGATGTAGACAACATCCACAGCACATATTGTTGTACACTTTTCTTTCTAGGCTTTTCTATCCAGTTAATAAGATATTGGAAACAGAAGTGGTCAGTATACAAGATAAAATCAAGTTGATTTGTGTGATTCTTTACTCAGGATTAGGCACTCTTTTAATAAGTAAAGAGCAGAGGAAGATAGTATATCAGCATATAATATTTAAGATGATAAACATAATGTCATCTGTCAAGTAGCTGGTTTATATTTTCTTCTTATGAGTAGAGCACGTGTAAGTGACATATGAAGTACCTGCTGCACTGAGATATCTTACTTTTCATTTGACTTTGGTTTCCTGCACATTGCTATTAATATAATGTTTCTCTTTACATTTTATATTGAAGAAACAACAGTAAAATTCTAGCATTTTAATAAATAGTTTTACAGTGAATTATACTGTAAGTATGTAAATTAATATGCTTCCTTAAAATCTTAAAATTTTAAACATAATCTATAATTAGCATTTTCCTGTCAGGGATTGGTGTGTTTTCAAGCTGCTTCTTTTACCTCAGTTCTTAAGTTGGATTGCTTCAATGTATAGGATCAAAGCAACCACCATATTAATGGTAAGTGATGTAGAAGTATTTAAGACACATAACAAAGCCTGTTGCAAGAAGCCTGGCAATTCAGCCTCTCCTCCGTCTGCCTTACTATCTGCTAATGCAGCCCATCAGCTTTTTTCTGAGGATCCTTTATGAGACAGTGTCAGAAGCTTTTCTAAGGTCAAGATAGACAATATCAATTACTTTTCTGTTGTCTGGCACTATCAGTGGTATCTGCTTCCTGGCTGAAGATGAAGTTTGTAACAGAAGAACTTCTGTCAGTATTTTTTGAAAATAATGCAAAGTAAGAAATGATACAGTATAAGAGTCGCTGTCATGGGTGGCTGTTTAGAGAACTGGTAGACTATAGCTACCAGACAGGCTTTTTTTCTTAGGAAATAGAAACTGGAATGTCAGAAGCTCAATCTGGTAAAAAGGAGCAAATCAGTGAAGACTGAATAAATACTTAAGAGAACCTTTGAGAAGAATTGCCTCTAAGATTGTTAGTGTGCTTTATGAGTGACTTGTTTCTCAGCCAGACAGCAGAGAGGAATGAGCTGGACTCAGAATCCCAGAAAGGTCGCATGTTGCATCTGATGCAACCATGCTGTTTAAATAGGGGATCTGTTTTCCTGGGACCACAATGAGATTGCTGTGTAGATCTTCAAGGCTGAAGAGTCCACCACCTCCTTGGATACCTTGCTCAGGTGCTCAGTCACTCTCATGGCAAAGAGTGTTTTCCAAAGTTCATACAGCATCTTCTGTATTTCAGTTTGGACCCACTTTGGTCCTGTGACTGGGCACCAGTGAGAAGACATGGTCATATTTTTTATTACCCTTTCATTTCAGGTTCATTTCATTACCCCTTTGTTTCATTTTATTACCCTTTCACCGCTATCAGGTATTTACATTAAAAATGGCTTTATGTCATTACATACTGTAGTTGCACATTTACATAGTTTGAGTTGAGTACTCAACCAAAGGTACCGTAGTAGGACAGCAGTCCCATCCTGTCCTGGTCCAGCTGAGGTTCCTTTGAGTCAGAATCTAGATCTGCTCCCTGGAAACATCAAAGTAATGACATTGAAACATTAATATGAAATGGCTTAATGGAGCTTGGTTGGCTTACCTTCTGCTTGGAAAGTCATCAGAGTTAGGCGAAAGTAAGCAGTGGGTGCACAGTCAGAGGTGAGTGAGTTGTGGAGGGAAAAGGAAAGAAAGAGCCAGAAAGAGCCTTTATCTTTGATGGTAGAAAATTACTAATTCAGTTAAGCAGGACAGAAAAATTACTCTCTGATAAATGATTCTGAGCAGTGGCAGAATCAAAACTGTTAAATTTAGGAAGAAGAAGAGTATGAAGAGTATGTATTGATTAGAGAAGAAACACAAGTTTTAAAATCAGGAAGCTAATTAGAGTGTCAGTTTATTGGATATCTTGTGATTTATGTTGTAATAAAATATAGGGCATGTGTGTGATTTTAAGTGCAGTTACAGTTTCAGGTACATTGCACTTAGTTTTGGTGGTAAGTCTGTAATTTTAACTGTTTCAATATTACTGAGATATATTACAACAGCATAATTTGCAACTGAATGAAAATTAAATTACCTTTTTTAAGTTTTAACATTAAGCCATTTTCAGGATTATGGCTTCAAAAGCAGCTTGTTGTCCACTGTACACAGTGCAATGTAAATTTTTGACACATTCTGGATGGGCAAATCTTCATGGCTGTTCTTAGATTTACATCAGAATTAGATTTACATCAGAAGTAGTGGCTCTCTTGCAAGTATTTTGATTTTGTAATGAGGCCTTGGCTCATTTCATTGTAATTCAGCTCTACAGAGCCATACTTTGTTCATTCAGCAGTTTAGTTTCTTGCCTGCCAAGAAGATCCTGATGAGTTCCAGTTTTCCTTTTGAAGAACAGAAGCACTTGAATACTGCAAAACAAATGTGCTTTCAAATTGATTATCACTAACTGCTGCCAGCGTGCCTGTTTTCCTTTGTCTGCTTCACAGCAAAATAGACTGTATTTATACAGAAGGTTTTCTTTGGCTACTTACTTAGATACAGGTAATGTTTAGGAAATAGCTTCTCCATTTCACCACACCCGTGCAACTCTGTTTTGAAGAGGAGTGGTTATTTCTATCCAAGCACTGTCACTTCAGACAATATGTCAGGCAAGTTTTGGCTCTCACCGAGCGCCTATAAAACCCCAGGAATCCTTGGTTCTATCAATCTGAAATCATTGTATTGGTTGGTAGTTGTGCAGTTTTCATACTTTCGTGATTCGTAGCATTGCTGGGGAGGACTTGGTAAATCAGTGAGATTGGTAGCTGAATCTACTGTGAATCTTGAAGTTTGGCAATTTTAATGCAACATTGCATTTTAATACTGCTTTACTACATAGTGAAATTTTATATTAATGAGTAGCAAAACCAGAATTTTGTATTAGTAAAGTAAATGCAAGCATTGGTTGAATATATAGAGGTCAGTGTGAATGAACATTAATTTAAATGAACCTTATCTTCCAGTCTTTTAGGTTATCTAAGCAAGTACATTTACTTCCTAAATCATGCGTTATTCAGTAACATTTTATTTATAAATTATTTTAATGCTTTGATTATACTAGGTACACTTGGATTCTTTTGTGTATATTGTCAAAAGGATCTGGCAGTAGATAAGGAAATAAACAGAACAGCTAAAATTGTTAAAACAATGGTGTGCTATTTTCCCCCCTGTTTCTCTGAACCAAAACCGTTGGGAGTTTTTAACATCAGATTATGGTGACTTGCTTGATCCATGCTTCCAGCTGTTCCATTAGGAAGGAATTTGTGAACCACTTTAGTCTCAAGTACAGTAATCACTAACACAGGGAGCTCTTTCTTCAGGATATCACAAACAGAAATATGGCTTTATTTCCAGAAGCAGCATTTTATTTTGAAAATAAGATACTATTCCTTCCTTTGGAGAAAAATGCATTTGTTTATTAAATAATTATGGCAATTATATTGAAGTTCATTTTCAGTATCAAGTTTCTTGGTAATGCTGTTTTTCATACCATCTCTAGAAGTATATATTATGCCTAAGATTTCGTCACTATGGGATGACATTTCCACAAGGAAAATAAAAGCAAATCTTTTAATTTAAGTAATTTCTATTGTGTTTTTTTCTTATAAGTGGTACTTAAGAATAATCATATTTTTAAGGTTAGAATATAGAATCATATTTTTAAGAATAGAGGTGTGGTAGGTTTGCAGTTTCATAATTCTGATGTTATAGGTGGTAGGTGATCAGATGTATTTCAAATGGTATGTGATCTGATTCCACTGATAATGCTTTCTCTTTTTAAGCCATGCTAATGCTCTTCGTTTTTGCATGCTGTTTATTTCTGTCTGCTAATTTATTACATTTCTGCTCCAGAGAGGGGCTGTTAAGTCTTGTTTCTATAGAATATGTGGTCTCTTTATCCATTCTCTCCTATAAATGCAGGACATTTCTCATACCTAATAGCATTTTCAAATCCTTTCCTTTTTTGTCTGCGTTCAGCTGCAGTATAATAAGTATGTCTCCACTGACTTCCAATACTGTTCTCTCCACTGACTTCCAATACTGTTCTTTAGTTTAACATATCTGAAAGTCTTTAAGTCCTCCATGTATCCTCCTTTATGTTCTAATTCTGTGCACTGCTCTGGGACTTCATACCCCTCCCTGTTTTCACTCTCAGTCTGGTCAATCAAGTCATACTTCCTATCCATCTCTAAATTATCCTTATTGTTTACTTTATTGGGGTTTTGGTACTTAGTTGTTTATATTTGCCTCTGCTTTCCCCTATGTAAAAGAACACCTTTTTTTTTTGTCCTGAACCTTACTTGTTCTTTTGAAGATGATTATTGCAGTGTGAAGTACTTCAAGTGCATTTGGTGTTGGAATTGTCACACTGTATTTCTCTTATGAGAGACTGATGTCTGGGAAGTGCTTTATAAAGTATGTTTTCAAGTTCCCTTTTTCTATTAATTTTCATATTTAAAGTAGGTATTACTTCCCCTATTACTCTGTCTTTATTCTGATCTTTCACTATTGTCTTTTCTGTGATTTTGTTTTACTTATTCTTGCATATTTCTGCCAGTCTTTAGAACCTTGTCAGTATTCAGAACTTCTGAGTTCTCCTCTTCATCTCGTGGTTTGGCATATTTTCTTTTTAGCTTTTTTAAAAACATGGCCAGTTTATATTATGTTACTGTTTCTGGTGATCTGCATCAGCTTACTTTATTTTCAATGTGTCAGTCTTCTCTGATGCTGTTCATGTGCACACCAACAATTCTGAACTGTGTAGCAAAAATAAAAAAAAATCTTTCCAGTGATCATCTTCTTCCAGTCTTTTTTCCCTCCCATTTCAGATAGGGGGAGGAAGTTTTCCTGTAGTTATTAAACAGTTTCTCATTCTCTATATTGACTTCACCTATATTCTTAGGCTGGTTTTTGTTCAATGTTTGGCTAAATTCTATGTACTTAACAATCTCCTTTCATTTAATTTAGTATTATTTGTCAAGATCTATTCTAATTGAGGCTTTTTATCCCTTTATCAAATTCTTTATTTCTATCTACAGTTACTCTCATTGAAGATAATGAAGACAATGAGGGCTTTTCTGGAATCAGGAATATCTGGTCTTCCCTCTGTAATGTCCTGAAAAGTATTAATTTCCTTTTGAGAACTGTTTTTAGTAAGTGTACTTAAGTGTTTTTCTGAGTTACTACCTTTAGGAAGACAGAAGACTTTTTTTAATGTCTGTTTTGTTGTTGTTGTTAATGTTTGGGGGATTTTGTGGGTTTTTTGCTGTTGTTTCCTGGGAGAATAACATTATAGCTAAATCTGCTTCAATGGTTTTTCCACTCTACTAATACTGCTCAAATCAGGAAGTGATTGTAGATTTTTTGCACATCTTTTGTGCATCTCTGAGACTTTATGTGTTATGTAACACTGAGGTTTGATAATGTGTTGAACCTGTTTTCTAGTCACTGGTTGTTTATTCATCTGCTTGTTTCAACAGGAATTTCAGCAAGGGTCTATAGCAGATTATTGCAGGGCTCCTTCTTTGGGGGGTTAATTTATTTTTTAACTGCACACTTACACAATAATACATTTAGAACAAGTGTTAAATGTTTTCATTTGTGCTGCCTCCCTTGTAGTGATTATCAGTGTAGGTTGCAAACACTGTATTATAATCTCCAAAATTTTTATTTGTTGTAAAGTGTAAATTACAGTGAAATGGTACTTCTACAATTACGATATATTTTGATTTAGAAAAAACATCCTACAGTTCACACTAGTAGCTATTCAGATGGTTTGGGTTAGTGTTATTTTCTTTTTATTAATCCTAGCTCTGACTCATCAAAAAATATTTTCTGGCTGGTTGTTTCTCTGAAAATGTAGTTATGAGAGTATTAACAGTGCTGTGCCTATGTGAGAGACAGAGAGGGATTTGTTTTTTGGCTGCCTCATTAGGCATTTCATTCCACCCCTTCTTCTGAGTTGTCCCTTCAATTAGCTCTAGCACACTACTACTTATTGGAACAGAAGCACAAAAATATTGGCCTTTTTTCTTCCAATGGCTTAATCAGGGACATGTTTTTTCCAACTAGAAACAAGTCAAGAAATAATAAAGATCAGACTTGAAGCTGGTTTTCCAGATTCTAACTGAAAGGGACCATTCCTGAAGGATTTTAAAGGAGCACTGAAGAAGTTTGTGATTGACTCTATAGGCAATGTCTCAGCACAGTCTTCTGTCATACCTGATCTAGTTTATTATCCTGTGCAAGATAACATAATCTGTGACTAAGCCAGAGAAAAATAAAAAATATAGAAGTATATAAACTGAATATATTGCTAATGATGTGTGTTTTATTGAGAACTGTGGCAAAACAGAAATGCTTAAAATTTTGTGGATGTAAGCAGAAAGCAATAATTCCCTACTATTTAATCTCCCGTTCTCTCTAGGACATTTGGATTGCTGACATATTTTGATACTTAAAGCGCAATACAATATTATATTGCTCAGATACTATTTAGAAAAAAATTATTGGAATTTGAAAGATGTACTTGAAATCTCTTTAATTAGAAATGAGCGTATAAAAATGTGCATATTCCACTGAAATGTTTTGAATTTGACTTGACAGAATTTAGGGAAAGCTATATAATTACATGGGGATTTAACAGTTTTTTAAAGGTTTTTTAACTTTTTAGAAGTTTTTTTCCCCAAATGCTATTATCTTCATGTTTTAGTAGTAAAGTTCTTTATACTGAGGCTTTTATTGAATGTAAAAAATTCTCATAGAATGTATTTAGGGAATTTTTTTCTAAAGCTTATTTTGTTCACATTTTTTATGCAGATGATAACTTTGAATCCTCTGTCAAGGGGAGGTCAGGCTTTTGCTTCATTTTCTTAGCTGAATGTTAAAATGCAGCTAGATTTATTTTTTCTTCTCCAATATTTTGTAGGGTATTTTGTATGATTATTGTAAAATAGATTAGTTGGTGGCTGTGAAATGGCAAGCATGAGGGTCAGTACTGAAACAACCACCACATTGTTCAGGTACATAAACACTGTCAAAGTAGATGCCTGCTCAAAATTTTATGAGGTTGATGTCTAGAATGTATTCCATACCTCATTTTGTCTAGCTTTAGTCAGAACATGTCAGTTCTTCTAATTTAAGTACTTCCTCCCTAGAGGATTCTCTTTCATTGTATAGTGTTTCAGATTTTCTCTTTGGGTAAAGCATTTAATTATGAATATTTTATTATTTACTATTTCTTTACTAACATATTATTTACTCTTTCTGCCCTCTTTGCTTGGTATGTCTATATTTTTTGCAGAGAGGAGGTTTATCTGTCCATTTTCTCCTCACTACTAGGTTTGCTACAGGATACAACAACTTTGTTTTACAGCTCTCTGTTTTTGGACTCTCAAATTATTTCTATTTTTGAACCTGAAGCTAAGTGTCATGGGATTTCATTAATTATTTATTTATTCTTAAAGGCAGTCTGTAGGTTGAGTTGGTTCTTAAATCGAATGTAGCGGAAAACTTTGTGTGGCTTCTTTGATGTTTGATTAATATCTTGAAAAAGAATACACTTGAGATTTTTACAGACTTTTCTAAGACTGTATTAGCACACAGAAGACACACCCGAGATTTTATGGAAGCTGTATTACTATAACATTCTCCTGATAAAAAAAAAATAAAAGCAGTAGAGTTAAATGAGCTGACTGTAGAAGGAGAATAATTCATTCATCTGACTCTTGGATTGAATTTTAAAACAAAATAAAAGAAGAATGAAGAAGAATTTTGTTTTTGAGACTTTTTCAAGCTAGTTTCATATTTTCTAAATTTCTGTCCTTGTAGTTATTCCTTCTTCCCTCTCTATTTTATCTCCCTCAATCTAAAGATTTTTTTAGTTGGTTTTATTCCCTCCTAATATTGGAAAAAAAATCCCACACTCATAAGCATTGACCCTGAAAAACTGGACAAAATGGTTATTTTTTTATTTATTACCTGAAATTGAATATTTTTTAATTTTGCTTGATAATTAGTTTTTCTGGGTGTTGTGGTTGTAAAATTTCAGAACATCATTCATTCAGAAAAACATTTTTTATTACTTTTCTGTGGAATTATGTGTTAGAAAGAGTGCTATTGTCCTTCATTTATGGTAGGACAGAACTATTATATATTAAAATTTTATTACTCTTCACTTTAGAAGAGTAATTTTACTATTTTATTCAAATGTCCTTACTTGAAGAGTGATTTTATATTAGTGCGGATACAAAAGTGTCTGTATCAAAACAAAGCATGATGTATGAACTATGTACTGTGAACTTTATCTCCTTGGGGCATTCTTCTTGGTCTTTAAATTTTCATTTAAATATATAAAAATTTAAATTTCATTTTCATTTTATGATCGTGTTTAAGTTTCAAAAATAGGGGTTGGCAATGTAGTTTTTCAGGAAGAGTGTATTTTTAGTTCACAGTTTCTGGGAATGAGTTTAATGTCTACCATAAGAAATACTGACATTTGGAATGTAATATACTACACTAATCTGTGGTACTACACCCCTGCCCAATTTTCCTGTAGTGACAGAAAATGCTGATTGGGCTAAGTGAGAATTCTTAAAAGGCTGATGGTAAAATTTGTGTAAGAATATAGTTATGCAGCTAAACTCTTTGATAAAAGAGCTTTGAAGCCAGAGGCAATGTTGTTGCTGGCAGGTGGTGTCAAATAGAAGTGTTCCCTGTACTGTATGCTGGCAAATTGAGTTTGTTATTTTTATCATTCTTTATGATCCAGATTCTAGCAATATTACTAGCACTAAACCAATGCTAATATCAATCAGTTTCTAACAGCCAACCCTGTTCTGTGCAATCCTGCAAAAACAAAATGAACCGAAACTAGCTTACACGTACTTAAGCTATGAAAACAACAATAAAATCTTTGAATCACATATTTGGTGTATAGAAGGTTATGTTCACAGACATTTTAGAAGAAGATGCATTTTGCTAAATAATTTCTTCATTGTTCTTTGTTAGTGAGCTGTACCCTGAATGCCTTCATAAGCAATTTGCATTTCATAGCCTTCCACTGCATAGTACAACATTGCTTTACTTGTTGATGGCTAGTGATAGAAGTATTACTGCTTTATACTAATGTTTCAAAAGGACATATATTAAATTTATAATTACTTTGGGCCATAGACTACTTTCCTTTCCTTTTTTAAAAAAGAAATCATGACGTCCAGTGTGTTTGGACAGCGCCCAGTTCTTTGCAGTTCCAAACTTGAAGATCTTTAGATGTTACTAAAAAAATAAAAAATTTTTTAGCAGTTGGATGACTACTGATGCTATTAAAAAACTGTCCTCTTTTGTGTCTGCATTCATTTAAGATATTAAATTCTTCTACCATTGTAGTTTTGGTGCTCTCTGTACAGTGCACATGGGCCATTGGTTAACTATGACAAGCTGCATAACTATTTAGGGTTTCCACTAGTCCTTATTTCCATACAGGCAGTATAAAGCAGCACATATGCACAAAATTGGTTTAAGGACAAAATATTTAGAAACAGATGGAAAATTCAATATGAACAAAATATCAGAAAGTTCCAAATTAAATTAGCAATATTAGAAAAAAAATGAAATGCCTTTATAATACTTTTTTTTTCAATATTGTCTGTTAGTTTGGTATGTTAAATAGAAAACAATATATAAAGCACTCATGTCTCTACTATTGCTTGGTTTGGGTCTTTTGAAGAAAAATAGAGCACAAATACATGAATTTGATTGTGCACAAGAGGAAGTCTGTTTGTTGTTTCATGGTGTGAAATAGCTCTGAAAATTCCAATGAACTTTTTAAAAAAAGGAAAAAGAAAAAAAATTTTTGCTTTTAAAATAACTTGAATTAATATGAATTTATCATTTCCCCCAAGTTAATAACTATCCAGACAACAAAATATTTTCCCATTCTCACTATTATTAGACTGTTTATTTTTAGTACAGGCAATTTCCTTCCAGTTTCCACTGTGGCTTCTGCTGGTTTTGGCAGAGGTGAAACCTGAAACCCTTTCTTCATATCATTGTGTGAAATTAATTTTAAAATTTGCATTAAGATTTCTGTAACTATTTTTTAATGCAACCCATTAGTCTTGTCCATCCGGCTAACAGATAGTAAGCGTTAATTTCTTTAATTCTAACTTGGATTTGACATAGTTTGAAGTAAACGCAAACTGATATTTTTTTTCTCTTAGCAGTAGAAGCTCCTCTTCTCTGACTCATATTTCTGAAACTAAAACCCAGGTCTTCTTATATATTTTTGACCTTTTTCAAAATGTCAGAGCTTGACTTCATCCTGCAAGTCAAAAATGTGTGTGAGTGGTGTGTCAGGTGATGTTGATTGTATCGAGTTGTCTTTGGGAAAAGAACATGGATATACATTATCCATGTACATGGCAGGTTGCTCTGAGCTAAGGGGACACAATCGTCAATGTCTATTTTTTTTTTTTTTCTTTCTTGTCTTGATATGCATGGAATTTCTGACTATTGGGACTGTAAGTAGCACATTATCTCTGTAACTGTTTGAGCAGTTCAAACCTCCTGTACACACCACAACTTCTTGCTGTGGCAGGCCAAAGCCCCAACAAAGTGAGCAGAAGGAGAAATGAACCACCAGTTGATGTCCTGACTGGTCTGGGCACTGCTTTTCTGTCTCAACTGCCTTGCAGAAAAACTCAGGATATCAGCAACTCACCACTTTTCTCCTGGATTTTTTTGAAATCATAAAGAGTATAACTCCTTTTTTAGAAAAAAAAGTCCTGAGTAATTGATGTTAATGCTTATTCCCCAGAAAACATTCATTCTTGCAGTGAGATAAGGAAAAGAAATGGTCAGCCAATACTCCATCATAAAATAATTTATTACTCTTAGCTCTTTTGAAGTGCACAGATTCATTTATACAGTTGCACCCCATACACAAAATAACATTAAGAGGGTAAGTTATTTGTCCCATAAGCCAAATGAGAAACAAAAAGTTCCCTATATTAAATAATTCCAGGGTGCCCTTTTAGATGCACAGGGGGCATTCAGGTACATTGGCTCACAGTTTTAGCAATGTCTGGAGTATGAACTTTTGTAAGGTATAAGCTGTTGGGGTTTAAGCATTTTATTTTTTTTCAGCAGTTTTAATTAAAAGTGTTGTAATGTTAATAGCAGTTATTTTAATTCAAACCTAACTTTGTTTTTAAGAATGCGATTTTTCAATTTAATCTTGTCTGGTCACACTTTTCTCTCTTACAACTAGCTAAATGTGGAGTCTGAATAGAGTCTCATGAAAAAATATTCATATCTCTATGGAAGTGAATTGAGGAATCAAAGAAAATTTCAGAAAAATAAAAGGAACCAAAACATGAAGATATGACAGCAAAAATAAATGGTAAAAAAATGCCAAAAGCCAGTATCTGCTAAAGAGAATTATAGTAACTTGAGTTTCAACTACAAATAGTAGCAAGAGATGATTTTTTCATAGTAGCTTTGACAGAAACAAATATATTTATTTTTTCTTAGGTGTAAAGGCAAGTAATACCTTCCTTATTAGGATTTTTCTTTTCAATTTGATTGACTTCAATAACCAAGGTACCTCAGGATAATAGAAAATCTGCACTTCTTTTATTTCTCCCACTAATGATAGTAATTTCCCATCCCTATGTTGAGACCCCCTGAAAAGTTTAATGATTTATTCTAGAGAACCTTTAAAAACTCAGTTATAAAATTCAAATGGAGGGGTTGTTTTTATAAATATATTTGTAATCATAGATTTTTAAAGACACTTAGCAGATATTTCTGGTTTAATGCTGAAATAAAGAATCAGATTTTGAGTTTTCTTATGGCCAACGACAATCAATCCTTCAAGAAAGGTGTTATAATAATGAAAGGAGTCACAGGAAAATCAAGTACAAAAATAGAGTAAAAGTGTCTCCACACTCAGTAACTTTACATTTTAATCTACCTCTCTTCCCAAATTTGATATGGAGATCAACTAGCTTGTGCAGCTTTGATTTCTCCTTTTATTTTCAAGCTCAGAAACACTGACTTTTTTTCCCCAACTTTATATATATTTGTATCTTAAATGCTCTTTGACGACAGTTGTAGGGGTTTTTTTTAATTTCCTAGATTATCTTCTTCTGTAATAGTCTAAATTATTTTGAAGCAAGCTTGAGAAGAAGTACCTAATTTTTATATGATGACTGCTTATAGTAATAAAAAAGTGTAAAATTAGATAGTGTCTTGTTTTATATACATGCTTCTTTTATTTACTTTTTTCTTGCTTTTGAGGAATCTTGCTGAATACTTGCAAATAGGGATGTGTTTTTTAAAAAGACTTAACAATAGCTATGGAAAAAAAGATAAATCATGACATCCAGTGTGTTTGGACAGTGCCCAGTTCTCTGCAGTTCCAAACTTGAAGATCTCTAGATGTTCCCAAAATTATGCAGTCACAAGTCTAGTTTCAGAGGACATGGGGCTGCTTTGCAGAACTGCCGACTGCCAGTTGCTGCAGAACAGCATCTGTTAGCCAGCATACATTTTAAAAAGTGCAGTCCTTCAGTAGGGATAAGAAAATCCAAGGAACAGATATTTTATAACCTTATTTTGGAAATTCTGGTTAGCTGCAAAATGAGCAAAACTCCTGTGTCTTAACTGTCAACAGCGAGGCCAGGAAATAGAGCTTTCAATTGTATTCTTTGTTGTGGGATTGATCAAAGTAAGATGGTAAGAGTCTTGGTATGAGAGTTATTAGGATCAGATGTTCAAGAAGCCAAGGGGCATCTTAAAGTTCAAGAGGAGCAGTCTGTCAGACAAGGGCAAAATCCATATTTAGATGTGACACTAAGTCAGAATAATAAACTTGCAGAAACTAACAGTCAAACCTGAAAGTTTTGTTTATGCTGTGTTGTATTGTTAGTGTTCATTCAATGGACTACCAATTTCAGCATAAAATATTTTCAATCCTAACATTTTTTTTCATGAGTGTCCATGTGCCTTGTATTGACCTCAGCCATTCGTATTATCAGCAGGTAAAGATTGTACTATCCTTTAATCTCTCTCAATTTAATCTCCTGAAGTTAGTATTTGTTTCCTCCTGCTAGGAATGGTATTGTTAATTAACATTTAAAAATCTTTATTTTCTTATTTGTGGTAGAAGTTTTAGTTTTATTTTTTAGCAATAAGCTGATTCAGTAAACAATTTGCAAGTTCTGTATTTACATACTGTGCATGTATGTGTGTGTATATAAGTGTACTAGTTTGCCAGTTTCTAGAATGCAGCTGGTTACTGGTGTACCACACAGCAATTTAGTACAGAAAATGGAAAAGCAGCTTTACACTTAAAAGGAAAAGGCTTTTTCATGCTACAGCATGTGTTGATTTGGCTTGAAGTTGGGATAGGGGTACTGATTTTGCTAGATATAAAAGGGAGAGGGCATGAAAGGAATGAATCTGCCTTTTAATTAAATCTGCTGCGTAGCTGGATTAGGTGCCCTGTAAATGCACAGATACCAATGTGGAAATTGAATGTTGGAATTCAATCTAAACATAATCTCCAATGATGCTTACTGCTGGTACAGCTTAGCCGGGCTTTAGTGGCATACTTGATTCTTAATTCCTGACTTTGACAACTGTTTCTAGAAGATGTATAATTTTTCAGCATTTTCCTCCTGCAGCCATTTTTTGCTACATGAGCATTGGTCAAATGGGACTTGAGGATGAAAAGAATTTTTTACTCTGTGTATATATCTATGTACTTATCACCTCACTAAAAATGTTTTGAAAATAAGATTTTTAATATTCAGATTCAGGTTCAGGGCTAATAAGTAAGAGAAGAGCAGTAAAAGATGTAGAAAAGTGTGCTTCCCTAAAGAACTATTGCAAATACGTTATGTGTATCTCTGTGTATATAGGTATACATAGTATTAATTAAAATTAACAACTTTTATACCATGTCCAAGACAAATCATGCATCTTTGAACTGACTATTCAATTCCTTGTTGCATACTTGCTTCAATGAATCAAATATTCAGTCATTACCTTTTCATATTGTTTCTACATAAAGATATGATGCTTAGATATGATATATTTATTCCTTGTTGCATACTTGCTTCAATGAATCAAATATTCAGTCATTACCTTTTCATATTGTTTCTACATAAAGATATGATGCTTAGATATGATATATTTATCACTGAAATGACAAGCATTTGCTGGTATGGAAAGAGCATAAGGAGCAACTCATTAGGGATGCAAGAGCCTGTGTTCAGTGAAGCTAAATCTCAGGCTTCACCATTTCTGAAAGGAAAAGCTGATGTAGTTGCTTCTCTGTCAAACTCATACCTAACGTGTGTCAATAGTAAAGGACCACTAGAACAGGGAATTCAGTTGGTAGGTTGTTGTCTGCAGGAGTAGGTGGGGCATTCTTGCAGGCAGCCCGGTTACACAGCCCCAACACAGAGGTGACTGTGAAACTGATATTGTAAGCCTGGTGTACAGGATAGTGAGCAATTTCCATGAAGCATAAAGGTTCAAGGAAGACAATGGTAGCATTCTTTTTCATAGTTTCTGTTGAGCCATTTTGTAGAAATTCAAAGTATAGAAACTTCCATCAAATTTCATTGGTATTTACAGAGCTGTGTGGAAACCCTGAAGTTTCCTAATTAAATAAATATGAATATTCTGTAAGGAAAAGCAGTTTGCATAAAATCTAGGGTGAAGTTGACTGTGCATCACAGAGAAAAACCTGCCAGATCTTTCCTTTGGGGGCCAGTGCACAGGACTGTGAGTGTGTCAAATCAGCACTGGTTATGTTAGCTTGTGATGAAAGTACCTATGAATCTGCTGTAAAATACTAAAGTGGTTGCTGCTTTTCTGGCCTTCTGAAGAACTGTGATTGTTCTCTGCTGTCTCTCCAGAAAAATAAGTGCCTGTCTATGTCCTTCACTGTGGTTAATGCCCTGTAAGGTGCCCCCTGTGAGATGCAGGTCTGGGCTGAGGCTGCTGGCCCCTCAGCAGTTACGAGGGAGTTACAGAAACTCTGCCACAAGAACTGAGGCTCCAGCCCTGGCAGGAGACTACTCTGCCTCTAGCTTCAAGTAATGGCACCGAGATAAACCCAAAACCACCTCCTTCAGTTAAGTGGTAGCATCTCTTCTGTCAGCTGAATCCTACATTTTTTTATTGAATAGGACCCATTTCTGCAATCATGCTGCCTAAACCCCTTTGATGCTTTGCTGTTTTGGGCTGAGTGCATTGCCCTAGAGATGACTGAAAACACCTGTCTGCTATGCCAGGCATCATGTTGCAATAGCTGTCATGGGTGGGTTGCTGATTCTGTAGGTCACTCTTGAAATGCTGAAATGTGGTTTGTCTGTGATCCTAACAGACCTAATGGATTTCAGAGATTACTAATGCATTTCCAAGAGAACTGATAAAAAATTCCTGAGTATTTTCTGCATAGGGAGCTGTGAAATGATAGAGTGTGTCTGTGTTTCGAGACTGAAGAAACCACTCTTTATATCTAGTCAAATCTTGGTCAAGGATCAATTCCAAAGTCAGTGTTAAGCCCACACTTTGTGACTGAGCTAAATTGAAATGTTGATTTTAGTTCATTATTTTTTCGAATCACTTTTTATGAGTGCACTTTATGAGATTGCATGGCTCTGACTTCTGAATTACATTTATTTTTATCTTCGAAATAGCCTGCATATTCTCAGCAAAGGTGAAGGTATTTGTTGGTATATCAGGAGGATTAGAATTCATTTCATGGTGAATGTTAAGCCTTTGAAATTTGATTTTGTTCTACAAATACAGGTAAAATACTCCTAACATCAAAAGAATGTTTCAGTAATAATTGTTTAGAGGTTTGACTGTATCTGTATTGCATCAAGTAAGTAGTGCCTATTTACTGTGTACCTGGCATTTTTTCCACTATTACTGTCTGTGGATGTGTTTGAACTTTGTTTAGGGTTTTCCCTACCCATGAGTATGCACACAGAAGAGTAGAAGAGAAGGAATGTAAGATCTCTGTTAACTGTAACTTAATTTGAGCTAGGCAACATATGAAATTGTGGTATTAATTCTGCCTTTGGATTCTTAATGTAGCCATTTTTTCAATTGTATTATTATAGTACCATGATGTCTTAAATTTATGTTTAGATATTAATACATACATGAAAACCTCCTCCACTTTACTTGATCTCCTTCTGCCACATTGCCTACAATGTTTTTTATTGCATCAAGAAACATACTTGTGATTTTAAAAGTTGGCACTGTTTTGTTAAACAGAATTGAAATATCACATATCATAGTATTTCATATCTGCAGGAAAACCAAACAATAAGAGAGAAAATTATTTTATTTAGCATCTCAGGTGTTATTAAAGAGATTAGAAGTTGTCTCTCATGTAATTCAGTTTACCTAATTTAGGTGTTAAAAAGTAACATAGTTCTGCAAGTAGCTTTTACTGTACCCTGGTTCAACAGGAAGCATAAACATTCATCTCAGAGTAAGGGAAGCCTCTGATGTTGGAGTGGCCAGAGGGGGAGAAACTTGCTCAGCTGCTGATGGAAGGGGGATTTGACACAGAGGGCAGGCTAAAACAGCCTGGACTCAAGTCAGCCTAAAATGCAATGTCACTGCAACCTGCAGAGTGTTCCCTGTGGGTAATGCGTTTATATAGACTCCTTGACTCTTTCACCAATTTTATCACTCTTGAGAGTTTTTACTTTTCAGTTTGTAGTTATCATACGGAGTTGTCATTATAGCTAAATTAGCTGTGAATAGGTCAAAATGCTATGGGGAGTTTGTTGGTTTTGTTTTGATACAGACGATACAGGTTTTATTGTTCAGTTAGACCTAAGTAAAGATCATTTATTCAGGCCATGTCCTGTTGATTCAGCCAGACTCTGATTCAGTGGGTGTTACATGCTCTGGCCTTTGAAATACAAATTTAAATATTCACATGAAACAGGTTTGTCCTAAGCTATACTGATTAGCTGAATTTCTAACTTTCTTTAACAGAACTTCATGAACTGTCAGACGTTTGAATATTTTAAATGCAGTTTCTTATTCATGAAACAAGGATTATTTATAACCTTTTCACTCTTTCCAGTTGGAAGAGACTGTAACCTTTGTCTGAACTTGTGGTAACTTAGGGACTGTAATGCCTATTCACATGCTGAATCATAAAAGTATCACAGCACCTTTCTCAAACTACTGCATGTGTCTCTAACAAAAACAAAGCACTGGCCTTTTATCTGAATTTAATCAAGGATCTTGTGGAATATCTTAAAAAGAATGAAAGTAAATTGATGGAAGTTCCAAGCAGAGTCAATTTAAAATGAAAGAATTAAAGTATCCAGAGGTTTGCTAAGTCTTCATGTTTCTCTAGTCATCTACAAGATCCAAAATGAAATTAGGAATGCTGCCTTGCATGAAGTCTTGGCCAGTAATTGTAGAATTATAGAAGGTCAGGTTCATATTCTTTTCATTTATTCAAGCTTATACAATTCTGAAAGGCACAGACTGAGCTGACAATAAATGAAAAATATACACTTCTTCCCATTTTATTTCTGCCTTTAAAGTCTGCATCTCAGTTAGATCAGGGGTTCCTGCCCCACTCAGTTAAAATGCTGCTCTCTATAAAGAATTTTGATGATGTGTAAATAACAGAATTTTTTTTCATGGCAAGCTGAAAAGAGTTTTTCTTTAAAAAGGGCTGAACTGCATGCAGAGTGTCTACTATGTTGTGACATAATTTCATTCTCTAGTAAAATGATTGGTGAGCTCCATCTTAATGTGCTTGCTGCATTAAAATTGTATTTTGGTAATTGCAATCACAGAACTGTGTAAAACTCCTTAAATTCTCCATAAATAGGAACATTTTTCTGCTTGCTGTTACAGAACAGATTAAAAAAATAAAATTGTGAATGTGTGTTTTCTCAAGCCCAATTGCATTTGTTTTCTGATTATTGGAAGTCTTTGCAATAAATTTAGGAGATTTCAGGATAATTGCTTTTGCAACTTTCCTTCAATTGGATAGATTCTTGCTTTTTAAATTTTTGTGCCAAAAATGTAGTCTCACAGAGTTGCATTCAGTTTGACTTCAAAGATCAGCTATGAGAAGATGCTACAATTTCATAATTTTAGGAAAGTGTAAGAGAAACTAGAAATATACTTGCTACACTATATATAATATAGTTAATGCATTTAATGAAACTTGTGCAGTATTTCAACTCCTATGTGATATTTATTTCTTTGTAGGGAATATTTGTCTCTTTCATTAGTTTGCGTTACCTATATTCAGTGATAGACCATAACTAATTAACTGGTGTTCCTGTAATTGTTTCTCCTACAGTGTCTAGATATTCTTTTTGTTGGTTATTTTTGTTTGTGGTTTTTTTTTTTTTGAATATTGCATATTATCCATGGAAATTCTAGATGAAAAAGAAATGTTCATAGAAAAAGATAATATGCAACATGGCAGTGAATTTTTTGAGTGTTTATAACTCTTGTAAAATCAGTTATACTATCTAAATACATACCTAAATAATAATTCTGTGTACTACATGGAAAAAAGAGAAAGGGAATATGAGTCTGGATCCTTTAGGAAATATACATACAAACAGTATTCTAGTTAAGAATATGTGCAGTTGGAAGCTTTTCTATTATAGATAACAAATAGAGTTGAACATCCTAGAGGCAAATGTGTACTGGCAATCACAGTTTGAATCACATCATACTTAACACTTCACACTTCATTGTTTTAATGTAGAATGTAGTTTGTTGGTTTGGGTTTTTTTGTTGTTCTTGTGGCTTTTTTTTTTTTTTTGTTGGTTTGGGTTTTTTTTGTTTTTTTTTGTTTTATTTTGGTTTTTTTAAAATTTAATCAGAGCACATGCCTAAAATTCCTATCTAGAATTGGAGGAATGGAATTCTGGTCAAGCTGTGGAGCTGGGGGCAAGACTTAGCTCCTTCAAATGCAGATTTTAATTGTAAATGCCAAAGACATGCACTCCTCAGGCTTTTAAAATACTCTTGGGCAGGACCAAATGAACAGTGCTGGCAGGTCTAGACATTTTAATTATTTGAAGACTTTGCTTTTTTTAGAAGGACAGAAAGGAGGTTATGGAGACTTAACATTTTAAATGTATTTTGCTGTCAATTGCTATTGTGTATCCAATAGCAATCACAGATATTGTGTGCAGTATAGATTGCAATATTTTCTATTATTTTTGTCCTTTTTTTTCCTTTACTTAGTTAGTGAATGTAAAATTTTTCTGCATCGAAACACACCAAAAAATTTAATTATTTTCCCCTAAAACTTAACCATTGTCACATATTTGTGAAGTACCATTGCAGTGGTCAGACTAATAAAGATGAGGAAACAGGCCCTTGGAGAAAACTTACACTAAAGCTGGCCTTTCCATATTACTCCATTCCCCACCTCTTCTTAATTGAAAACCAGTCTAAACATCCAGTCAATTAAGCTAAAAGCTCTCATTATAATTAATCTTTGCTTCCTACCCAGAAAAACAAATTATGATTTATGCTAAGAAATATCAGTGTGGAAGTGCAAAAGGCAGTGAAATAGAATCAGGGTAGTGTAGACTACACTTGAATATGATAGAAGCCATACAAAACTGTTCCATTTTATTTCTTCAGTTGCTGCTTTTCAGCCTAATTAATCAGTCTCTGATTAATAGAGGGCTTTTGAGAGTCAGTATTCCTCAGTATAGTATCTCTTCACTAAGTGTGTTTCTTGACATGTTAATCAGCTCATGAAAGGAACTTTGCCCAAGTGGCTTGGCAGTTTTGCAGTCTAGAGTATTAGCAGTTGGAATTATCCAGTTAAAAGTACACTTTGTTTTTCGAGGTTAAGACTGGAGCACGGGATATTTTGAGATGAGGAGGCTATGGTATTTAGATAAGTGCCTTAGGGTAACTGTTCCTTTATTCATGAGCCATCAGAAGAGGTGAACTGCGTTATGTCTGGGCTGCAGCTGGATTGAAGTTACTTTGTTCTACTCTAAGTCTAGAAGACCCAAATAGTAATATAGTTCAGAGTTATCTTGCATTAGGTCAAAAGTTTTCTTATGATAACTTTTCTTCAGGCTTTTCAATACATTACTGATAGGGATATTTGTGCCAAGATGTCTTGAAAATCATGTGCTTTTGTTTCATTTCTGAGCACATCCTATATTCACAGCAGTGAATACAGTTCATTGACCCAGAAAGCCTTTGATGGCAGCTACTGGGTACTTGAAGCAAACTTCCACCAATTAAAGCTGTGCCCCATGAAAGATGAGGGAGAAAAAGATGACAGTATGTTGTTCATGCAAAGATAAAGGATAAAAGATGGTAGTGTGTTGCTTTCTGTGCCAAAGACTTCTTTCCTGCCTCTTTTTCTGCAGCTGTTTTTACTTATGTGTTTGCATATTAGCATAATAAAAACAAGTGCTCTTCTAAGGAACCACTTGATGAATGCGAATGTTTTGACAGTAGACATTGGTGCTTTTAAAGCCACACATACTGATTGGTATCTGCGCTTAATAGCTTTCTAAATCATTAAATAACCATGCAGCAACAAAATACACATTGCAGAAAAGTGTATTTGCTATCTTGTTGCTTTCATGTGGAAATTAATTTTACTGTATTAGAATTAGAAGCCTGAGCAACTCTTTTGTGGAAACCCCATCTTTCAGACACTTGAGCTCCTGTCATTTATTATACTGTATACTAATTATTTACTATCCAGTGCTTGATTGCACTATGTGCACTCTGTGGAACAGCATTCTCTCCAATAAGTTCATCTGATGGACTAAGCACAAGTTTGTGGAATGCACTTCCATTTTTCAGCTTATTAATGTCTTCTTATCTTACTTACAATACTTACATTTTTAATAATGAATTAAGTACCCACAATTGTTTGAAATAAAAATAAAGATTACGATGTCGCAGAGGCTTTACATTGCTGTCCCACACCTATGTTCTACTTGTGCAACTCCTTTGAGATTAAATTCTGCTGAAAAGTTGAGAATTTTATAAATGTGCAGGCTGAGGGCCATCATTTCCTATTGCTGTTGTCATTTCAGATAAGATTGCTTCTCTATGTGGGACTGCTTTCACTGGAATTGTACCCTATCCTGTTTTAATGAAAATTTACTGGGTACGCTTAAGTAGCAGCCTTCTACTTCCAGGGGCCAGAAGTCTCTGGCAGTGATGCACACATTGGAGGGATATTGCAGTCATGTCAGGGGGATTAGCCAGCCCTGAAGGGAGGTCCACCCCCAAGCTGTTAGCTTTGTCAGTCCTGCTTGATATACATAGCATGAGAAATTGATACATTTGACTATATTGCCTTACAGGATGAAGCTGCTTAGCAGACAGTGATTTTCCTTTTGTTAGTTGGTATATAAACATTAAAATTTGTGCTTCCTAGAAACTAGTAATATTGTAGCTGCTAATTTCTTCAGGTTAGAGCAGCTCATTAGCCTGTAAAGTTTATGGATATGCATGTAGAGGGACATTACAGGGAACAAAACTTACATGTCTTGTTTAGAAACAGGTCTCTAGGAAAGCTGAGCTTTTGGGGCTATCTAGATAAATATCTTCAGTGTAGAAGCAACTGTATTGTTCTTCTCCAGCTAGGAGCTGCAAGGCAGCTGAAAAATAGTCATGGAAAGTTAAAAATAACAGGAGAACATTTGATAAGTTAAGTCCTTACATTCAATGAAGCAAGTTTTTTGTGGGTGCTAGGTACACACATGGTTATTTTTGTCATAGGTATAGATTAATATTTATTTGTTTATATTAAGAAGGCACTTAAGCATCTTCTTATTTAGTTCTCAAATAATTGATTTAAAATCTCTATGTAATTTAATGATTAACAACTCTTAGCTATTTACCACTTGGATGTAAATTCAACACATTATTTATGATAAAAATATTGTTTGTAATTACAAAATCTCTGTATTTGACAACTATTTTGAATGGTAATTTTGATCGTGAATGTCTGGATTCTGATATATGAATGTTAAATATTCTTTAAGAGCTTATCTGTTGGGGGGAAATCTCTTAATTAACTCCTGCTGTTTGTGTGTGTCTATTTATTTTAATCTAGTTCCAAACTATTTCCTTTAGAAGGAAAGTATTTATGTACTTTTGTGTGTGTGTTTGTATGTGTGCATTTTTACACTTTGTACAAAAATTAAATTAGAACAGTGGTTTTTAAATACTAGTTTATTTAGTGGACTTGTACAGGCAGACTTCAATACAGTGTCATAAATGGAGAATTAATTCTTCGTTGAGGAGGATCTGGTCAGTCTTAGCAATATCCCATTTTTATTAGCAATTTGCCTTAACATTGTGGCATTTATAACAAGTGCAAAAATATTTTTGTGTTTTGTGTTATTCCTCTTCTGCTTTGTTGAGTATAGGATATATCACTTTTATCTCCAAAAAGCAGCAACCCTGGAGCAAGTTTTGAATGTGGTTTGTAAAACTGCAGTTATGTAAAAGGTAGATCTCAGAGGATAGTATTTTCTGTTGACTTCCTCTGTAGTTTTATAAAGAATGGTGAGATCCTTCTCAAGGACATTTTATTTCTGCATTTTTAGTCGTAATTCATTAAAGACTAATTTTAAATATCATTAAAAATGCATGGCTACTTCAGCACAGAGGCTGTACTTACTCCAACAGACAGTGCTCTGATGAGGTGGTTCACTCTAAGGAGATGACTTTACTTTCATTAATGTTTTCATAGTTGCCATGAATTATATGATAAAGAAGTTGATATAATCTTAAGAAATGCAATTAGAGGGAGGCTGTTTATATTTAACAGTAGTATTTTTAAGGCTTCAGTACATAAGTTATATAAAAATATCCTTTAAAATTTAAAAATAGGAAAGCATTGAAAGAAACAACAAAAATAAATTGCAAGAAATATCTTCACAAACTGCTTGCTTTTTGCTGTCTGCAGAATATGATATCCTTGCTGTTCTTTTAAATTTTTAAATAAAACAGTTGACAAAAAGTCTGAAATAAATCAGTTTCTTACCATCTCAACTCCAACAGCTGATTTATCCTCTTGATGTGTAAACCACACTTTTAGAACATAAAGACCAAAAGCTGAGTAGACTGACCTCTCTGGGTGAATGAAGAGGATGATTAATCTTAGAATATTTTTAGAACTTCCTAGCATAATTAACTTCTATTTTGGATACACAGTTCATCACTGTGGCCCTGGTAATCTTGTAGCGTTAAATTAAGGTTGTATTTTTATACTCTGTTGAGAAGAGTTGCTAAATCAAGTGCCTTTCCTGTGAGGCCAGATAGAGAAATTTGGGAAATTTTTTACCTAGAACTTCTTTCTGAGAGTCTGTAAGCAATTTTAATAATCAACTACAGATAAAATAAAAATCTGGGTTTAATGGGTTTAATTTTTTCTTCTTTTTTATTAGAAAGTATTAAGAAGTAGTAAGTTTATCAACTAAAATCTGTCATGTTTTCCCCTATCTTTATAGTAATATTGATAATGATATGATGTCGTTAAAGTGGTGCTACTTATTCTTCAAGCATTATGGGTAGTTTTGGGCTAAAAAAGGAGAGTGAAAAGATGAGGGTCAGACACATAGCAGCTTTGTTACTTATTCTTTCTTCTGTACTGTTAGGGTGAAAGAGGCTGTAACAAGAGCAGAACTGCAATTGTTGATGTTTGTTTACTTTCCTTTTTTTTTTTTTGTTTTTAAAGATTCTTATGATTCAAATTGAAAATTGCCAGGTCAACTCTTTGGAAAAATTGAGGAAGAAAAAATCCTGCATGCATGCCTTTTTTTTTTTTTTTTTTCCCTCTCACATTGGTATGTATATGGTGAAAGTTAGTGGAAAAAAACTTTATTTAATCCCAAAATGATATAAATCTTCCACCTGTTTACTGCGCTAGAGTATGTAAGGAAGGTTATTTGTACTTGTCAGTTGCAGAGCCATTCATTCCAGTCATTACTTCCTTAACCTGTAAGTCTTTAGGCTTATAACGTAATGTACATTGCCTAAACTTTACATCCCAGCCATGCTACCCCACCACACATGGGATAATATTGCTTCAGATATCAAATTTAGGTATCTTGGCATTTAGCCTTCACATAAGAATTATTCCTTTTTTAGTTACTTGCCCTTTTTTATTGCAGAATTTATTTGCATAAGATATTATTGTTTATAATGAGATGAGTAAAGACTATCTCATTTACATTGCTGCTTAATAAGGGATGCTAATATTATTGATGTTTTTATAATTTTCATTGTATTGTTACTCCATGGAAGGACTGACTAAACTTCTGGAAATGAATATTATAAAGTTTGGCTATTGAGTAACTTAAAATTCTTTGCCAAAATTGTTATGGTAATATTATATCTTCTCCATCTTCCTGTTCACCAACCTTAAATGCAATAAAATCTTTATGTTATAGCAGCAGTTCTCAGTAGTGAAGACCTGCAGAATACTTGTGTCACTGTTACTTCTTAAATACAAGTGTCATTATGAACAACCGTATTTTTTACCAAAAGTCATGTAGGCTAAGGAGAGACAAGGTGTGGTTTAAAATTTCAAAAGGCAAAACAGTGACAGAAAGTCACATCTGGGAAGAGTAATGATAAGATTCTTCCAAAGCCAACAGCAGTTAAGAGCAGAAACTTGAGAGCCATAAAGGTTTTGATAGTCATGATGAAGCTTCTGTCCTACGTCCCTGGACGTAGGATGGCCTTTTTTAGAGATTATGAAACTTGTAACAAAGATTAAGGGACATTTCAATTCCTATGGATTAGCTGTTTCTACGGAAATGGGGTTTGGATAGAGTCTGCTCTATGGTATATACAGATTTGTATAGTCATAGCACTCCAGCAGCTGTCACATTTTAGGCAGCAAATTTAGTCCTCCATGCCTGTCCTCTTGGCAGCCTTGAATGATGACTGCTTCTTGTGGGAAGGCACTGGGAGCTTCTTGTTCTTAAGACAATAGTAAAAGTACGTTGTCATCAGACAGAGAAAACATTATATTTTGCTGAACAAAAGATTTTGAGGATTACTGGTAAATAGTATAAACCCATAGCACTTAATGCAGTACAAATTGTCCTTAATATATTCCCATTTTAGAAGAACTTACTCTCTAAAGAATGTAATTGTTCTTGTAGCTTTTTAAAATGAAAACTCTAAATTTTGTTTATAAGAATTCTTATTTAAATTCTTGCTTGTTTAGGGAGAAGTAATGAACAGTGATAACTGCTACAAAAAAGAAACTGCAACTTGATTTTGGAAAACAAATGTGGGGACTTATTGCATGTCTGCTACAAAGCAGTGTCATTCAGTGCAGGGACATGTTTTCCCCACATTAAGGTTGGTGACAGTCCAGTGCACCTCCATACTCAGAAGGTGTGGGTCTTGGGCTGTTAGGCTGTTCTGTAGCATAGATTATTTCCTGTTGCTGGCTCCTTCCATCAATAAATGCCGGTTTATCCCATGCTACTGACAATGTTAGTTCAGTGAGAGAACACAGACACTGAATTAGCCAGCTGAATTGAAAGTAAATAATTTGGTCACTGTTAAAGCTTTGAAACAGATGGCATTTTAATTTAAAATGTATTTAGGGGAAGTTTTCAATATTGGATGTATGACACTACTTTTTTTTTTTTCAGCGTTAGTGCTGGTTAAGAAATCTGAAATTTTAATTTAAAAATACTTTAGTTGTTTTCATGTCTGTGTAGAGAGAGATTATTGTAGTAGGGAGAGTTTATGTGGTTTTTATTTATGGGAAACACCAGGTGTGTTTTTATTTGCCACTACTTTCAGGAGCATTCTGAATGTGTTAAAATTCAATGTCAAAAAGTTCTTAAACTTGCCAATACAAGGCAGAAGAAAATCTTAGAATTAATTTTAGAAAGGGATTGTGTTGATCCTCTGTTTAATTTCACTGCTTTTTAAAATTGGCAATTGTCCTTGACTGTACTCTAACATGAAGTATTTTGAATAGTAGAAATGTACCTGTTAACTTACTCAGTGTCAGGTAGTATATTTAGTGTACCTTTGGTAGCTGGATTTCAGAGATATTTGTTAAAGATTTTAGAAAGAACTAGGTGAAGTGATCCTTAGGGCTTTTACATTCCAGATCAATCTATGCAAATACACCTAACAGAAGAAAGTCCTTTAGCATATTTCAGAACACTGTTACAAATCTCAGCTGGCCCTTCTTCTTCTTTATTACATCTATAAAGAAAATGGTCAGCAGGAGATTGTGTTACTGTAGAATTGCATTGTCAGGATTTTTCATCTACAAGCAATGTAAATGTATAACATTTTAGAATGTAGACTTGTTAAATGCAGTTTGCTGCAATAAGAATTGTATTTGTGTGGATAGTACAGCTTGATTTGTTCTCAAAGTCATCCATTTGTATGCTTTCAGCATTATTGTAGAGGCCTCTGTTGTGCAGAAAGTAATTGTGCCAGATTAAAAGGCTGTAGAAATTGACAGTGGGAGTTGGAAGAATAAAAACAACAGAGTTGAATTTACTCTAATAAAGTTATTGAAATAATGTAATGCACTTCAAACTGTTACTGGAAATTTTCAAAATCTTTTAAACTTGTTAGTACTCCTGCTGCATCTTTCCTAAACTGTGGTTATAATATGCATCCCACTTCAAGCTGTTTGAGGTGCAGAAATCAATTTTAAGTAAATGAAGCAGAGAAAATACTGGTCTTATATTTTGAGCTGAAGAGTTTTTCTGGCTTGCCTTCAAAGGGACACTGAAATTTACAATGCAATCTGTGCTTAAGACCACAGACAGGAGGTTTGGCAAATCCTGTTGCTTGGGTGCTGGGCTCAATGTGCCGTTGACTGGATTGCAGGCTTTTCCAAAGCTTCATCTAAAATGTACCTCCGTTGCATCTGATGTTCAAGGAACATTGCTTACCTCATAGGTCATGCTTCTGGAATCAGCCTTGTAGTAGGTATTTCCATGTGTAACCTCCTGGCATCTTAAGTTCAATTAGAGAACTTGCTCCAGCATTAAGAATAAATATAAATGTATTGATAATTTTCAGGGCTGTTATCTAAAAACCTGGGATTGTTTACTACTGTGAAGATGAAAAAACATTTAGCTAGACAGCTCTGTTTTTGCAAACTCTATGAATCTTTCCTAATTCTTCCAGTACTGTGTGAGAATCACATGGAAAAGTAGATAGAAGTGCAAATATAATATCTTTGTCAAAACACTAAAGATATCAAATGTATGATACCTAGTGTTAGTCACCTTTCATGAAATCAGCAGGAGACTATTGAACAGATTTTTTTTCAATGGTACCTGCTAAAATTCCTGGTATCATCTGTTAAAATACATGATTAGTGAAACCTCATGTGAAACAGTTTATCTTCTTTTCCTCCTTCGGGGAGAGTCTATGGTTAAATTTGCTTAAAAAATTCCTTTCTTTCATCATTTGGAATTATGAAATAATTTTATTTCAAGCATGCTCTACTAAAATAACATAAATTCTTGCTCTATAGAATAACTATTTTTCTCTCTTCACAGGAAGATATAACTTAATTGCTCAATTATTTGCTAGTTTTATTCTGAATAATTTTATTTAAATTTCAGATTGGGTAAAGTAAACATGGAGATCTCTATAAAATAGTCTATGAGGTTGACTAATACTTCCTGTTTTGCCTACTCTAAATATAGGCTTTTATCAATGTAGTGTTAAGCTTGTCATCCACGGAATGGATCATGTAGATGTGACAATAAGGAAGCCATGACATTAGTTCTTAAATTGTGATGTTAACTTGATGATTAATTTTTAAAAGTATTTGTTTCTTTAGAATACTATATTCTTTCAAGTAAGTCTTCCCTCTAGCATATTTTTTTATTGTTAACAAATAGAAAAAAAAATCCTTTAATATATTTTAAGATTTATTGAAATGTCTGCCTGCAAAAGCCTGCTGTTTTGCATGAATTCTAACAGCCTTAAAATAAACAAACTCACCAGAAAATCTACGTTAGCTGTCAGTTGCATATCCACTGCACAGCATAGTAATATTTGTTGCAAATATATCCTTAGCAAATGTGAAAGGAATCTCAGTTCTAATGTCCTCCCAGTTACTAGAATAGAATTTTAGATTTTGCACTTCCTTCCATGTCAAATTAGCTATTCACAACCTGCTAATATTATCACTTTTGGAAAAAGTGATCTAATGATGCTGCTACAATAGTGTAAGAATTTAAAGAAAATCATTTAGGAAGTTGTAGATACTATTTCAAATTTTGGGCTTAACTTACAATATTAGTATATTGAATATTGTTGTAACTCCTGTAATCTTTAAATTAATGCCTTGTCTTGTGTCAAGAAAACAGCAAGAGGAATGTTTTCATTAGGTAAAGCTGCAGAAGATTTGTTCTGCTGGCTTCAACATTAATCAGCAGGAGTCAAGTGGAATCTTTGTTAGTAGAAAGTGTTTCCTTATCTATTTTTTTTTCTTTTAAATATAAACAGCCAGAAGAGAAGGCATTCATCACTAATTATCATATAATAACATTCTAATGTCATCTGAAATAATCATATTGACTTCAGATCATATTAACCTGTAGTACAGAGATACTGTACAAGTAGGCTTGAGTGTAGAAAGAGTGCAGTTTTGTAACAGAAGATGATGACTCCTTTTCACTTGAAAGCTAAATTTAATAGTGATTTTCATTCTTATGAAGAGAATGCAGAATGAGCAGGAAAATAACAAATGCAACTAGATTTTTCTTCCTTGAGCTGAATGCTCTATGGTTTTAAGCGGCACATACACATATATTTGTGCATGTTTGTCATTATTTACCAAGAATAAAGGAAATATCAAGCAGATTAACAACTGTGAGCTTCAGTTAGGGAAGACTTAGTAGGACTTACTGAAAGAGCCATCTCCCCATTTTTCTAAGTTGTTAAATATAAGTGAAGATGATCGTCTGCAAATCAGAAAGCTATTTTAAGTTTTTAATTGCTCAATGGTTGTGTTCTTATTATTGCAACAAGAAAAAACTATGGTTTTAAAAGCAGGGCCAAATCTGATAATATTTGTTGGCAATACACTGAAATATACTCATGTTTTAAATTGTGTCAGTGTGCAGATTGACCATACCTATTTTCATTTGATCTCCTTACCCTGTGCGTGCAGATTCCAGTGTTATATCCAAATTCTCTTTTTACCTGGATAAATGAAATTTATAATACTTAGGAATTCTTTGATGGGAAAAAGAAGAGAACATAATGAGTGATTGCTGTGGTTCAACCCCAGCCGCTGAAACCACCAGAGTGATCTAAGTGTTTGCAGTGTGAAACTTCATGTTGAATTCTGTGCCATAGTTCTTTCCTTATAAAAGAGATATCAACTTATTCTCATAAGGGGTACTAAAAAATTTTTAATTTCTCTGTTGTACTTGCTGTGAATAATGGGATGTAGATTAATAAATATGGTGTTTTAAAAAGTAATTTTAAATAATCTACTGAATATGATTATAAATATCAAGAGTCCATTCCCATACTGATAAACAATATCAATTTCTTTCCTCTGACTCTTATCACTCACAGGCTGAATCCCTTCAACAGTGGTGGTGTCTTGCAAAGGGGCTAAATTTCTCTATCTCCAGATGTCTCTGTATATATAAATACGTATCATACTTCTTCCTGCAGTACATCCCCTCTCTTCGCTTTGTTTTACTCATAGTAGGTTAGTTGATAATTCAAGCCAGGCAACAAGCCTGTAGTCCCTCAGAGGAAACAGATGAGTGAATTCAGAGAAAAAAAATTTGGGAGCTGGAGCAGGTTGTTAAGATAAGAACCCTCCATGAAGGAGCTGCATGAACTACATACAGAAAATAAAACTGTTTCTGCATTATTCCCAGACAACTGTGAGAAGGGCAAAATATTTATCACACTTTGCTCACAGGGTGAACTATGGCTTGATAATATCTCAGGCCTCTTGCATAACCTACACTGAGGATTTTACCATCAATTGTTGGTTTTTTTGGTTTGTGGCTCTTTTAATCTGATTTTATCAGTTTTTCTTCAAAACCTCACTGTTATTTGGCATGTGTGAAATATGATTTGAATTTCATTTGCAAGGTGTACAGTAGCATAAGTAGACCCTGAAGTAACTGTGAGTACTCAAGCAGTATTCATCTTACAAAGGTAAGATGTCCCTCAGAATGTAAAATATGTGAACATTACTGATATATTTTAAAGCATGACAACCCTAGTTTCTAGGTTATCAATATTTAAGTGCAGTTGGCAGTCTTACTACTGGAGATTGATGTTTTACCAGAAGACAAATTATAATGAGTTAAGAACATGAACAGGAGCATGAAAGATTAACAGTGGTGGGGATTTGTTTTGGTCATTGTTTGTTTGCTTGTGGGACACGTTTGGTGGAGGTGTGAGTTGGCTTTTGGGTTGTTTAGTCCAGAGGAGAGAAGACTGAGCAGGGATCTCATTAGTGAGTGCAAATATCACAAACGTGAGTGCCAAGAGGATAGTGCCAGACTCTTTTCAATGGTGCCCAGTGACAGGATGAGGAGCAATGGTCATTAACCAAACCACAAGAAGTTCAGCCTCAACTTCCTTGCACTGAGGGTGTCAGGGCACTGGAACAGCTGCCTGGGGAGGTCATGGAGTCTCCCTGTCTGGAGACATTCAAAACCCATCTGGACATGCACCTGCGTCACGTGTTCTGGGGGACCCTGCCTTGGCAGTTGTGTTGGACTAGATGATCGTCAGACTACATGATCTCTAACTGTGCTATGATTCTGTGAAATTGTTTACCTGTAAGCTTACTTTCCTAGCCTTCTGGAAACTCAGGTCAGTATCACTCTCTTGCTGCTTTCCACGGATGTTGTGGAATTAAACAGTTGTTTTATATGGTATTTTGTGTTACCATAATCTGTAACCTCTTCAGTTACTTCCCTTTGGATTCTCTTCTTCAGTTACTTCCCTTTGGATGCTCTCCTATCTTCAGCTAGTAGTGTTAATCTCATATTTTAATATTTCTCTTGTTATAAGGATTATGTTATTAATTTTGCTGTAATCTGTGGATTATGTTATCTTGAACATTTTTGTCTGTAAGAATCAACAGAAGACTGGGAATGACTAGAGCTGGGCTGAAAATACAGTATTTATTCAGTATCTCATGTCTTAGCCTACTTTCTTCACAAGTAGGAACTTCCCCATAGAGCTTTCAAGTTATATAGTAGTAAGTGTCTACTTATATCTTAATTTGACTAACTGTAAAGCCTTATTACATATATTAATAAAGCTAAATTAAATGTCTACAGACAAGGTCTGTTGCCTTGTGTTGTACTGTGCAGAATCCTGCCACAAGATGTGGAAGAGAAGCCACTTTTGATGGTTAGTCAAGATCCAGTAGTTTTCATGTTGACTTCACATGACTGTAACTATCTAAGAACTAGATTTTATATAATTTATAGATTTTTACATTCCAGTTTAGTACAAAAATTTCGTTTCATGTTCTATTTCCCAAATTATTTGGATGCATACAATCCATAGGCTTTTTTATTAAAGAGCAGTCTCCACTAGTAGTGTCTAATTTTCTGTACATAGTCAGGAAACGATATTTCCCTGTATGTACCTTATGTGTATTATCCTCATTGTCAAACTCACTCAAGTAGTGGATCACATTTTCATGCCCTTCTTTTTTTGAGAATGAGTATTGGAGGAACTGGGTGGGGGGAAATCCTGAAACACACCTGCCTGTGTGTTTCTGAATTCCAGATGAGAAAGAAATGCAGAGACAGAGAAAGTTGTGTGCAGAAGGTTATGGTAAGATTAACTTTTTGTAAAGTTAGACATGAAAGAAAGGATTAATTTGGGCACTGTTCTATTTTTAAAAATTATAATCAAAGATATAAAACAACAATTATGCTGATATTCGAGGATTGCAATCTATCCCTTTAATTCCCTCCTATGTTACCAGCTTCTATTAGCACTCTGCTATTTTAGTCTTCAGATCATTTTGATCACTTGTAATAGTTCTAAGACACCTGTAAACAATGTATTCACTAAGGAAAAATACATCAAATTCTTTAATCTGATTTGCAGTGTAAAAATTAATTCTCTTAAACCTCTTTTTTTTTTAGTCTTTATAAATTTTTCTTCTGTGACTTCCTTTTGCAAAGTTCTGTCAATTAGACATTTAAATATACATGTATCAGTTTTACAGCCTAGGTCAGTGCTCTGTTTCCCTGAATCACACACAACTCATTTTGGATATTTACTTACTTTGGTCTGTTTAGTGACTTCATGCTAGAACAATATGAAATTTTAATAAAATGAAGTACTCCTCTGGTAACAAAATGAGTGAGAATTTGACTCTTAACACTTTGTAGTAGAAGACCTATAAAATCCTTGTCCTTTTTTTTCTCCTCTTTTTGATTGGTGAAGTATTTCAGAAAAAAATACAGTAGAAATTTATATGTGGAACTATGCCTTTAGGAAACATAAGTCAAGGACAGCTGTATTACATGGCAACAGACATGAGGGGTTACATATGACTTAATTTTTGCTCACTTGATGATTAACGTGAAAGTTAATCAGAAACACTTCTGTAATTTTTTATATCTGTTTATTTTAGATCTTTAAATGAAATCCAGCTCAACCAACCAATAACCCACAAACCCTAAATCTATATGTTAGACTTTACCAATTGCTTTTGAATTGATTATGTTTTTCATACTCATCTAGGACAGTCAATTTGTTGCTTTAATCAAACCTTGCTGTAATATTTTTATGGGTAAAAATTTGAAAGAGCTTGTTTTTCATGACTGAGAATCAGGGATTTTGTCATTATGGCTTTATTCTAATTTAGATCTATTTTAGGCAATGATGCACTTATATGTGTATTTAAACAAGACTTCTGCATTTAAAATTGCATTATTGAATAAACAGTCTTCATGATTTTAGATGGTTTGTTTTCTGGGGTCATCTACCTCTTAAGTAGAACATAGAGTGAAATAAAGCCTCCAAAATATATAGGATTTAGGTACAATTTCTTCCATGGTGTAAAATCCTTGTACAGCCTCAGAACGATAGACATCAGACAAGTAGAATAACCCTCAAGGAATCCGTATTTACACTTCCATGTCACATATATGTCACAATTGTAAAAGGGTGCTTCTATTTATTTTTTCTGCATGCCAGTCTAATGTGATTGTCTTTGTGTTGAAAACACTTTATGAGAGAAAAAGCACTGTAAATAAATGTAAAAAAGGTTCAAAAATCAGCCTCAGTCTGTGGGAACATTGGAATCATAGATTAAAAATAATACATTACAAATAAATCTTATATGGGACTTCAACATATTTTCAGGCTGTAGACCTATCAAGTTTGAAATCTGAATTAAGAAATAAAGAATTTTAGTATGGATACTTCTCATTACCTTGATAAGATCTAATTTCATATATGAAAATTTATTTTCTGATTCTCTACCATAAATGAGGTTACTAAATTTTGGGGGATTTGCAGCAGCTGTAGTGATGCTTGAAGCCATTCTGCTGGCCAAAATACACACTGGCTCACCACACCATAAAAAGACTGAAGAATAAACAAACAAGAAATATTTTTTTTGTTTTAGGAATGAGTGAAGCCAGTGCTGCATGCAGTAGCTGCACTTGCAGATTTTCAGACTTGTGATGGGAATTGATGTGATATGGTCCATCTAACATACAATTTATTCATTACAACACCGATGCCAAATAATGTTCTCTCACAATTCCATGTGGGGGACTTGCTTGTGACTGGTGGGTGTTGGGCAGGGACATGACTGGTGTTTTCAGCAACATTATTCAATTCTCTCTTTCATTTTTTATCATTTTCCCCCCCTGATATTTCAGTTTTAATTATATCTCTACTATTAACAGAAAAGGCAAAAAGGAGTATGCATATAAAGAATCAACAATCTGAGTGGGTAGAAATAAATGGAAGAACAAATGGTTTGTCAGGTATCTGTCTTAATAGAGTAAAGTCTGGTAAAGTTAAATATCAGCAATTGAATCTGACCAGGTAGAAATAACAGTGGAAATAGTCAAGGGCGCAGAGAAAGGCAGAAATCTGAAGCAAAAATTTGGAACTGAGAGAGCAGCTTCAGGACAAGAAAGACAACTGGTGAGCGTAGAGAGAATCCAATTAAGTGAGAGCACATTTAATGAATATAACAGGAACTAGTGCAAAATGAAACTACAATTAATTGCTGAAGTGAATATCTTTAGGTGTATTTAAATTGAATTAATTAGGGTGAAATACAGTTACATTCCTATATGTAAACATTTGGTGATGCATAAATACATGTCTGCTGCTGACACCTGCCTTGTCTGTCAGCATAAATATGCCAGTCGAGTAGTCCATGCTCATTATCAAATAAAGACATTTCTGTTTATATAGTTTGTAATTTCATTTTCCTGTAAGATGATTTTACAGCTATTGTAAACTGAATACTGTGATATTTTACTGATGCTTTAGCTCAAACAGTAGTAAAACTCTCCAGATTGTAGGTTTGCATTTTGTGAAAAAAAACTTCTGGGTTTTAAAAAAAATCAGTGTAATACATATTTTCTGAATGGAATTAGGTATTCTTTTCTTTTAAATGACATTACATATTTACGTTACATTGCCCAGCAGGCTCTTAAAAGCTCTTCAGTGTCTTCATATGAAAAATTTGTTTGACAACCAATTTTGTTTTTAAACTAAAACACTTTCATGCAGCATCAGCTCAAATGACCATCATAGAGCTGGTTTATGTCTGTGGATAGTTATAGGGGGAGGTTACCTGGTCTGGAGATAATTGGTTGGAATATTGTTAGGTTTTATGTGACTAGTTTGACATTAAATTTTATTTGCTTTAATAAAAAAAATAATTGGTGGCATATGCTCACTGCAGCCTCACAAAGCACTGAAAGTGTGCTTTAACTATAGCAGTGCAAAGCTCTGACATTATGTATAGAAGCAGGAACTTCTATACAGCTTGTTAAAATCATTAATTTTTATTCTGCCTTGATAGTGACATCAAGTGACAGGTGCAGGGGAGGTTTGAGGGAGTGCCCTTGCACAGAACAGGAATGATGTGACTTACTCAGTGTCAAAAATCCAATAACCAGATGGAAATAGCTGTTACATGTTTTAGAAAATAAAAATGGATAGATTTTAATGGAATCATTACTGACTTATACTACACAGCAAACTGATAAGGTTCCTTGTGAATCATGTTGGGGCTCTTCTCGACAGCTCTTGGAGTTCAGCCTGAGCTGACACAGCCCATCTCTGCAAGCTTGGGATTGACAAAGTTATTCCTGAGACCCGAGGTGGTGTGTGTTTGCTGTGAAAACATGGCCTGGCCTATGGAGGTGGCCATTGTTACCTGGGTTTTAAAATTTATTCACCTGGGCACCTCACAGCATAGTCTTGATAACAATTAACCTGTACGGCTCTTGGCACAGCTTTCTGTGCATGGAAGCAAGGGCCCAGTTTTCCCCTCATTATGTTCTTCACTGTTTGTTGCAGCCCATAATTCAGGATATCCATGGGGTTGGCATACTATTGAGAGGATCCTCCTGTGTCTAGATTACTGTCTTGGGGACTTGGCAGTGAGATACTTATTTAAGAAATAAATTAAATAGTTACCAGGGAAATGTATTGTCATTTCCACTGAAAACTGTGGGATTTCTAAAATGCAATATGTAACCCATATTTTCCACTTCTTAATTCTATATAAGGCAGTAATATCAGCTCTGTAAAAAATAGCAAAAAATAACTGATTAAAAATAAAAAGAAAAATTTTTACCCTTTGAGAGAATTGTCTTTATTGTATTTGGAGATTAAAAGTAATTTCTGCAAGCTTTCAAAAAGTATACACAACTCATTTTGATTTTCTTATCATATTTTGTGTTTAGTGTGATGGAAATATTACTACATAATAATGAAGTTTTAGTTAAATAGATCCAGATTTATTTAATATCTGCAATAGTTATAAGGAGTCACTGTGATTTTAATACATGTTTTTCGTCTGTGAAACCTGGAAACCTGGAAGACCTACATCAAGCCTAAAACTGTGGGAAATGTTGAAGAGTACCTGGTGCAGGTAGCTGGCTCTGCAAGCTGCAGTTCACGATGCAAGTGGAGTTCTGGCTGAGAGCCCACAGAGGCCGTGGCTGCTCACCCTTGCACAGCAGAGTGCACCAAGAGTGGTGGCACCGGCCAGGGAAAGGGACACTGGGACACACAGCGGGAGACAAGGGCTCGGGAGGAAGGGTGAGCTCTGGGAGACTTGAGAC
Organism: Zonotrichia albicollis; assembly: GCF_047830755.1. NCBI lineage: Eukaryota > Metazoa > Chordata > Aves > Passeriformes > Passerellidae > Zonotrichia > Zonotrichia albicollis. The sequence continues at coordinate 61,096,024 of NC_133860.1, read as the reverse complement.
TTGCTCACGGCTCGGACTGTGAGGGTGTAAAAGGCCAGGGGTTCCTCTGCTCAGGATCCCCCTGGAGGCACCGGCTCAGGCCGTTTCTGTGTTCCTGTGCTGAGAATAAACTGTTCTGTGGAACGAGAATCTGAGACTCTGCCCTGGGAAGTCTCCTCTGGCTGAGAGCGGGGTGACTCAAGCGGGGCTGCCAAGAGCTCAGGGCAGCCCCTGCTTGCAAAGGGGCTGAGGTCCCAGCAGTGACAGTCTCCGACGCTGGGACTGCAACTGCCAGAGTCTCATCAGTGGTGACACTGGGAAGTTTCCTTAACAGGAAAACCCTTTCTGTGGTCAAAGTCATGATTACATGTCTATAATTAACAACAAGCCACTGATATTTAGCATTTAAAAACATACCCCCATTCCCCTCCACTCAGCATATTAATTGTGGAAAGAGTGTGCTTTTAAAGTGAGTCCTCCAGTCACAGCTACCTATAGCATCATTGCCTCCCCGATTTAATATATTATAATTACCATACCAAATAATGACATATTATTTTTTAGGTTTGAAAAGCTTTAAGTCTAATAAAATGCACTAACCAGTATACACACACTGCAAATACAGAGCTCTATGTTGAGTCATTTTCAGCTGGATAGCTCTGTGCCAGTGCCGCAGGCCTTTTCTGCAGAGGACTGAAAGCTTTAAAAAAAGGAGTTTTGTTTTGCTCCATAGTGGCTCCATAGTGAGAGTTTGCCTGCTAAGACACCTGTGTGAATTTTAGCTGGTTTAATGACGTGGCCAGAAGCAAAGCACAGGAGCAGCAGGCGGGTGTAACTGTGGTGCAGAACCAGAGAGTTTTCAGCAGAATTGCTTCAGTGTCTTGAGCACAGCACTCCTTCAGCTATGCAGAAGCCAAATAGGAGCAGGCCAGAGAAGTGTGACTTTCTCTGTGCCTACCTCAGCATCTAGAGTTATAAGAGTGCAGCTCTTTGACTAACAGGACTGTGGATTGGAAATGAAAATAGTTTTATTTTTTATTGGCATTCTCACAAACAAGTCCTGTTGATCTGTGCAATAAGTCAGTAAGTGCAGCAGTCTGTAGGTTTAGGTATTTAGAGTTAATTTTTGCTGGGGAAAAAATGAGTAACTAAAATATCTAGTCAAAATTTCAGCACAAAACATTACTCCACAGTTATAAATATTCCCGTCTCTCTTCATCCACTAAAATTATTTCTAATTCCACAAATATACTGCTGTATTTTAGAAAGTGACTATACACAGAATGCCTGGGCACTTTGTGTTCTTGACATAGAAGCTTGCTTTTTTTTCTTTAATCAGTTAAATTTTTGGGATTGTGTAGAGGTTTTTTTCTCCTACTCATATTTTGTGATAGCACATTCTGGAATTCTGGTGACATATCAACAAGGTGGTATCATGTGCTCCATTTATTTCTAAGAAGTAAGTTACATGTAAGTTAGATGTAGTGACCTGCCTGTCAGGCAAGTTCATTTTTCACAGATCCTTTGGAGTGGGTTAAAGGAAATTGATGCTAAATAACCAATAGAGCAACAAACTTTATTAGAAAAAATGCTTTGAAAATGTAACTGGGGAAAAACCATAATGATCTGGAAAAGGATGTATATAGATATTTTGGGGTGTATGATCACCCTATTAAAGGATAATTGGCAGGAGAAAAACAGAGAAAAAGATAGGAGAATATTCTGGAAGTCTGGTGGTGTTGAGAGGAGGGGGTGAGTGTATGTCCATCTGTTTGTCTGGGTGTGCTTGGACAGACTTTTGGAGTAAACTCTGAATTTTATGGCTGCACAGTGGTGGCTCACAGTGTGGAAAAGAGACCAGCATTGGAACACTGAACCTGCTTCTACAGGATCTGTTGCTTGATGGCAGCTTCTGCTTTAGCTCAAAACCAGCTTGTTTAAGGTAAAATTTAGCTGCAAGATCCCAGTGGCTCACTAGAAATGTTCTGTCGTAATAAAACAAAACAAATAAAGCCCCAATAAACTCGTTGACCTTCAGAAGGAAGACTTGAAAAAGTTTTGAACTCAAGTACCAAAGCCATGGAAGCACTTCTCTGCAAGACACTCAGTAGGGAGAAAACAAAGAGCAAAAAAAGCTGAAGTTTATCAGCAGGAGAGTGAGACACAAGTTGTTTGCCTCCACCTGCCTGTTTTCTGCCTAATACAAAGCTTCCCTGCAGTACAATATTCAGCATGGCAGGAAACAGAAAACGGGTTATATTCTGTATGTTCACTGTGTGAGGAGATCTCCTTTGGCAAGTTCTTGCAAGAGATAGTGTTGCAGATATCTTTCATGCTGGATTGGAGAGATTTGTATGCTAAACAGAATGAAAAAAAGGAATAATACCCTCAACCTTCTCTATTAATGCACTTGGAGGACTGATGTTCTCAGAGGAGCAAGCAATCCTCTTATAGGTAATGAAGATTTAGGAACAGATTTCTATGACCAAACAGCCTATCCAGAGTTTTACCAGTTCTCACTCTTACCTAAGCTGAACACTTTTCCTAATATCATTTGCTAAGTAGCTCTTTTATTCATTGACCCTAATGGGAGTTCTTCATCCTTAAAACAAATTCTCACCTTCTCTGAAGTGAGTGGTGACATCAGAGTGATATTGATTAATCCCTTGATTTCATTTTAGCTTTGTTTGGTCCTAAATGTGGAAACTGCTTTTTTTTTATGCTATTTTTGCACTCAGGTCTAGCAACTTCACTCTTTGTGCAGCTCATAGTAGCATGTTAAGAAAAACAGAGCTACCAAATGAAGCTCAAAGGATTAAAAATCTTTTAAAATTTATTCTTCTCAAAGTTCAGGATGCAATTGCTTGCAAAATGATTGTAAGACAACACTGTACTTACAGCCTTACCTAAATTGCCCTAAGTAAAAGCTACATTTCAGACTTAGTGAGTTTGTGTGGAACTCCTAAAGATTAACTGCTATTTTATTAATAGCATTTTCAGTGTTTTGCTATAATGGCAGTGGGTCAGGAAGGGAAGGCTGGGAGGAAGCTTGAAAATATGTGCTGGGAAGAGTTTCAAATTACTTTTAAAACTATAAATTGTTGCAATACCCAGTGCATAGTCTATTTCTTCTTCAGCAGAATGTCCTAAAGTCAGACTGGTTTATAGTAGCACTTCCTTGAATAGTGTCTCTCATATTAAAATATTTAATTTTTTTAAAAAATGTGAATCTTTTGTATTTTGCATGTTAAGATCCACAGAGAACAGTAACAATTCTTTCTATAAGTTATGCAAAATAGAACACAGCATATAAAATCCTCTTTTAAAGTGATACTTATTTTATCCCAGTGGTTCTCAGTTTTATCTGATTCATGGGTGTGTTTAATTTCCTGTTCTCTGTAAGCCAAAAAAATGTTCCTAGGGCATACAAAATGTGGCGTCTCAGCTGCTCTTCACAATATCTTTTCCTGCACCATATTCCTAATCTCTTTCACTGTGGAATTACCTCAGTCAGATAGTAGTCAGACCATGATATTTGCCTGTGAACAGTTCCAGAATAATTTTGTGTCTTCCCATGTGACCTTGAGATTCTAATCTTTATTAATAGCTTTCCCTTTCAACTAATTTTTGTATCAATATTTAATTGCTTTCAATATTTGAGGTCTTCATGGTAGCTTCTTTCTTTCAAGGGATGACATTTAAATATGGTATCTTTAATTATTACACTATTACATGCAAGCTACCTATTAGTATTCAAATATTTGTCTGCTTATGTATCTTATCAGGAAAGTTTAAAAGTGAGACAATACTGGAGGGCCAAATAAATCATGATGATTAATGGTGTAGTGCAAGTTTTTAAGTAGCGTGATCTTTTAGGTGAGCATTTTCGAACAATGGCTTGTGTTCCTCTTTTTTTTACAACAGTGCAGAAGAAAAGGCTTAATAAGAAAAGAGGACATCTTCAAAGATGGAAAGGTACAGGTGGAAATGTTGTGGTCACGTACCTGTGAATCTTCATATTGGCTTGCTGTGCATCAGCCTCATCAGCTCATTTTCTTGGACTCATACTATACTAAGTGGAAAAAGAGGCCTCCATATTTTTAAAGGTGATTCAGGACAGAAGGATAAATAAAGGTCTTGGCTTGACAAACAATTCAAATGTTTGTCTTTAAGAGATGCTCTTCTACTTCCTTTTACTTGCATTCTACCCAGAGTACAAGTTATAATCTGCCTTAAGATCTGTTTGGTCAAGCATGATAAGGAATTAGATGCTGGTGGTGTGACAGGCACAAACTCCTTTTTGTAATTGCCTTTGATTCTGCCACATCCCATTTCAGCCTGGGGATTCCTGGAGCAGGGCCTTCCCAAAGACTGGCCTTGCTATCCCACTCCTGAGGGACCTCTTAAGGCCCTTGCATTACATTGTTCCATGCACAAGTTTGTAACAGATGATTGAAATGTCATCTAATGTGAAGGAGTCATGTTTTCTGAAAATATTTGGTGAATGCCTATGTAAAGAATTGTACCCATGAGTGGGGTCTATACAGACTTTTCTAACTTGGTCTAAATTCACAGTACAGAGGTGGAAAAATTCCATTTAACTGCTGTTCAAACCATACTACATTAAAAAAATATGGCAATACTGCAAAATCTATTAATGCTGTTTCACAAAGGTTCTCTTAGACCTAAAGAAAGGCAAGATCTCGTTTCTTTCTAGAATGCGGCCCTTTTCTATACCTGTGACTTCTACTTGAACAGTGCAGATCTGATTTGCTGTCAAAGTTCATTGTTTGTATATATTCAGAATGTGCTGAAATGATGAGAGGGTAAGAAATCTGATGCCTATTGGTGCTCGTAATTAAAGTGGTTTAAACTGAGTTAAGCCTGTGGAAGTTTCTGAATGTTTATTTTGGTTGGAGTGAAGATCAGTTTCAATAGCCTCTGTTAATAAGAAATGTGTTTGGATAGGCTGAATTCCTGCTAGTATTTTTAGCACTTTCACCAAACTGTTAAAATTGACTTTTACAGAAAGCATTGCCTTTTTTAATAAAATGGAATGTGTATAATGTGTCTGAATTCATTTCTGCGTCAGATGAATGAGCTAAGAAAGGTGTCCTCACACAATAACCATGCCAACAAAATAAACTTGTTAGTTAGATATAAATCCAGATTCTACCCACCTGAACTGAATGTTTTAATAGAGTATGTATAAAAATGTCCAGACCTTACCTGCAATTGTTGGTCATTGATTTGGAACATGCCAAATCAAGAGCCAAAGTGCTCTTTTCTACATGATTTGAGTGCTCTGTGTTCCATGATGACAGTCACATTGTGACATTTTTACATCACCCTTAAAATATGGATAAAATGGCTAAGACTTTTATTTACTGCCAGTCTGTTTATAAAAGAACCGAATGGAAGAAACTCAGAATAGTGTATCCTTATGAACCCTGAGTGAGAGTGACATTAACACCTGAGAAGAGTGGAAAAATTGGTGAAATGGGGAGATTATAGTGATGAGTTCATAAGTGCAATTTCCAAGTATCCCTGCTGAAGTGGACGCTTCCCACCCCCTGTACGCTCCCTTAAGCTGAATTTAACAGTCCCCCTCTGAACATGAGCAGCAAGAAGAGCTCTGACGGTGTTATCTCGACACCTGGAAGGCTGTTGCTTGCCCTTGATATCCTTTTGGTTCAGCTTAGACCTCTCATGTCTTGCTGAATGTGTTGGATCAAATGGCTGCTGTCCCTGTGCTGGAGAGCTGGTGCTCTTGTGGGTGATGTAGTCTTACAGGCCTTTTACCTTTTGATTATGAATGAGCAGCCACATGTTGTCTGTCCTTGGGATTGTTTTTAAGAGGAAACTCTGGGTTTCTCCCCTTGGCAAAAGAATCAGTAAACAGGACCAAAAAAGCAATGGGAATCAGAAAGCAAGGGTTTTCTAGTGGTCTTTAGGAGGACAAATTTAAGAGACAGAGAGAGAGACTTTGTTCTGGCTGATGTGTAAAAGCTTTGATTACTTCAAGAGTAGATACAGAACTTTTTAATACATGAAAGGCATTCCTCTGGGAAACATTGATATTTTTTTTACCTGTCTTTGTGTTTTAGAGTCAAATAAGCCTTTAAGTTAGAACCAGTTTTTTATTGCTGACTTTTGGGTTTGAGCAGTTTAAAAACTCCAAGGTTATTGGAAGTCCTCCAGAAGAATATGATGTTTATCCAGATACTAATGGTTTTATACCACTTATTCACACGTTCGAGGGGGTTTGGTTTGATAATTGTTTTGTTTTGGTTTGTTTGTTGTTGATACTATGTAAGGTTCAGAAGTGTTTATTAAACTGTATCTGTAAAAAGGTAGACATTTCTTTATACAAATTATTGTATGACGAGCCCTTGGACATTTTTAAAAGGATGATATTAACCTAGTTCACTGTTAAAATTTATTTTCTGGGTTTTTTTCCTTTTAATATGGCTAAATAAATTTTAAATGGCTGAATTTAAGACCCAGAAATATAACTGTATGAAGGTCGTCTGATCTTAAGGGATTCAGTTCACTGAGGCCTTAAGTCTACTTTGAACACCTCTTCTGGAAATTTAAGAACATAAAAATATGTTCCTTAAAGTCTCCTGGTTAAAATAGTCTTAGTGCATCCTAATTAATGACATCATATAATTTTTCCACTATGTGTGTATGTATAGTTGAAAAGGCTATTTCTAATGTGCAAGCAAAATTACCTTGCTGCAATTGAATCCCATTGCTCATAATCCTTCCCTGGAGGCCCAGTAAATATGAGGAAAAGCTCATAGCCACATTCCTCATAGTGATTTTCTTTCTTTGAATGCTGGAAGGTTGCTTCTTATTTTTCATTCATTCTTCTCTTCATAGTTTCTGTTTTCTTCAGCTAAATTGTTTTTCCAGCATGAGCTGGGTTTCTGCTTTCCCCAACATCTGCAGATAGTTGAAAAGATAATCTGAAGATAACATTTAATGTTATCTTCATACCTGAAGATAACACTCAAATTCACCAAACACAGTGTGTTTCAAAATGTTTTTTTTTTTTAATCCTTAGATCCCTTTACCTATATCTAAACATGATGGTCACCATATCACACATGATCTGTCTCCTGAAAGCTGTGTGTGTAAATACAACAGCAGTTTAGGCTATGAAACAGCTATATTTAAAAAAACACCAAACAACCAGACGACTTTTCTCTATTTCTTACATAAATAACAAGTATTCTGTATTTGTATTATCCCATCCATGAGGAAGATGATCAGCTATATTGACTGCTATTGGCCTTCATAGTGGAAGCTGTCAACAGTAATGCTTGGAAAAATCAGGCCTGTACAAACCTGAAAAGATCACTTAGCTCATGCTTTCAGGATCAATTCCTATTTTATTCCAGATAAATTTTTCCTTAAGTTGTTTTTTGAAACCTCCTGTGGGGGACATCTCATAACCTCATTTGGAAATCTATTCCAGTATTAACCCAAGTTCCTTTTCCTGCCTTTTTCCTCTTTGCCTCTCTCATGCTACAGTTTAATATTAATACCCAATCCACTGTGGAGACGCTTTGCATCCGTCAGCAGGTTTCTCTGCGATCATTTCTCAAGTAGTGAAAAGGATTAGATTTAACTATTGCATCTCAACTAGGATTTCTGATGGTGGTTTCTGCAGAAATTATTTTTGACTCACTGTCATTTAGACTTTTGAAAGATTTGTTGGAAAACAGTATGATCAGTGTTATGCAGAGTAGTTGATTACACCTTGATCACCAAATTGCTTGCTGATTTCTTCTTCCCTTACCGCTCTATGAAAAGATTAGAAACTGAGTTTTAGTAGCGAGAAAGGATCATGAGGTTGTATAGAGGTCATTTTATATATTAGGTTTTCTTCTCCTTTTGATGCCATGTCTATGTAACCTGTTCTGTTTCTCCATCCTCTGCTCTGGTCAATGTCTACTATTCTTCCCATTTGCATTCTTGTTAGAGCTTTCAGTTTTCAACAAATACAAAGGCGGTTGTCATTCTGTTCCCACTGGCCTAAGTGACTGTTAATGCTTTCTGATGTGCATTAACTACAAGATCTTGAGAAGAAAGGTGAAAACTGAATTTTGGACATAGCTGTTCTCTGTTTTAGGCTCATATTGAAAAAAAAAAAAAAAGTATTAAATCTGTGTACACCTCATTGCTCCCAAAATTTACATTTCTTCTTGATATCCTCACATACTCTATGGTCAGATTAGCTCCAGACAACATACAGCTACCCTGTATAGGAAAGGAAAGAATAGTTTGTATTTTAAGGATGGTTTGGGTTTGGTTTTGGTTTTTTGAGTTCTTTTAAGACCATTGATTGCCATTATGCAAAAAATGCTTTACTGGGTCTAGAGCACTAAATGCAAATAACTATTAAAGGATTTTTGCTTTCATCTGGTTTTGACATGTTAAAATACCAATACTTTCAAAGCTGAGTGGCTGAGTGAAAATCTGTTTTTTAAAGAATTAAGGAACAACTGGTTTTTGTTTTATTTTTTTTTATCTATCCCTTTTTTGTTGCTGAATTCTGTGTCTGAATGCTCTATAGCTTTGTATATTTTCGAGATGAGGAAGTCAGCCATCACTCAAGGCATATTGAAAAAGATACAGACTGCATATATCAGTTAAATTTTTTTACTAACTTAGATTGAATTTATTCTTGGATCCAAAATGAGTGTCATCATGATTTGTTCACCAAGCCTATTGTTTCAACCAGGAACTCAGTGGATTGCACTTTTGTTTAATTACACCAGGAGAATTTAAAATATTTATTCAGATATACCTAGGGACTACAGTCTTCAGTAGTTTAGTAAACCCAGTATGTTCACAATAAGTATTGTGCATGTGCAATATGCAGTTTGAGAGTCAAGCTTACCCTTAGCTAATTGGCCCAGTGTCCTTGGGTATACATATCCTGGCAGGTCTCTACAGACAAAATTAGAAAATTAGGTCATGAACAGGCTTTGTGATGAATTATGTTGTTGTGTCTGGAACATAGAAGCTTTTCATGCCAAAAAAAGTGTTTGGACACAATTGTTCTGGTAGTTGCTTTTGTAAAACCAGAACCACATTTGTTAGCATTTGACAAAGTGTGGTGGGTTAGCCTTGGCTGAGGACCAAAATCCTCAGCACTCAGCTGCTTGTTCATGCTGCTCCCTTGGTGACTGGGGGCAATAAAGATCCAGAGTGTGAGATCACGTACCAGTTGTCATCATCAACAATGTAAACTCAGCTTGGGTGAAATTAGTTTCATTTACTGCCAATTAAAAAGGCACCTCCTTCTCTGACCTCCCTTCTCTCCCTGCTGCTTCTAACTCATTTGGTTTACCTCTTTCCCTCCCTGTCCAGTGATTTTGCCTGTCCTTAAATGTGCTTTCCCCACCAGCTGTGGATCTGCTGGAAGTGGTTGGAGCTGCCAGTGCAGGCCACCCCTGGCGCACAGCACAGCACAGCCTTCTGCCACCAGCACAGACATCACATAATCCCAGAACACAGACTCTACTGTGTTGTGTAAGGTCCCAGCTATGGAGCAACACACTATGATTTTATGGTGCAAAGACTGCAAGCTGTGTGGAATTTCCTTTTAGGTGTTTTTTGGTTTTGTTGGGTTTTTTGGTTTTGGGGGTTTTTTGTTTTTTTACAGTGCAGTGCAAATTTGTGCAGCTTTTATGGAGGATAAAGGAAATCCTTTTCTGTTCATGAAGATATGTTTTATTCTATTCTTAAAAACTGATGAACATGTTTTTCCACAGCACACAGATTGTAAGTTGACTTAGAGGGCTTCATGCTTTCTTCAAGTAAATATGTTTGTAGTTACCACCATACTACTGGCTTTGTGATGGGTATTATTATGATTTTCTCCACCAATATCATTACTAATAATCCTGTCAGAGCTCATCACTATCTGTAAGGCCCTCTGTAAGCCTATGTTTATGATTTGTAGACTGTTTTTAATATCTCAAGTTATTTGCTGATAAGTGCAACATGATTTATTGAGCTCTCTGCTCTTAAAGATCAGGACCTCTGCTTTTGCACTGGAAGGTCTTTGTCTCTTCTAGAAAGCAAAGTGGGACTTCATTTCTCTAGTTTGTTATTTTAGCTCCATTCAATAATTGAAACTCCCTGGTTTTTTGCTTAGAATCCTGTAAAAAGCATACTGAAATACACAGCACTCACATCTTCAGCATGTATTGTATGTATTGTTTGAGTGTGTTGTCATCTACTGTCAGGATCTGCAAACAGCAGCTGCTAGTCATTCCTGCAGAGCTGCCTTGCCAGGATCAATAAAATGGTGAGTGGCAGATGCTTGAAAAAGCAGAGTAACAGCAGGATTATGGGAATCTAACTGAGCAGGTCCTATCCTGAGACATACAGTTGGCAGATGTATTTAATATCATAGATACAGTGTGTAGGGTAAGAGGATGTTATATGCTCCTAAAATCACTTCAGCGATCCGCGTGGATTTCTGCTCCAAGCTCTGAAACCAACTACAATGTACCTCAGAGTGGAGAAACAAAAAACACCTGGGACAAGCTGCTGGTTATCTGTTGCATAGGGAATTATCTGGAGGAACTGAATATGCCTCAGATGTTGAGTGCTTTTTTTTTTTAATGAAACTGCTGTTTGCCTAGATCATCTGCTTGTAAAGTAAGTGATTTTTGTATTTTTTTGTCATTGTGTTCATCATGTGCATTTGATAGCAAAGCAGATGTGATTATCCATGGATTTGACAAAAAAAGAACAGCAGAATGAATCTGGTTCCTCTTTCAGTGGTGCTATATATAATATGTATGTATGTGTGTATACACATATATTTATACATGTATGTATACATACACAAAATTGTAGTTGTATAGTAATCTTATGGCTAAAGTGCTATAATTGCGAAAGGCTGTAATGAATGTTTATATATTTAGTATTCTGGAAGCTCTTGTTTCTGGAGAAGGAGTAATGTAAGAGAGTGATAATGTGTAATTTTTTCCTCCTTTGAGAATTGAAACTAATGATAATACCAAAATATCTGCAGCTCTTTCTCTGTGTCTTCTCAGTAGATTAGCTGTGCTGTTATAGTCAAGCACTTTTGGTAGACTGAAACAGTGTGGTAAGGTCTAAAGGTTAGGAAGATAAAATGCTAGAATATACCCTAGTCTTTTAGAGTCTGAAATCTAACCAACACAGAGAAAGATTACATAAAGATTAGATTGCATTGAAGCAAATCTGGATGAAAGAGTCAAACTGGTCAAACTGGTGAAGATTTTTAATAAGACTGAAAAGTAATCAGTGCGGAAAAGTAAAGTAAGAATTGAGGAGACGGAATGCAATATTTGTTTATTGATTAACACAGATTCTGAAAAAGAAACAAAATACTTTGAAGCTTGTGCCAAAATACATTTACGCTTTTGTACTTGTTGGATACTGACACCATTGAAAGTTAGATCTGGAAGAGGTCAGTTATCTTAATTTTTGAACCTAAGGAGATTTATTTGCAAACTGGGGCTAGAAAGAACATTTGGTGGTAAATTCAGGCAGATGTTGTCCTAAATATTCTCGTTCTTTATATAAACAGTGTAACCAAGAATGACAGATTTGCCTTCAATCTTGCAAACTGCCTTCAAAATTGAAATAAGCTGAATAATTTTCCAGTGCTTTCACCCCTTTCCAGAATGTCTTTTATGAGCCTGTTTATTTTGCTGTCCTTGGATTTTTTTGTGGAGACTTCCTTGTATATGAGCCTAAGACCTTAATATCTTCTTTATTCTGATATGTATGGATTTATATTTTTCAAAGGTGTTTGCACAACCTTCAATAAAAATTAATCTGGCTAAGTAGTATCATATGCTCTTACTACCTTTTCCTTAATGCTTTATTTCTTTGTCTCATTGTGTTTTGTAATCATTACTTGTTCAATTCTTCCAATCTTTTCTCATTTTAAGCTCTCAGAAGTTTTAGTGTTCTCCACCTCCATTTTTAAGTGAAGTCAAAAGCAAAAACTTATAAAATATATTTTTTAAATGAGTGAATTGTGTCTTCCTAAACATGTAGACACAAATAGTCCCATATTATGCTGTTTTCTGAATTCAGTCAGTTATAATCCCTGCTTTACAGCCACTGGTGAGAGTTTATGTTATGTTTAATTTCTGTGACTCCCAGTGAATACTGTATGTAGTGCACTTAGGAACATAAATTATTCCTCTGGTATCACATGACTTGCACAAGCACTTAACTAAAAAATCCTCTTTTAAAGGGAACCTTTTAGCAGCTCCTGTTCTTGTTAGTTTGTTCTTGTGATCACTTTGTGTGACTCCTCATAGTCTACTCGTTTGATGACTGAAGGTTATCTTTTGATTCACACTTTCCTAGTGAGATATTATCTGATGAATATATTCCATGCACTTCATTAGTATAGTCCCATTTTTTTGTAATTATACTGCTGTTTATTTTTTAAGAAGGAGGTTTTTTTTCTGTCATCTCTCCACTAACATATGCAGGAAGCACTGTGCTTATGATGGTTTATTTATTTTTATTTCCTAGGTAGCATATACCTGAGTACTTAACTTTCTGAGTAAAATAAGCCTTTATGTGACTCTATTTACCATTTTATAGTGGCCTCTGCATTTTCTGATACATTCTAAAACACAGTGTAAGATTTCAGGACAGCTAGACTTCAGGACAGCTAGACTTTTTGACAGTGAGCTCACAATAGTAGATTTCAGCCAGAATTTTCAAGCATTAACTCAAAAATATGATGTCATCTGGTAATGGGATCTACAAATGCGAAATTACGTAATTTACTGTAAAAGCATAGACTATTTGCTTATTTTGGCTGCTGGCCTCAGTCAGTTATATCCAAACAGAAGAAACTTTGTTTACCTTGGAGGTTTCATGGTTGCTGTTCGTCTGCATTTGATCTTCTCACAGGTTGTGACCATTCCATATATTCTTGTCGTTATAGTCTAGATATTTTATGATGGGTCTGCAGCAAAAAGTGAGGGATTACTGTGCTTGAGAGTAGCTCAATGTTCTCAGCATTTCATGCAACCCTGAAGGTTGATTCTGTACTTAAGGGTGCTACAGAGAGGGAGAAACTTTTGCTCAGGCAACAAGAAAATATTTTAATTTGAATTTTTAAGGGCTTCCATTAGTAGTTTGATAAGACCTTATTTTTTTAATCAGTAATCTTATGAAGTATTTTCTGTATTAGATTCTATCATGTTTGTTGCAGACTCACGCAGCTGTTTTGCAGTTCTCAGATATCTTTCTCATATATTGCTGGTCATTTCCTCTTGCATGCCAATGGAAAGATTGTCATGTTTGGTGTTTTGGAATGACAATAGGCAGTCATGTTGCCTGCAACATCCTCATTTCTAACTCATTTCAAAGTTTGATAACATCAACAAAATGTCTTGAGCATAGCTTGTTTTGTGGGCTGTTTCTGAGGGACTTTGCAAGTTCATGCATTGGCAGCTCTCAGTCCCTGTTTTCTCCTTTTTCATAGCTTACACTTCTTCAATAACATGATTCTGTAAATTTGTCCTATTGGGAACCACATTAGCATCTTTGTGTTCAACAGTCCAATATTAGTTTTAATTTTTGGAAGAAAAACTCATTGGAGTTTAAAGTGAAGAATGTAGTTAAAATTAATCAGAACTGTGACATGGAAAATAAAAACTGTCAGCTGGATTTGTTTGCATCCCTTGATGAGATTCAGATTTTATTAATAAAGGTAAATTGTGTAGAACTAAAGACTTTTATTAGCTGCTTAATATTGCTTGGTATAATTTTTCTTAATAGCATTGTATGCAATGAAGAGAGTACATGTTAAAGCTATTTAGATTCAACTAACGATGTGTCAAAATTTTAAGATAGATACTAACAGATTAAATATACTGTTTTATGTACAGAGATTTCGTTGCTCCTCTGTTTAGAATGTCTATGTTGTCTACACACTGAAAGAATCTAAAAAATTTGCATTTCATAGTTTAAAGGAAGATGCAGAGTTAAAAAAAGGGAGAGATAAGAGGCCCAGCTATATTCTAAAAACAAAACGCCTGTCACCTTATCTCACAAAGTCATGGAGAATCTGCATTTCTTTATCTCTTACTCTGTTTTCTGGAAAGGAGTTAAGGAATTCTTCTGAATGCCTTGAAACATATTTCCAGGTTCACTGATTGTTGTTGTTACATACCACTGTAGAGCTTTCTGCTATTTTAGACAAGTACAATTAATTTCTGGTGATAACTGACAGATTTCTTGTGGATTTAAACAACACTTTTATTAATACATTGCAAATGTCTAATTATTTTTTCAAAGTACCTTAATTCTGGTAAACTAAATGAGTTCAGAAACTCAATTGTGTAAGTGTCAGGCTCTTGCTGAAAAGTACTAAGCAGTCATACAGGGTTTGGGTTTTCAGATACTTGCATCTGTCAAATAATTGCTTCTTAAACCATTCCATTACTTCATTAAAATACAGAAATGAGAATAACTGCTGAAGTATTTGAAACAAAAATTTTAAAGGAAGATTTGAAATTTTTACTGCCCTCTCTATTTTTTTCTTAACTTCAAAGAGCTTTTTTGTTTTGTTTTTAATGAGAAAAACTGCTTTTTGTGTCCTTTTGGAAAATCTTGGAAACTGAGGGAGGAACTTTGTTGACCTGAGCTGTGCTTTAATCTTACTTCTGTGAATAACATAGTCCTCTCACTTCAGACAAAAAGCAAGAAAGAAAAAGACCCACTGCACAAGGGGAAGAGAGGAGCCGGGAAAGACAGGGAAAGGGAACAAACCCAGTCATCTCACATTCTTGGAGGTACTTTGAATTTAGGAGAAAACCTTACATGAGCTTGAACTTTTCAGATCTTTAGGAGCCAGTGCAGTGATGCCCAAACAGTGTCATGATACATCTAGAGGTGTATCTGTATTTGCTCACAGTGCCTGTTGCTGCTGATGTTATTTTTAAATATCTTGTTGCAGTTGGCACTGCTTTTATGCAAATATAACAAGGCTGGCATGAGTGCCTGTTAATATTGCCTTATATGCAATCGTTAGCATAAGCTTTGAAACCAGTTTCAGAGATACTTTGGCGACCTAAATCTCTTTTCAGTGCCTTTTTGCTTTGTCCTTCAGTTTTGTCATCATAACAGAAAATGACCAGTGTTAAGTGTCACCAGTAGATTTGTGGTGATGTAAGGAAATTTATAAGTGTTCCTCAAATTGCAGTGGAACAGAGATTTCTTTCATTTTTGGTTATCTGCTCTTACTCTCTGCTTAATGAGTATTTCAGTTATGATGCAGAAGATCAGTATTTTTGCAAGCCTTATGTCAGTCCATTTCCGGCACAAATATATGAATTTTTCAAGAATGTGAAGACACTTTTTCTGTTCTAAAACAGACAAGCACACACCCATAACCCCATGCCCGCAAGACACCCATTAAATAATTTCTAACAGCAGATTTTGCAGTAATACATTTCTGTGAAGCCAGAAAGGTTTTGCCATCAGATCTCTGCCTAAAGCAAATAAAAGACATGACTGATCTCTATGAAAGAAGCAGGGAACCAGTAGGGACCGTGATAAAATGTGTTAGTGTAGCAGCGAGGTTTCACATTTTGGTCAGCATCCTGTACTTTGAGGTGCTCCCTAAGGAAACTTGAGGTTATTAATTCTTAATCATGGTTGTCAGACAAGTCTGACATGCCGGAGAGTGACTGCAGAGAAAGTTAACTCAAAGTTGATGATTTGTATTAGGAGTTTCAAAAGAAAACCTGAAGTGTTCTCCTTCCACTTGTAAATGCAATGTGATGATGGGTTTTTTTGTTTTTTCTTTTCCATTTGCAGAATTATGAAAGATGTTATTCCTTTATATGTCTTTGGCATATTAGAGTAGAAGTTAGTGTTACACAATTAAATTTATGTTTTTTTTAGAATTTCCTTTGTGACTCTCAATGTCAGAATCCTGTAGGCTGAGAAAAACAGGAGGTAGATGACTATAAACCTTTTGGGAGGCACAGATTGTTTATGTGTCTTTTCCTGCTGAAAATGTTGTTGGAAAAAAATAATGTTATTTACAGTACTGAAACAGTAAAACAGTATGCGCCCGTATGTAATGGAAATAAATTTTCACATATATTCCATAGATAGTCTCATTTTCTCGGGAAAATACTTTTTATTGCACTCTGTGTGGGAAAAAATCTTGTGATCTCTAATAGAATGTGACACCTAAAATAGATATGCTCATGATGGGTTCAGTTTTATGCATTCTGCATTTTTAGTTGTAAAAGAGCTGTTTTCATTACAGAAGCTGTAGTGGAGAGCCATTAGCCCCTTACCTTGCCTAAGGATGGCAGTCCAGTAAGTCATACTTGCTGCTGGGGTGAGCTAGTATTTCCAGAGTGGCTTTTTTTAACACAGTTGGAGACATGAGTGATAATGGGAACTATTCCAAACAGTATTTCTGCACTGTGAACTCTGGAAATTATTTTGAAATATACTGAAAAATATATTTGCCCATTGTTAAGTTACTTCAGTGACACATTTTGATGGCATGAGAGAGCCAAGTTAGTACAGTAAACAAACCAGAAAAGCTGAACAAGCTCCCTCTCCAGCATGAATATAACTGTGACTTGTTAGTGGACATATGGAGTCCATACGTATGATTTTTCCCCTGATTCCCTTTCCCTTTTAATTGGATTGTCCTTTAACTACCCATGTTCTGTTTAGAAACTGTTTTATCTGAAAAATGGAGTTTGAGTTTCAAGAGAAAAGTCAGATAACTTATGATACCTTTCTTTTAGTCAGATGGCACAAGAAATATTGTTTTAATCAGAAAAAGAACAAAAAGTATTATCTCTCCTTTTCTTCCCTTTCACCACATATATGGAGGTGACTAATTGAAGCACAGTAACTCTACTATTACAGTTTCATAATAGAAGCAAATTATAAGATAGAAGGTAATAGAACACAGTTTTCTGTGTGCCTGTGGTTGCTCACACAAAGTGGGACCCTTTTGCTGCATAAATGGCTCAGACTCTGCAAAATCATTTAGGTAGAGTGGGCTATGGTTTCATCCCCAGTGCTTCTGATGCATAAATTCTACCTATTTAACAGAGGAAAATACAGTGTCTGGCTCTGAAGACGTAAGACCAACATGGGAGTTTTCTTAGGTGGTTCTTGAATGATTTTATGATTTGACAGCACCAAGCCCCCTCATGTTTCCTTATGAGATTTTTTGAATATGCACAACCCACTATACTTGGCTGGATTAAAACCAGATGTTTATTGTGCTGTGTTTTGTTTTTGTTTTTTTTAGGGCTTGAAGTATAATTTATGTTAGATTAAGTAACTCCATTACATATATCTCAATATTAAAACATAGCATGAGGTACTCTTCTGCATGGATCTGGAAATATGACATAGGATCTTCAAATCTGAAACCAGCAATTTCTTCCTATCCTTTAGTGAAGATCCTTATCCTTTTTGAAGATAATCCTTATCCTTTAGTGAAGATAGGAAACTCTGACACTTAATGTAGATATAACTAATATTCATTTTCAGCATAATTCCTTGCATCAGTTTTTCAATATAGCACATGAAATCCAGTCTCGTGTCACCATTACAATTTTTTTTATTAACAATGCAAATAGTTGGAAATGTCGTTAAAATGCAAATGCATTTCAATTTTTGCTTTTAAAAAAAAGCTTTTTGTGGGAGACAGACTGCAGAACACAAGGAAAACAGTTTTGCAAAATACATTGCATTATTTTGCTTGTAGATAATGATATTAAAGAACAATTGTGAATACAATCTACAAGATTGCTGTATTTCAATTTACATTTGCAATACAATAATAATGATTGCTATATTGTTAGAGGACTATTAGTTGCTCTCTGCCATCTTTTAGCTAAAAAGAAAATTCAGTTTGCACAAAAGAGTTTAGTGGTTTGGGGTTTTATTTCTTACAGTGTTTTGCATCTGAGAAGCAAAAGCTGGGGAAAGGCATAAGGAGGTGAAAAAATATGATGATAAAATCATGCTTTGATCAGATTAGAGATAACAGCTGCCACAAAGTTATTGCAAAATAGTTTCATAATAAACCTGGTTTATCAGTAACATTGTTAGTTTTATTCACTAAGTGAAATACAACACCATGTTTTAACTATAATATCTAATAATCTAATACAATCTGAAGATGTCCGACTGAAATGGCTGGCTTTGTTTTGCTTAAAATTTAGCTCTTTTTATCAGTCAGTCTTCTTGAGCTTTTGTGTGTGTGTGTGGTTGTGTTCAAGTTAGCATGATCTGTGGTCACGATAAGCGTATTTCCTTTAAAGTGCTGGAGTGCTTAGTTTTATAAGTTTATCCATCAAGCTTCATAATAAAAGTAATCAGTAATTTACACTTCCCACATTATTTATCTGATATATTCTCTCAAGGAATCAGTAGTTTAAGGAGAGATTTATAAACATGGATGATGTGTGTGAGCATGGGCTTTAACCGTATGTTACAGCATTGACAGTTGTTTATATTGTATGTTGAACAACCATTTCAGCAGATTGCCAGCTCTGGTGTCGCTCCTTAAGGTTATCAGAGTCTACAAAGCAAATCAAAATAATTCTGGTCTTGCACACAAGAATAATCCCTCTTCAATTTAATAATGTCTTAAATTGCGATTTTCTTTTAAAATGTTTTTGACAAGTGAAAGAAGGAATGGGTGTCTAAAAGGCAGCTCAGTTACTGTAGACACCCCAAGAAAAGGCTAAGGGGGAAGTAGTGGTCAAGGGAAGTGATGACCTGTGATGAGATTCATAGCTAGCTTTAACATCACATCTCCAGATGTTATGTTAAAGTTTTATCTTAATTAGATCTTGTCATATTTGTCTTCTAGTCTGACTGGAGCACTTTCAAATTTTTTTAATAGCTTTATTTTCTGGCACAAAAAAAACCCAATCCCAAACATTTATTTCCTCTTTCCTTATTTATTATTTAATTTCATCATTTTATGCATATTTGAATGCTCCTCCTGGTTTCTAATTTTCTCTCTTGGAAGTTTTACCTTTGATCTAGCTATAGTAGTTGGAGAATTCAAGAAATTGTGTAAAGTTCTGACTTGAGGTAGGGAAAGAATGCGAGAAGTCCCTGTTTCTATGTAATAGTCCGTGAAGGTGTCAGATTAATTTCAGGCTGCTTGACATTATCTTAAAAAATTAGCTCCTGGTGTAAACTTAATGTGTGTCTTTGTAATATATTTTAGCTTCATGTGCATCATTTGAAAATCCCACCTTTAGCTGAAAGTAAGTCCAGGTTACTCTCTGTGTGGGCTATATAGGGCATATTTGATTTTCTGATTTAGGGGTTGAAAAACGTGTTGAATATTGGGTTTATCAGAATACCATTGTAGAATCTGTGCTTCTTTGTGACTAGTTACTGAAACAGTCTCAGATCTGGAACAATTTTATTCAGTCACCTTGTGGAGCTCCTGCTTTTCCGGTACTTGCTCTTTTAAGTGGCTTGCCATTGTACATTGTGCTTTGCCCTGTCTGCAGTGAGGCATCACAACTCTGCAGCAATGGCCGTAGGCAATGTTGCTTATATCTGAATGTTTCTTAAATTGTATCACCGGAGACCAGGGTGGTCACCTAAATAATTCGGTTTCTTATTTTGAGAAATTATTAAGTTAAAAATATTGGTTTTCTAAATGCTCTCATTTGTTTTTTTCATGCTGGAATTTACTATATATCTGTTTGTCTGTCAGTGAGACCTGTCTTGTTGAGTGTCTTTGAAAGGCTTTGTTTTCTGCAAAGTGCTATACTTCATCAGTTTGTCTTTGCTTGGTATCTTGCTTTCTTTTTTTTTTTTTTTTACTTCAATATCAAAGTTTCTAATGTATCTCACCAAAGAGGATCATGTTTTATTGCTATTTAAGTAAGGAGAGCTGTGATCTTTTGTTTAGGTCTAGAAGACCTAGGAAAAGAAGAACTTGTCTAGGGAAATAAGAACTTTAGTATCCTTTTACATTAGGTAACACAGAAAACCCAACCATATTGCTTAAATAGCTAAAATGTCTAGAAAGAAAAGCAAAACATATGGCTTTAGCACTAAAATAAGGGGAATAAGAACTTTTTAGAAAAAATAAGTCCTTTGGAAATCAGATTTGAAATGGTCAATGCAATGAATGGTGATTTTGCAAACAGCAGGAGACACAACAGTGATAGGTGGTGCAGGTTTAGGGCTGGTTTAGAGTCTTAGTGCTCCATCCCTTTGGCAGGGCTCTCACTTTAGCTAAACAAGACTGAATTACTCAGCTGCAAACTCAGTAGGGCACAGAGTAGGGCAGAGCTGATCCTCTGCCAAGCTGACTCAGGGCAGGCAACGTGTACTTGCTCCAGTGCCTTCACAGATCTGTCTCTGTGGCTTCCAGGTGAAGTGCAGCAGCTGCTTCAAGGAAGTGTGGTGCTTGTATCAGCCGTCAACACACAGGCCCATGCAGGAGCACACCTGCACAGCACCACTGCATATATACACACACCCATTCCCACTGCTGTCTAATCCTATGTGATCTGCTTTATCCTTTTGTTGCAGGAATCCTCTTTCATCCCATTACTCTGGGTAATGAAAGAGGACTCTAATTGGTCTTGCCTTTTGCAGATTTTATGTACAAAAATGCTTTATTCGAGTTAAGTGATCAGTTAGACTAGTGTCAGGCAGCTCAGGTCAACGTGTGAAAGGGAGCCCTAAAAACCACAGGATGCTGACAGCATAACAGTAATTGAAGGCAGTTGTGGGACCAGGAGCTACAGAGGTGCTTGAGGTCTCAATCAATCATGCTAGCTTCAGTATTGATTCGTAACTGCTAAAGTAAGGAGAAGTTGAAGTTTGCAACCTGAGCTAGCTGCTCCAGTAAAGTCTTAAAATGACTTAACAGGGCCAAATTAGGTAAACTTGCTTGGTAAATCTTTTTTCATTTTGGAAGTCTTTGTAATGCTATATGATAACTGGTATGAAAGTGTCTTCTTAATCTGAAATAAAGTTCCAGTAAAGGTGGTGGGTTGACCCTGGCTGGATGCCAGGTGCCCACCAAAGCTTCTCTATCCCTCCCCTCAGCTAGACACTGACACTTTCTATTCTCAGATAGAGAAAATATGACTAAAGGTTCCTGGATCAGCAGAGGTGCAGGGGGGGACACTGACATGTTACAAAAGTGTCATGGACAAAAGTGTCCATTCAGGGACATTAGTTTAATTTCTTACCAATCAAATCTGGCCAGAATAATGAGAAATATAAATCCAAATTTTTTTTTTAAATCTTGCCCCCAACCCCTCCATTCTTTGCAGGCTCAACTTCACTCCTGAATTCCCTACGTCTTGCCACACTGTGATGCAGCGGGACAGAAAATGGGGATTGTGGTCAATTCATCACATGTTGACTTTATCTCTCTTTCTTCCTCAGGGGAAGCGCTCTTCCCTGCTCCAGTGTGGGGTCCCTCCTACAGGAGACAACTCTCCATGAATTTCTCCACAATAAGTCCTTCCCACAGGCTGCAGTTCTTGACTAACTGCTCCAGCATGGCCCCCTCCCAGGGCCTGCACTCCTTCAGACACAGGCTGCTCTGGTGTGGGTCGCCCATAGGGTCACAAGTTTTGCCAGCAAGCCTACTTGTGCGTGGGTTCCTCTCTCCCTGGGTCCACATGCCCTCCCAGGAGCCTGTTCCAGTATGGGCTTCCCATGGGGTCACAGTCTCTGCTGGGCACGTCCATGACTTGGGGTCCTCCATGGGCTGCAGGAGCACAGCCTGGCTCTCCATGGTCTTCCCCACAGCCTGCCAGGGAAGTGCTCATCTCCAGCATCTGCACCTGCTTCTTCTCCTCCTTCTTCACTCACCTTGGTGTCTGCAGGGCTGTTTCTCTCACAAGTTCTCATTCCTTTCCTCTGGCTGCAGTTCTTAGGTTTTATCTCAGAGGCATTGCAACCGATGTTGATGGGCTCAGCCTTGTCTTGCAGCTGGTAGGCACCAGCTCTGTCTGACATGGTGGGAAGCTTCTGGCATCCTCTCACAAAAAACCACCCATGTAGTCCCTCCACTACCAAAATCGTGCCACGTAAAACCAATGCAGTACGACAATCAACATGCTTGCAGTTTTTCCTTGGTGATAATCAAAGTGGAAAAGATAATAATTTAATTACAATAATAATTTAATTACAATAAACCCTGTATTCTTGGTCAGTGTTGCAGTTCAGCCTGTGAATCTGTCAGTTCCTCCAGAAGGATCTTCTCCACTTGTTTCTGTCACTGAACACTTCAGCTGTCATAAGGTGGCTTATGAGTTCTTATCTTTTACAACTGCTCTGATATGAATTAAATCCAGCTGCTGTTTACAAAGAATGGTAGCATGGCTTTTGCTTTCTTTTGGGTTTTGCTTGGTCAGTTGTAAAAATGCTCTTTTCTGAATACAATTCAGTTCCTTTTGTATCAGCCAGTTAAAAAGGTACACACATGCTTGAAGGCCTTTCAGAACCTGGATTGATACACACATTAGTTTGTGGCAATGTTAATGCTTGGCTGCAGCTTTGTACATTATTATGCTTAGATTAGGAATGTCAGTATTTAATTGTAGTTATTTCTCAACAATTGTTCTTGGAGAAAGATATGATTTGTGAGCATGGCAATAAGTGCTTATGATGCTTTATACTCCATTTAGTTGGAAACAGCTTACTTATGTAGAAAAGATAGGATTAAAAAATAAAAAAATTCATCTGATAAAGCAGTTTTACTAATCTTGGTGAGCACTTAACTCTCTAAAGAGTTAACTATACGATTTTCCTAAATTTTATATATATTCACATAGGTAACTTTCCAACTGTGAATTGTGAACTGAATCCATTGTACTATTTCTTTACTGTTGCTATATTTATTGATGACTGTTAAAGTACCTGTGTAATTTAGACAGGTAAATCTTGGAATGTTCATAGCAGGACCCACTTTAGGATTTATGGCATTACTAAAAAAGACACATTCTCAAGGGAAAGTGCTGCCACTTTCTCTGTATCTGCAGAATTACATAAAAATCAGAATGAGTCTGTCTATGTTGGAACTGGGAATTTTGCTAATTTTGTAGTGTTTATATTAAAAAGTGACAAATTTTTTCAAAGACCCTGAGATAGAGTTTGTAAATATGCAAAGACAATTGTAATGCATTTCTTGGCAAGTTTTATGCAAAGTAAGGTTGAATCAGATATTGGTTTATTGTCTAAATATTAATGTGTATATATACTATTTTATCTCATCAACAAAACTGAGTTTTACAATTAGCTGATAAAATATAGAGGCTAGTAAAGGGAATTGCAGTTATAGTTCTCACTCTTCAGTTTGTTTAGTTATTTGTGACATGTCCTAGCTCTGCTGTCTTTAAAAGATGCATCACCAGTTTTATGAGCAAAACAAAGGTACTTGCATTCCTCAATATAGACAGGAATTAAATATGTATGGATGGATATCTTACTAAAAAGGGAAATAAATCAGTAATTAAACTGCACAGATGGGATAGAGATAATAAAAATATATATAAAAATTGGCTTTACAAGCCATAAAAAGAAACCCATCTGTTTTAAAAGAAAATACAACTAAGTATAAAATCAGCTTGACTCATAATTTTTTTCATAGCTCTTGAGCATCTGTGCAAAGCACTTTACTAGTGTAAATAATGATGGGTTTACTTTTATCAGTGAAAATTTCATTTACAGGAGTAGAAGGCTACAAATGCAATACAAACTCTGCTGAGTCTGCAAGTCTAACTTGGATTCCTTCCACAGATAGTTTGGGGTGCTGATGTTCTATAGTGCAACCCCTGTCTCCATGTCACATCATGCCTGAAGGTCATAGGAACAGTCATCATCTGCATAAGCATGCCTTCTGAAAAAAATAGTATGTAGGAATTAGTTTTGTGAAAGAATTTTTTTATTGCATTTCTTTTCCTTACAAGTTTTGCATATATTTGCACAGCAACGCTATATTGACCAAGCCTTCTCCCTTTCTTGGAGTTGTTTTGCCTTTCAGGACTTAAACTTATCCAGAGAGAATAAGTCCATAATCCAGAGAAGCTGTTTTCCATCTTGTTTTCCTCAATTGTCAGATTACGGGGTTTTCTACATTTTCATCATAGTTCAAATCTGTGATTATACATTGCAAGAAAAATCCATGAACTTTTGAATCTCGTGCTCATAGTGCCTGAAGTACCCAATGCATTTTTGGATACATAGGAACACAGCTGGTACTCAGAGGGTTCCTTTCAGTATATGTCTGCCCAAACCTGAGGACAACTAAATTTTTAAGTTAACTGTTATCTGCAGGAAAATGTCTTATTATCTTACTTTTCTAATAGAGAAATTATAAATTTCTAATAGAAATAAATTATGTGTTTTCCTATCTAAACTATGTAAGTCTCTGATGTGAAATGTACATTAGAGTGATCCAAATTTTGGATGATGTCAGGGAATATTTTTTCTCTTAATGGGGTAAAAAACATCTTATGACTGCAGTTTAAAGGTAATAGAAAATTAGGTAAAAAGGCAGGTGTCGCAGACATTTTTTCATAGAAATCCTTTCTTTGGGATTTGTCCATCTTCTGGGAAGCAGAGCCCCAGAAGAAGAATGTAAACAATTGTTATCAGCTGCTGTGAAATGTAGCAGGTGTCCCTGTGATTGGCTCATCTTCCATGTGTGCCATTAAAGGCCAATCACAGGAGCAGCTCAGGGACAGATTCCCTGGACACAGAACTTTGTTATTCATTCTTTCTATTCTATTCTTAGCTTAGCAGCTCTCTGCAACTTCTCTTCTTATATAAATAAATCAAGCCTTCTGATCAAGAAACAAGATTCTCGTCCTTCTCTCACCACAGTGACCGTCTAAGGTCGCTGTAATTGGCAGGAGCATATATGAGTAAAATAATGAAAATGTATGAAAAAATTCTGTATTTTAAATCTTAAGCAATTTTTTTTTAAAGTTAAGTAACATATTTAAAAAGCTATGCACAATTTAATTAGTACTGGAACAGCTACTAAACTAGTAACAAACTCTGAGGAGTTTATAGCAACAAAATTGCTGGGAAATTTTGGTAAAAAAAATGCCTTTGTCATCATGCTTAGACTTCTGATCAGAGATTTATTTGTCTTTTCCTTTAGTGAGCAGAAAGAAAACTTGATTCTCTATAAGAAGCCCAAAGTTGCTCTGCTGTTTCACAGACATATGCAATTATAGTATAGCCTGAACTAATTGTGTTGCTGTTAATTATGTGTGCATAAATCTTCCTATGAAAAGGCCTTATTTTCTTTGCTTATATTTCTGCTAGATTTGAACCATCAGATCTAAAATTTTCTATGCCATGAACAGATTTGTTTAAATTTTGTAAAAAATATCGTTGTCCTTTGAGGAACAAGATTAGAGGAACTATATTGCTGATCTGAAAAGAGAAATGTCTCCTAACAGACATATTGCTTCACCTTTATCCTTGGGGTAACTTTACTCATTACTTCAGTGCAGTAACTTGAGGGTGTGAAGTGGAAGGGACTGGGGAGGGGAAGAAAAATCACATGAGATTGCAGATAGGAAGAGAATGACAAAGTGGGCCCTGCAACTGCAGATGAGCATTGACCAGGGCATCAAGCAGAAAATACAGTAGGAATGATCACAAGATCCAATAGGAACAGGGACGGAAGATATGCAGGGTTTAGAGCATTCACTTTCTGGAGCACAAAATTGGAATTTTCATTCCTACACTCCTTTCTGATCATCCACAACTCAAACCAAACTGAAGGGGTTTTTTCTAATTTGCCTTCATTAATTCAAAAATTAAGCACATACAGAGGATTTAGTATTTAATTTAATTAATAGTAGCAGCAGGAGTCAAAATGGCCCTACCTGACTATGTCTGACCCAGGCTCGGGGCCCTGTGCTTTGAACTTCTAATCTTCCAGTCCTAGGTTGCCATGTCCCATGCCTTTGATCCTTAACTTTATTGTAAAGTGCAAATTTGGATAAGAGCAATTCTTTCTGTAAGATGGATATAGTAATGGGTACTAGCTTTTAATTTTTGGGTTTTTGGCAAGGAACAGAAGATTACATGCAGAATTTAGTGAAGAATAGAAGCATTGAAAATTCCTGCCCTTAGAAACTGGGGATTGTCAGGCTTAATTCTTTCAGTGTATCAATGTTTTTGAATTTTTATAAGAGAAAAAGTGTTTATGAAGACAGACACAATTTTTTTTTTCAACCTACTCAATATAGGTGAGAAAATTTGGTCATAGAAGTTCCCTTCAAGTCTGCGGTACAGACATGAATTAATTAATCCATTGATTAATGAAAATTAACATTGTATTTAATTGGAAATCAATCTCTAAAAAATTACTTGGCACTTTCATGACATAAAATCATGTAGAATATCTGAGGAAAAACTTCAGTTAGTGAGAGGAAGTGTTGACAGGATTGAAAATGTGATAGAGTCATTTATTCCAAAGGGATGTTATGCTATGGGTGGTCATCTTGTTTATGGAGAATGAAAATTGAATTTTATTTTATACTTGTAGAATACAATAATGTAGTATTTGTCTAAAGGACTCTGTGTTTCCTAACTTTTGAATCTTAGTTTTCATACTTGCCTTTGACCTTTGCTAAACCTCATGAGGTTCCCATGGGCCCAAGTCTCAAGCTTGTCCTAGTCGCTCTGGATGACACCCTGTCCATCAGGTGTGTCAACTCAACTACACCACTCAACTTGGTGTCACTTGCAGACTTGCTGAGGGTTCTCTTGATCCTGATGTCTGTGCCTTTGATGAATACATTAAACAACACTGTTCCCAGTGAGGGACACCACTTGTCACTGATCTCCATCATGACACGGAGCCATTGACCATCACCCTCTGAATGCCACCATTGATAGATGCTTTCAACATGAAAGAACCCAGCTAACACTAAAGAGAAAAAGACCAAATTTAATTTCCAAATTAAAGATAGCTGATTCTTCTTGTTATTTGCTGAAATTCAGGAAACAACTGATCAGGTCAGCATATTCACAGCAGTGGTATGAACACCAATGATTACATCTGCAATTTCTAGTTTTAGTGCATTTTGGCTTACTAGGAGGAAGTCCCAATACATTATTCTTTCTTCCTTTTTGATAAGATTAATTAACCTCATATATGAGTGAGGACATTTGCACATTTTAGTATATAGCTTTCAGAAGGCTACCTGGTTTTGAGGCACATAACACTTGATACTTCAACCCATCTTCCTAAAACTTGTGTCAATGTCTTTGTGACTTAACTACTGCATATATTCCCTCATTCTACCTGTCTTCAGTCACCATAAGAGAAAATTATTGTTGCCGCATATTTAAATGAACTTTTAAAATGTTCATTTTAAATGAACATATTTCTGTTGTCATCTCTCTGAAAAGTTCTTTGCAGCTTTCCCCATTTCATTCAGTATTCTAAACAAGTGTTGTCAACCTCAGCAGCAGGTTGAGGGAGGTGATTCTCCCCCTACTCTGTTATTGTGTGTCTCATTGGGTGACTGCATCGAGCTCTGGAGTCTTCAGCAGTCCTGATCACAAAACTTGATCCAATGACTGGAGCTCCTATTTTATGACTACAGGATGAAGGAGTTGGGGTTGTTCAGTCTGGGGAAGAGAAATCTCCAGGGAGACCTCATTTCACTTTCCAGTACATAAAGGGGACTTAAAAAAGGGGGGCAAACAATGGGCAGAAAATGTTGTGGGCAGATAATTGTATGAGCAGATAATGATATGGACAGATAATGATATGATAAGGGGGAAGGGTTTTAAACTAAAAAAGAGGAGAGATTTAGATTTGATATTAGACAGAAGTTCTTCACTCAGAATTTGGTGAGGCACTAGAACAGGATGATGCTGTGCATGCATCATCCCTGGAAGTGTTCAGAGCCAGATTGGATGAGCCTTTGAGCAACCTAGTCTATTGAAAAGTGTCCTTACCCATGGCAGAAATTTAGAACTAGAAGGTCTTTAAGGTCCCCTCCAACCCAAACCATTGTATGATTCTATGACTGCCTAATTTTACTTTTTAGAGGATTTAGTTGTTACAGTAGTAGCAGCTCTCTGTAGGGACACATCCAAGCAGGTACATGTAGTAAACACATTGGGTGGGTATCAAGCAGCTCTCTCTTCCAAGTTATTTCAACCTGATCATAAACACAAATTGTGTAAGAAAGAGTTTCTCTTAATATATGTTTTCACCGTTGTTAAGCAATAGAACTATTGGCCACCTTCACAGAGTAGTTATTTGCTTAATATTCATCCTATTAAAAAAATTGTAATGTTATCCTACAGAAATAGCCTCAGCTATGTACAGTTCTGTTTTCATTCCTTCAGGGTATTATTACCTGTTGCACTAAGAGACAAGAGAACATAAAATGGATTATTGCCTTTGTTTAAATTTTTACTCTTCTTTGCCTATTCTCTTATGTCTCATGTACTCCATTCAAAGCACAACTCAAGCCAATCAACAATTTAATAAAAATGAAAGAAATAATTTCTGAATTGTTTAGGTCATTTGGATTGGTAAAATCTGAGGTCTTTAATATTTTTTCTGAATTGTTTTCACTGAGAATTTTCCAAATATATAAATCACATTTATTTTCTGTACTCCATTGTACCAGCCTATTTATTATCTTTTAGAGTTTTTCTTTTTGCTTTGTTTGATTTAAAAATCTATAGTAAAGATAGAAATGCTTTCTATGTATTTGATTGTTCTGTGACAGACTACTGTGTGAAAACAGTGAAATAATGTAAAAGGAGACATAGAGATAATATGAATTCCTTAATTAGTTAAATGACCAAGATACTTCAGTGATTTGTAATGTAAAATATCATTATTACTGAAGAAACAATCAGTAAATGTGCAGGTCTTTTGCTGCCTGGAAAAAAATTAGTTCCAAATCTATGACTTAAATAGGAGAGTACTGCCACTTTTTTTGTAATGTACACCTTCAAATCTCTGTTAAAACCATTAATATTTTCAGCAATGACAAGACATGAGGCAGTATAAAATGGGTTTCAAATTATCACTGTCGATCTGAAAGACTTTTTCTTTTCACTAATCAACCACACTTTCTAATTCAGAAGTGCAACAATGAAGGATCTTGTTAAGGATATTTTATGATAATGGGAGGATGAAGAGTCACTCTTCAGTCTTAGATCTTCTGTCACCATGGAGCATGGGTTGGATTTTTTTTTATTTTAATGTAAGAGTAATTCTCAGTGATGCTATAAGAACACAGTCATATTAATTAATGTTATATTTTCAGACTATCCAGACAGAAAGCACAGTGGAAACCCTGTGGAAAAGTATAACAGTGATATAATTAGGATTTCTTCTACGGAAAACATTGTAACAGACATCCTGCCATGCTTATGTTATTTTAATTTGATGTTTAGCTCAAGGGCATTCATAATTTCTCATAAACTTTAATGGTAATACAATCAGCTGGAAGGAAGCCATACTTATCTCCTTGATTACACCATAAGAAATGAAATCCTAATTGGAACATCCTTGTTTTAATATTCTTTTACTGACATGGCAAGAAGGGAAGACTTGGTTGACAAGGAGGTCATGCTGTTCAGTGTCTCAGCTGCATAATGACTTGCTGTATTACAAGTGTAGAAAAAAATAAATAAAAAAATGGATTAAATTTGGCCTATCATGCAGAAATCTGGCCAGTGTGCAGCCCGATGAAAAGCTTTTATGTTAACGGGAAGATGAAGTATTACAGGAAATCTTACTGTACTGATTTTGCCTTTTCTTTCTTTGGAAGAACTCAGATCTTGGATCCTCTAGTTCAGTCATTGGTTCCCCAGTGGTAACTTCTGAGAAACTACTTTTAGGTCCATCAGCCACCAGAACCAGGTTGCAGTCATTCCCAAATTTTGAAGTTATCACAAATTTTATTGTTAACTTTCCTGTAAGAATGATGGCGTATTTCATTAGTGGGGGTAGATTAGAGAGCCTTGGTCCATGTTAGGTAGATCTGCTGGCACTTCTGCTTTCTTACTTCATATGAGAGCTTAAAATGTGATTTGGCAATGCATTTAGGAGTTCTCAAGATATGTTTACCAAAGAAGAGAATAGTTCATTTTTCATCAGTCTATGTTTATTGTTTTGTTGTCCAAAGATGTTGAAAATCCTGTGTTAAGAATGTTAATGTGATGCAATACATTTTTAACTAAATATATTTCCCTTGGAGAAGTTACTAACATTGCATTCTGTAGGCTTGATCTTTGTGATGAGCTTGTGCTGAAACCTTCCACTGGGCTATTATGAGCTACCTAATTGCTTTTACCCTGAATCAGTAAGGATTCTCAATGCTCTTATTCCTTATAATATCATCTTGAATGCTCTTATTATCTGTATGTTTAATTCTTTTAGCTTCATGCTAAGTTATGAGCTTTGATAATTTTAAAATGCAATAATTTTGATCTCCCTTAAGTATTTTTTACACACATTTTGTATTTTTCCATTTTGCATCTAATTTTTGTTCCTTGTCCTAGTAAAACATATATGTCTGATTTACATTAATTATTATTTATAAATTATTCATGTTTTATTGTTACTGCATGACTGTATCTTTCCTCCATAAAGCTAATATTCCTAGCACTAAAAAAACCCACTGGAGGCTTTGCTTTCAGTACTCAACTCAGTCATCTGCTACTGGCTGGGAGGGATCGACCCTCCACCCAGGCAGGCAACAGCTGTGGAATACAAAGCCTCACCACTGTATGAGTGGGCAAAGAGGGGAACATAGAGGGAATTGGCTGATACAGCAATCTCCATGATTTTTGAAAATCATGGCAGTCAGATGCCATCTGTAAACTGGAGAGAGATGGATTAGATGGGTAGACAGATCAATGGGTAAGGAACTGGTTGAGTGGTGAAATCCAGAGTGTGGTAGTTAACAGCTCAGGGTCCTCATGGGGGGACATCAGTGGCAAGCAGTGTCCCTCAGGTGTTTGTACTGGGGCCTGTGCTATTTAATGTCTTCATCAATGACATTGACATCAGGATCAAGTGAACCCTCAGCAAATCTGCAGATGACACCAAGCTGAGTGGTGTGATTGACATACCCAAAGATGGGACTGGACAAGCCCAAGACGACTCCATGGGAATCTCATGAGTTTTAACAAGGCCAAGATAAAATGGCCTGCAACTCACTTGTAGTCCTGCAACTGTGCTGGGGCAAACCCTGGTACCAACCCAGGCTGGGGGATGAACGGATGGAGAGCAGCCCAGGGGAGAAGGACAATCAATCAGGTTGGAGCTGTTGGTGGGTGAGAGGTTGGACATGGGCACTCCCAGCCCAGAGAGCCAAACGTGTCCTGGGCTGCATCCAGAGCAGCGTGGGCAGCAGGGCAGGGAGGGGATTCTGCCCCTCTGCTCTGGTGAGGGCCCACTGGAACCTGCATCCAGCTCTGGGGTTCCCAAAAAGACAGCATGGACCTTTTGGATTAAGTCCAGAGGAGAGCCATGAAGATGATCTGGAGTGATGGAGCATGTCTCGTAATGAGACTGAGAAAGTTAGGGTTGTTCAGCCTGGAGAAGAAAAGACTCTGGGGATACTTTGGAGCAGCTTCCCAGTACCTGAAGGGAGCCTACAAGAAAGCTAGAGAGGTAGTTTTTCCATGGAAGAAGAAATAGCTTAAAAACTGAAGAACAATCAATTTATATTGGATACAAGAAAGCATTTTTTTTATAATGAGGGTGATGGAACACTGCAATAGATTGCCCAGGGTGTGAGGAGGGTCTGCATCTCTGTGAATATTCAATATCAGTGCGGATGAGGTTCTGTGCAACCTGTTCTATTTGAAGATATCCCTGGTCATTCCCTCTTGCCTCCTGTCGATATATGGCACCCAGAGAGGAGCATTTCTCACTGGATCATTGCTTTAATGATCCAAGATTACCACTCGTCAGTATTTCCTGCTGTTGGCCACTGCTTGCCATAGCTCTTAAGTCTCCCAGACCACTTCCATATAAATATAAATATATTAAGTCATGGCTGAGTGTTTAAACACACTTCAGTAATCTATTTCAGAGAATCACACAGAATCAATCAGGTTGGAAAAGATCTTTGAGATCATTGAGTCCAACTTGAGACCTAACAACACCTTGTCAACCAGACCATGGCAGCCAGTGCCACATCCAGTCTTTCCTTAAACACCTCCAGGGACAGCACTTCCCTGGGCAGCCCATAACAGTGGCTGATCACCCTTTCTATGAAGATCTTCTTCCTGATAACCAGCTTAAGCCTCCCCTGGTGCAGATTAAGACTGTGTCCCCTTTTCCTGTTGCTGGTTGCCTGGGAAAAGAGGCTGATTCCCACCTGCCTACAGCCTCCTTTCAGAGAGTGGCAGAGAGTGATAAGGTCACCCCTGAGCCTCCTTTTCTCCAGGCTATACACCCTCAGATCCATCAGCCATTCCTCACAGGACTTGTGTTCTAGGCTCTTTCTTCACCAGCCTCGTTACTCCATTTGTCTGTCTATCTTAGCTAATATGAAATCACACTGTTTTTCCCCCTTGGGTGCTGTCTTTCAGGAGTTCAGTGCTCCAGCACATCCATATCTTAACACCTAATCTACTCAACAGCTTTTATAAAAAGCCAGATTTTGATGACAGTTTGAATAAACATGCAGACTTCAAAGCAAATCAAATAACTTCAAGGCTCTTAAGAGTTCTAAACAAGAAGTCAGTGCTCTGCTACAAGTGTTGATCTTGTGAGATTGCCAGTTTTTATCTTAAACATTTCTTCCTTGAAAGTCCTAGATAGGCACTAGAGGCACTAGTCCTGATCTTTTTTCTCTTTTTTGTCTGCCAATTTCCATTACCCTTTATCTCTTTTAATACCTCAGATTTTGTCAGTATGTTGGATTTATTACCAGAAAACAGGAAGTGAAACAACTTGGCCTGAGCTTAAAGCAAGGAGATTAGTCTGCTGTTTAAGGTATACAAAAGGCTTCCAGGTAGCTTTAGGTCTACAAAACTTTGCTTCCCCTATAAACATGTTTATATGTCCATTTTGCTAGATAGTTTTAGAAACATATATTACCTCTGTCTCACATTCTTGGCTTTATCCTTAGACCAGCACTGCTAAAAGGTGACACTGAGTTTTTATCTGATGTTGCCTGGATGAATGTAATTTAAAATGGATGCTGCAGATTGAATTCCTATTCTCTGTAGGAATGTACAATCAAATATGACTCTTGTGCTAAGCTGATATGTTTTCCTGTTATGTATATCTCTTGATAATGCTTATCTGGTCTTTATTTTGCGTGGAAAAATCTATCCAAGTAAGGCCAATGGACTAAGGAAAATACATAAACTAATATTGGAATATTGTTCATTATAAATAAACAAAGTCATCCAAAGCCAGGTGTTTTCCTACACTGTTTTTGTTGCAGATGTTTACGCATTAATGTAAACAAAATGTGTAATGTATGCAGACAGTTAATTTTTTGATTGATGAAGTACTTAAACAGAATTCATGGTATTAATGGAAGTTATGGATGTCATTTTTATGCATTATTTCAGCATTATCTGATAGTGCTGGAATATAAATCTGTAGTCAATTGGCTAAACAAGCATTTATTGAATTTTTCTTTGGATAATTAAAGGATTCAAAAGCTTCTTTAAAGGGTA
This sequence comes from Zonotrichia albicollis, assembly GCF_047830755.1. Classification (NCBI taxonomy): domain Eukaryota; kingdom Metazoa; phylum Chordata; class Aves; order Passeriformes; family Passerellidae; genus Zonotrichia; species Zonotrichia albicollis. The sequence continues at coordinate 61,062,298 of NC_133860.1, read as the reverse complement.
GACCCAGCAGTTTTCTGAAGTGTATTTGCTGTGGAATGATAACATCTTGAGATTGAAAGAAAAGAGAAAATTGTAGCTGGTAAACACTAGCAGGGAAAATAAGCTGCATGCCTGTGCCTCAAAAGAAATAAAATTTTACAGGCATAATTATATGTTGTGTTGAAATATATAGGGAGTTACAGGAATTTTTTTCTGAAACAGTCTCATTTTTTCTTCACTTCAAGGCATTTAAACAGTTTTTCTCTTTCAGTGCTTGAGGTAATTTTAATTAGTAATATGATTTACTGTTAGAAGTTACAGTTATTTCAGACATGGAAAGACTTCCTTTCAGATGTGCCTATACTGGGGAGAAAATATCGCTAGAAATATCTGACAAGTCACAGTGAAGGCAAGTGTAACATTCTGCTGTTTCTGCTCTGCAGATCTGTTCAGAAGAGAGATCTGAACAAACTCTGCATTGAGAAACTCACTCACCAAAATTTGGTTCCAGGGATGGCAAACTTCATCCTCTGGTATTTCTGCCTGGGATCACTGCTGCTCTGTCTAGCAGTCCTTGGCCACTTTTGGGCTGATCTTCTGTTTTGTTTTAGGAAATTGGCCTTTTTCATTAACCTAGTGCTTTTTCATTATGGTCCCCTGAAGTTAAATCCCCCTATTCTGACTATGGAAACATTCCTGATATGGCTTAATTTCCCAGTGGGAAGAGGTAGGTGTAAGTAAAACTTATGTTGTAGTAGTGGTAAGAGCCATCAGTATTCACTTGCCTGCATAAATGCAATTCTTGACAAAGCAAGGCCTGTATGCAGTAGTACTCTGCCTTGTTTTCTTTGCTGTTCAGAAGTATTTTGGTATCAAAGAAGAGATGTGCTGATGCACTGCATTCTTCTGTATGTGGCAAGATATATTTCCTGATCAAGAAGTTCCTTCCAGTTTATCTGACCTTTCTAACTTCTTAAATGTGATTTGAACATTTGAACAAATGTTCATGTGATTTAATTGATCCTCACCACTCCCCAGGATAGGTTAGCATCCCATCTCTTCCCTCTTGTCATGCTTTCTATTTTGACTTTTTGAAATTTCTTACTTTCTTACTAACTTCTATTCTCCACCTTCATGGGCTTTTCAGACAATGTTGGCAAACTGATGTTTCTCCTCAGGCAGTACTGTAACAGCTCTACTTTGCCCAAGAAATAAGCATTGACTATTCTTGTTTGTCGTTTGTCTGGTAGGTGTACATCCAGACTTGTTAGCTAAAAAGAGATACTGTATTCTCCACAGGATGATGTACCGCACTGTTTATGGCATTACCTGTGTGATACTAGCAAATCAGTCAGCCTTTTTAATTGCATGAAAGTTCAGCTAAAGAAACTGCCATTGGTGTAATTTTGTTTAACTGGATGTGTAAAATACAGTCATTGAGAACGTGTTTTGAGCATATGTAGAACATGTGGGGAAAAAAAAAAAAAGATATGTGAATAAATGGAAGGGTATCACTTAAACACGGGAGAATTATTATTTTTTACTGTACTGTGTATTTTCCACAAATCTGCAGAAGAGTAAGACACTCCCAAGAAAAGAGGTAAGTGAAAAACTTAACTGTAAAATAATGGTAAAAAAGGAGAAATGAACAGAAAAAGTAGCATCTCTTTAAGGCTGAGTTACTTAAAATTATTTTGAATCATGCTATGTGCTTGCCACTGCACACATGCTGTATAATATAGATCATATTATACAGATTAAAAATTATGCTGAATTGTCAGTGTTTCCAGTCTCCCAAAGTTTGTATTTTTGTGAAATACTTTTGGAGGAGGTCAGATGCAGATTCTGTATATTGATTCCACAGTAGGCATTGCTATCACTCTGTTCCTTCTAAATTATGTTTTGTAATATAAGTTTACTTATTAATATGGAGTAAGGCTGTGAGGTAATATAAGCTTAACAAGTCACAGAGATCATCTGGTCCAGTCCCTTGGTCTTCAAGCAGGATCTGTTTCAAGACTGGAAATCAAAATTCCATCAGGTTGCACTGGATTAACATTACTTAATAAGCTCCAAAACCTCATGTTTTTGCAAACAGAAGTGTTAGAGGGTGACAGACAGATGTAATAGAATGCTTATCACTGTGCAAAAGTAGTTTATATTAAGTAGCTCTTTGTAAATAATTGAGACATAAACTTAAAGGGAGAACATTTTTGGTAGATGGCTTGCATAGATAAATCCTCTACTTAAAGATGATTCTATTTTTTCTTTTAGTACTTACGCAAAGTGAAGCTCTGTTTCCAGATAACTGTGGACTTTTGGAAGGATAAGGCTGTTTGGTTTTGCTGTCTTGTATCAAAATGATTGTATGAAAACTTAAGTAAAACTGAGGGTAAAAAGCAATAAAAACAGCTTGAGAAGAGTATTTATTACTTTCATTTTAGCCTCAAATTCTAGTCTCAAATAACAGTACTATTAAAGACTCCTAAAACAATAGGAAAAACTTTTTCTGTCCCAATAATTGACTTCACTGATGGATAGTAAGTCACAGCATTTCCTTTTGTAGACTATAATGATAAATATACTGGGAATAGTAAACTTAGATTATTGGTTTCACTTAGAATTTTTCATTTGGAGAGAAAGGTGACCAACTTGTGAAAGCAGAGAAAAAACTGCAGTTAAAGTCAGCACTTAGATCTCAGTATTTGTAGCCCTAAAGCTTGATTTTTAATAGTTTGTGGATTTTTTTGAGAATAATTAGAATTTAAAATGGCTTTTTCTTGAATTTTTCTTCAACATTTGAATTGGTGAATTACTTCAAAAGTAAGGATGCTTAGGACTCTCTTTAGAAAGTCCTTCTAAGCTCCTGATGAGCAAAGTAAGATGTACATTTTCTGTAGTTGGTGACAGGTTTAGTAAGGCAGACACACGCAGATTCTTCAGGAAGATTGATTTTTCTAAGGGAAGTCATAAATACCAGGGAACCCTTTGTGTCAGACTGCTGTAGTTTACAGGATGCTCATCTCCCAGCAGGAAGAATTATAACTTGTAAAATATCACTGCAGTATAAGGATTTTTCATGAGACAGGAGCCTCATACTCTTTATAGCTACTGTTGTTACTGGGGCAGGGCCATGCAGAGGGCTGCTTTCTCTCGCTCTGTGAAATTGTCCTCTCCCAGTGTTTCAGGATTACACATTCAGAGTGCTTGAAGCATAAAGGCTCTAGAGACATTAATTTTGTTATATTGCACTGCAGAAGAATATCTCCAAATCTCCGCAGTCCTTTGTTCAGCGTAAGAGGTTTCCTGCGTTGAACATGGCAGGTTTCTGAGTGGAGCAGGTTACTTCCCCATGCCAGGCAGGTGCCAGGAGTGCACATGGGGTACTGGGCATCTGAACTGGTCTCAGCTGGTATGACAGGAGTGAAGTCATCACGTGAAGCAGGCAGCACAGCCTCAGGCCATTACAGGGTGTTAGTTTTGTGGCTTCAACTTTGGTTAGCGTGAAATAGTCTGGATGGACAAAGATTCTCAAATATGTACAAGGGGATTTGTCTCAACAAGTGAAAACCAGAAAGGATACATTACCACTGGCTTTTTTTAGGAATGGCTCTAGCCAAGTGTGAATGAAGTACTCCCAGGCATCTCCATACTATCATAAGCTAAACTACTCTCTTCTGTAATGCTGTGAAGAGTGCTGAGTATATCCATGCTAAAAAGTGTTCATCACACTAGCTGTCAGTATTTGGATGTTTTCTTTAGAAGTGTGGGGTTTTTTTGTAGGAGGGAAAGCTTTGGGGATAAGGTAAATGTAAACATCTGAGCACTACTGAGTAGGAGTGAAAAGGACATGATTGTTGGTGTAACAAAAGAGAAGTTTCTAAGTAAAAATTCCTTCTGGGGTAATCCTGTAAAGTAGGGTGTGTTGCTAGTTCAACTGTGATACTACCCACAAAGTACCCAAAAAAAGAAAAATTTCTAGTTTCTATAGAATTTGTATATGTGGAATCAGCATTTGTGGCATTCATGCACTTCAGAGAATAATTACAGTATTCAAATCTTTCGTCAGATACACAAATGTATGAGTCCATGCTTTAGAAAAGTTTATCATCAAACAAATATAAATACTTTAGGTCACACCACATAGAAACAATTCAGAAATTATGATTAGTCATCAAATAACTTTTCCATATTTTTTCCTTAACATAGACATTAGAACTTGATATTTCTGTCTAAATATATAACCTTAAAGACCTTTTCCTGTTTTTCTGTTGTGTACATTGAAGGCTAATATTTGACAGATTTAATATTTCTGCCTCTATATGGTCAAATGTGTCACATAGTGAGAAAGGGACAGACTATAAAATAAAATTACTTACACACTTTGCATGTATGTGTTATGTAATAGAGTTAATTGTAACTTTCACTTAGTTTAATAAATAATTCCATAGGCACACTAAGACTTAAATAATTCTTATTTTGCTAACACAAAAATTCATTTTTTAGTCTTATGGTTCAATAATTATTGTAAACTACCTTCAGGACTATGCTTAAGGGTAAGAGGTTGGCAAAATAACTTCCTTCTTTTGCTCCTTAAAGTTAATGATTAAACATTGTTCTCAACTCTATATTTAAAAAGTGTATGTTTTGTAGGAAGAAATATTGGTAAATGCTCGGGTGCATTGCTGTGTATGAATCTTCAGGAAGATTTAGGGTCTTGCACTGAAGATGTGTTGGTATAAAAGATTATGTATTACTTTTGTGGTCAAATTTTACAATGTTTTTAAAATATAGTATGAATTCTGTAATTATAAAGCATGTACATAAAAAGCTAGGGTTTCTTACAGAGTGTACTTGATGCATGTTATAGCTAACTAGTAGACAATAATGTGTGTTCTTTTAACAATGGAGTATTTTAGTGGCTTGATACAAATGAAGAAAGAATTAATTCTTGATTAATGTTCTTTAAATTTGTGAAATACCACTTAATAATAAATTCTTTGTCTATTTCATACTGTATGACACATGGCTGGGAAGGATATTTGGTTGTAAGGGAGCTGAAGCACCTTTTGTGGCAGGGTACGAACCTTGGCAAGATCCAGTTTGGAATATAGCCCTGATGTTGTGGGAGACTTGGCTTCAAGGAGGGTGGATCGCTTCTTTACTTGACGTGTGGAAGCCAGAGAACAATTCTAGCCCTTAGAAAAGTTTTTAGCATCCAGCTGTTACCTAAGGAAGCACACATGCACTGCCAGGATGTTTAAAAGTACGTACATGCTGAGGATTGTCACCTGGATGGCAACGCTACTGCGGTAAACCACCTTCTGTAATGAGGGAAACAATGGCAAAACTGCAGATGGCTCTGCCTGCAGACCCCTGTTTGTTATTATTATTATTATTATTAGTTTAATGCCATGGAGGGCACGTTCAGCTCCCAAGACTCATGGTGTAAACATGTAGCTGGTCCCTGTGCATTTGTCTCACTGTGTAACTCCCTGATAGCAGAACCCGCTTTTCTCTGCTGAGCTCTCTCAGTGACCAAGTATGTAGGAGCAACCACAAGTCTGAACATCACTGAGTTACATGAAGCTTAAGCTATGACAGAAAAATTAGTTATACCTTTTCAGTGATCCTTTATCATCCTTTATCATCCAGAACAGGAAATGAGTCAGATCTCTGAGATCATCAAAACTGCTGAGTCAGCCATTTCCATTTCGCATCCTAGTGGAAAGATCGGCAGTGAATAGGGGGCTCTTGTTCATTGTAACTGGAACTGTTATTACCAGCTTTTTAACCTGTCATCCCTTCCACCTTACCCTGGTGCTTGTCTTCTGAAGGCTGGTTTGTTCCAAAGAAGGGGCTTAGTGACACCAGGCAGTCCAAACCTGAGGAGGCTGGAAGACTGTCAGCCTACCTTCCTTAAATCTGCTGACTATTAAAATGCAGCCTTTTCCACAACTGTGTTATTTAGATTATGCCCAGGATAATTTAAGACATTTTTCTGTTTCCTTCCATGCATGCTGCTGTCCTTGTATACCAGTGCTTTTTAATTTGTCTATTTACACGCTAAATCAGAAAAGTCCTGACAAGTTTCTTTTACATTGATTTGTCCCATGCATTTGATAAAAATGCAGGCCTAAAATTGTGTGAAATTGTTTGTTGCATCTTTCTGAAATATTCTGACTGATACAAAACTAAGTTTTTTGTCCCTTTTCTGTAGAGGATTCACACTGAATTTTAATAATGTCTTCTTGTCACCTTATTGTCTGATGATATTCTCATGTTTTCTTTGTATGCCAATTATTTCCAGTTTAAAAAGTCAGTTTTCCTAAGATACTTAGTCACATACCTCTTACTACCATGGATATAGCATTTTATGTGTTGTTTTATTATAACGACTTAATTTCCACAACTTTTTAATTTCCAAGTTCTCTGGCTCGTATAGGTTGTATTCTCTTCTTATTTAGTCAAAATGTCCTTGACTATGTGCCATGAGCAGTGTCTAAGATTTTGTGCCAGCGTCACTAGGAATGATTTTGTTCCTTAGAAGTTTCTGTAATAACTTCCCTCCAAACTGATAATTGCCCACTTGTACATAGCTTGTTATTGCTTCTCTGTTATCTAATTCATATGCATTTCATGATTCCAGTCTTAATCCTTATCTTCTCCAGCCTCATAGTATTTCTCAGAGCATCAAAACTGACCTGCTCATATCTGTCTTCTTGTCCAGAAACTTAGATTAACTGTAACTTAGTCTTGCATTTTATTATAATACATATTATTGAGGCCATCCTAATGTGCCTATAGTAATCTGAATTTTTTTAAGCACTCAACTTCCTGTTGTTCAGCAAAACAGTATCATCTCAAATGCAGTAGATTTTCGTATCTACTTCATACAGATGAAATGTCCCTTGAACTCACTGGCAGCAGTGAATAAATCTTCATCTTTAGCAGAGCTAAACTTTAAAGAGCAGAGGGAAGAAAGACCAGGAGTGATTCCTGTTCATCTTATTTCTACATTTATTAAAAGTCCAGTTTAGTTAAAATGCACAGTTTAGCACTCCTGTGGATTTAAGAACAGCTTGAGTGAATGGAAAATTTTTATGTCTTCTCTGTTAAATATTGTTAATGCTCAAAAAAAAAAGTGTTAATTTAAAAAGCACCATTTGCTTTTTTTTAATATGTGATAGTCTTGCAATAATAAAGTTGGTAGGTTTGAGCTTTTGTGTATATGCAGTAAGAACCTTCCTTTTTTATTACATCAGTAAATCACAGTGATTACAATGATTTCAGAACTTGCAATGCAAATTACTTTGCATTTGTGTGTTAGCTATTGTATTTTTCTGCCACAATAATAAAACATTGCCTTTATTCTGATTTCTTTCTTATATTTTTTTTAATTCCTGCTTGGAGTTCAGAGTTCCTCAGAGCATGATTAGATCTTTAGTATTTCTTGCCAACTTTTGGTTTCAGCTGGCATGGAAAAAGGCAAGCAGAAGTCCATGCCAACTCTTGTATTAGTTGTGCTGTAAGAACCATTCAGAAGACAGCAAACTATTCAGAAAAGTCACAAAGTCATGCAAAGTGAACAGATACAATGTTGGACCTCCAGGTATTATATTGAATTGAAGAGAAATTCTCCCATTCATTGCTTTCAGTGAACGTAAATTGGTTGTATGATGTCAAAGTAAATGTTCATTTGGCGAAATATTCTCTCTCTGGGGTAATTGGTAGAAGAAACTGAGGTGGGGTACAGGACAATAAGGTAATATTATGATATATCTTCAACTGGAACTGCAGGATTTCTGGATAGCAATGATTGTAGTTTACCACTAAGCTGTTGCTTCACTCTTTAAAGTGATCCAAAATTTTACCATCAGCAGCTTGCTGTGCCACTAAGATCTGTTTCTGAGTCTTGAGTGCATCCTTGTAAGTGTCATAGATCTTTATGTGAGAAGACATGGTACCGTTCCTATCAATTTTTCTTATGGTGCTCATTTACTCTGACTCCATTGATCTCAGAGTTGGCCCTCTTTGGATTTCTCTCTTTTGCCCTAGTTGTCTGTTTATTTAATGATCCAAATGTGTAATCATTGGGTAGCCTTGGTTGGTACCTTTGTACTTACATGATGGTTGATGGCAAACTCAAAATGACCTGGCCATGGGCACTTCCAGCCCAGAAAGCCAGTGGGATCCTGGGCTGCATCCAGAGCAGTGTGGGCAGCAGGGTGAGGGAGGGAATTCTGCCCCTCTGCTCTGCTCTGGTGAGACCCCACCTGGAGTGCCAGTTCTGGTGCCCCCAACAAAGGAAGGATGTGGGACTCTTAGAGCAAGTGCAGAGGAGGACATGAAGTTGATAAGAGGTACAAAGGCTGAGAAAGTTGGGGCTGCTCACTCCAGAGAAGAGAAAGTTGCATGGAGACCTTGCAGCAGACTTCCACTATCTGGAGGCCTACACAAAAGCCAGAGAGCAACTCTTCAGGGATTGTATTGAAAGAACAAAGAGCAATAGGTACAAACTAAAAGAGGAAAAACTTAGGCTACAGGTTAGGAAGAAATTCTTTCCTATGAGGGTGGTGAGACACGAACAGGTTATCCAATGGAGGTTGTGGATATCCCAACCTGGACACTGTTAAAGGCCAGGTTGGACAATACTTTGAGCAACCTGGTTTAGTGGAAGGTATCTCTGCCCGTCGCAGAGGTGTTGGAACTAGATGATATTTAAGGTCCCTACCAACCCTTAACATTCTATAGTTTTGTGTTATCAGTTTTGGATAGAACAGTACAGACAAGGTGCCTGGCCACAGTCCTCAAGATGCTGGTGTGCTATGGACACAACCATGTAATGAAGCTTCTGATTCACTCTAGACTTGTCCTTGTGCTATTTGCTTTTCTTTTCATCATTGCTGAACCTCTGTGTGACACCTACACAGAATTGCATACTGTGTGGACTGGTACCGTTAGGACAGAGTCCTAACAGCTTACACAGTTTCACATTCTTCAGGCAGAGTTAGGATTGTGTTCCTCTCATGTACTTTGCATTTATCTATATAGAATTTAATCTGGCATTTTATTACCTTGCTATTCAAAATCATAAAAACTTTTGCAGGAAGGTTTACTCTTACCATGCTGAATAATTTTAATTTACAGTTAATAAATCTTTCCACTTCCTAAACCCACCTCTTTTGCGCGATAATTTATAACTACATTTTTCAATTCAGACTTTCACACAAATCCATTTTCTGGGAAATTTAATCATCCTTCCCTTTTCCTTCTGGGCTTGACCATCTTGCCTAGAAATTTCAAAGCAAAGTTAGGATCAAATTGAATTGCTTTCATTTAGATGTTAATAAGTTGAATTGTAATAAGACATTTTTTCTTGCAACATTAAGAACAAATTTCTGTGCCAAGATTAAAGCAGGCTATCTTCAGGAAGTGTTGATGCTTTCAGTGTCAGGTTTGTTCTGTTTTCTCTAAATGAGGATCTATTAAGAGTTTTCAGTAACATACCTGAAAATGGATTAGTACAGTTTTGCATATGTGTGATAGTTTTGCATTACTGAGTTGATTGAATTTCTTTTCATTGCTACTTTTAATCTGTTGTTGATTATCAAAACTAAAATCAGTATTATAATGGAGTATATCTTCTCTCCTTTTTTTCAGTGGAGCATATCAAATAAACCCAGGCATCTGAAATTGGAATGTGTAAAAAATGCAGTATTTATGTCAACATAAATTTATTTCTGTTAAATAAGTGATGCTAATGAATGTTCTGTAAAGCTGATTTTGTAATAAGTCAAGGGTTACAGAAGAATTTGCACAATTGAAGGACAGGGTTTAGCTTTGCAGCAATATGTCATCTGTTGCAAATCTTTTGGATAAAATCCATTTTGCTACTTTACATAAAACTTTCATGTACTTAAGTATGAAAAATCACATACTTTAAATGTTAATGGTTGTAAATGGGTAAAGTTAATGGTTGTTTCATTTCTACTCAAATAGCATTCTTCATTAGACAGCTTAGAAGAGAAAGTCACACAAACCACCTGCCCTTCTTTCTTTTGTTTTCAACATCACACATTTTCCTAATTTTCCTTTAAGGGGTCTTTGCTGTGAAATTCTAGATGTAAAAATCATGCCTTCAGCTTTTTGCAGGGAAAGTGGACAATGCAAAAGCATAGTGTGTCACCTTGCAGAGCTCAACGCATGCAATTTTAAGTAAAGCAGACCAGGAAGGAAGTGTAACTTAAAACTGGAGAGCTGGAAATCTAGCCAGATCAGCTGTTCTTTTTTCTTTATTCAAAATGTAAATTGTAGAGCGAGAAGAGAAAATGGTTTTTCCAAAGAGCAAATGCCATCACCCTGCTTGTTCCTAAACACTGTTTTCCCTTTCAATCTCTAATCTATCTGTCCTGCCTGTGACCATCTCTAATTCTCAAGAAAGCCGTATTTCAGTTTTTTCATCACTGCTAGTTAAAACACTAACAGGCCTGATGATGTTGGTTCCTATTCTATGTATTATAAGGAAATCAGCCAAACTCTCATCTCATCTCATATAACAAGGGAATCACCAAATGTTTTCAGAGAGCTTTAGGTAGGTTCTGTGAATAAGGGATATATGAGTAATGTCGTAACATTGTAGGTTTTTTTCACATTCATTTTCACTTCAATATAACAGAGGTATGTGTTTTTAATATTAGAGGCAAATTTAACATAGCTTAAGGTGTTTATCAGAATGTGTCTGTTGCTTTTCTACATGTTATATGACTAACTTCAAAAATTTTAAACTGAGTGATAATAGCAGCCATGTTTGCTCAAGCAGAGGCATTTGAGGTCTGAATGAAATGGGACTGGCAGTCCAGAAGTTCTATATTGAAGTTCTGTGACAATGTTTATGTCTTGTACATGCTAATGAATATTACATAGTTTTCGTGATTCTTATCTTAGGAGTTATCAGAAGTTAGTTAGGAGTTGTGGAGTTTTTTTATTTTACTTTTATTGCCCTATTCTTAATATTACTTCCAGTGTCAAAACTTCTGTTCTTGAAAGAATTGAAGTAAAATTAGCTAAATTATTTGAGTCAGATATACTGTGCAATCAGGACTAACCTCTCCTGATTTCTTCAGTGTATAAAAGATAAACTGTGATACCTATGTCAGAATCTGATTACAGCTCAAGTTTAAAACACATTCTTGAACAACAATTTTCTATCTAACTAGCACATTTTCCTTACGTATTAGTTACAGACCAATCTGTTTTCAGATTAAAAAAAATGAGTCTTTTCTCCCTTGTCTGCCAGTCATGGGAAAAAATTCTCTGGAGTTAGTCGGTGTTAGCAAAGAGCAGCAGGTTTTAAATATATTTATGATATCAGTATTTTACTAGTCCATATGATTTCCCATTTAAGAATAAATACTCATCACATTAATAATGAGCTAAGTTGTCTTCTAGAGAGAAAACTGAGTCAAAGATAGATTCATGATATGTTTAGTCAGCACAGAAAGTATAAAGGCCAGATATTTTGGATACTAGACTTGTCAGCCACAAAACATATCTCTTCACTCTATCACAATTACTAATTTGACAGAAGTAGAATGTCTTTTCTTGCTATAGAAATAAATTGGAAATCACTATCACAATCAATTGCTTAATTGACATACTCTATTATATGTGTATCTTACAAAATGTATATTAAAATGGTTTTATTTCAATTATTGAATTCTCTGTCAACATGAAAAATTTTTTTTTGTTCAGGTCATTCAGTTTTTGAATGTTAAGCAGCACTAAATATTTGCATATATCAGTACAGTCAGCTTTTTGCTCCATAGACACAAATACAGGGTGCTCTTTAAAAAATTGTGGACGTTGCTAACCTTCCATTAAGGATCTGTGCTAACTGGGGTTTAGATGGAAGTGAAGTCAGTGGTTCATGCATAGCACTTATGAACTCCTATTACCCAGAGACCTATGCCTATGCATTTCCCTTAGTTCTGCAGCCGAACAAAATGAAGATAAAAAAAATATAACTGACCTTTCCTTTAGACAGTGGACAATATTGGCTTACTGTGGACACTACTGAAACTCAAACCAAAACAATGTAACTATTTTCTACTGAATGCTTTAAAATTCTATGCCTAAAAATAACCATGGTCTATAAGAATACGTAATGATTCTAGTACCAATGTGAGTCCTTTTTCTGGGTAGAAGACATTCAACTTAATCTTTCCCCCTGCACCCCTCTCTCTCTCTTTGTAGATGCAGCAGTTGTTCCACGAAAACTATGAACACAACCGCAAGGGTTACATTCAAGATCTTCACAACAGCAAGATCCACACAGCCATAACACTTCATCCAAACAAAAGACCTGCCTACCAGTATAGGCTGCACAATTACATACTGAGTCGCAAAATTTCCGAACTGCGCCATCGGACCATCCAGCTCCATCGAGAAAGTGTCCTGATGAGCAAGCTCAGTAACACTGAAATAAATAAGGAAGATCAGCAACTGGGAGTGGTGCCATCTTTCAATAACTTCCAGCCACGTGAAAGGGATGAAGTCATTGAGTGGGAGTTCCTGACAGGAAAGTTTCTTTACTCAATGGTGGAGAACCAGCCACCCCGACAGAGCCTGAGCAGTGTCCTGCGGGCTGCACTGGATGATACTGTGATGCAGGTCATGGAAATGATAAATGAGAACTCCAGATCCAGAGGAAGACTCATTGATTTCAAGGAAATACAGTATGGGTACCGCAGGGTAGACCCTCTGCATGGAGTAGAGTACATCCTGGATTTACTGCTTTTGTACAAAAGGCATAAAGGAAGGAAAGTTACTGTTCCAGTGAGACGCCATGCTTATCTTCAGCAATTGTTTAGCAAGCCTTTCTTCAAAGAAGCAGAGGAGCTGGATGTAAAAAGCTTGCTGGAGGACACCAACGGTGACACTCAATCTTTCTCTTTCCTTTCAAATTCTTTAAAGATTTTTTCCTCGTCATTCCGAGGCACCAAAGACACTGGGCGACAGAGTGACAAGAAAATACATATTCTTGTCCCTATCACAGGGAGATTTGATACTTTCTCAAGATTTATGGTTAATTTTGAGAAGACTTGTCTGATTCCGAAGCAGAATGTAAAGTTGGCAATAATTCTCTTCAGTTCTGATTCGGGCCCAGACTCAAGCAAACACATAGAGCTAATGAAAGAATACCGCATTAAGTATCCCAAGGCAGATATAACCCTGATTCCAATGTCAGGAAAGTTTTCTAGAGGTCTGGCTCTTGAGATGGCCTCATCTCATTTTGACAATGACACTTTGCTGCTGTTCTGTGATGTTGATCTAGTATTCACATCAGACTTCCTCCAGCGATGCAGAGATAACACTATTCAGGGAGAACAGGTTTACTACCCTATCATCTTCAGCCAATACGATCCAAAAGTAATATATGGAGGCAGCCCTCCAGCTGACAGTAGTTTTGTTTTCACAAAAAGAACTGGATTTTGGAGGGAGTATGGATTTGGAATTACCTGTATTTACAAAAGTGACCTACTTACTGCTGGTGGATTTGATACCTCGATTCAAGGCTGGGGACTTGAGGACGTAGATCTCTTTACTAAAGTGATAACATCTGGTTTGAAGGCTTTCAGAAGTCAGGAAGTAGGAGTTGTCCATATTTTTCATCCTGTTCAGTGTGACCCCAACTTAGATCCAAAACAATATAAAATGTGCTTAGGGTCCAAAGCAAGTACATTTGCCTCTACCATGCAGCTCGCTGGACTCTGGCTACAGAAACATTTGGGTGTCAGGTACAATTGGACTCTCTCCTGACAACTCAGCCTATTTGGCCTTTTTAGGGGAGTTTACCTCATTGCTGTTATTTGATTTTGCTGTTGTAGTTTTAAACTCCCTGCTTGTAGTCTTCCAAAGACTGTTGACCTCAAATGGGCTGACTCTGCTGTTCACTGACGTTTCTTATACCTAGTGAACTGGTGAATTTCTTCATATTTCCTTTATTTGAAATTGTCTTGTCATGGAAATCACACAAGCCCATGGAGCATATTCATCACAAGGGACTGTATTAGAAGAATGTTGACTTTCAGTTTTTGGATTCAGTCTCATCTTTGTTGCATTTCTCACATTTGATGTGACACAAATATTCACTGGTGAAGGTACCACAAAAGTGCTTTATGCTTCTTCTGGGGATGGAACTCTCTAAGATAAACTTGAGTTTTATAATTTATATGAGGACTTATATGTATAAACGCTACTTTTCTTCATCTTTAGAATTTTTAAAGTAAATGAATAACTATAACTGTACGTTTATTTTTTAAAAAAAGAGTAAAGCTGAGGAGCTACTTGCAAATACAACTGGTACTGGCTACCAAGGTCCTTAAATGTCTTATTATTAAAACAAACTCCTTGTTGTTATTCAGTCAAAGTGTAAATGAACTTTGTTTTCACAACAAACAGGATTTAATCAAATGCTCATCTACACTTTGAAGATTATTTGAGCCAACATCCTTCATTTGCAGGCAAGAAGAAACTATGACTCAACATGGTCATTTATGATAAAGTGCAAGCATACAGTGTTCTTACTTTGAAACACATAGGATAAGTTGTTCTTTCTCTTTTTAGAATGAGTCTCTAATACATCATTTGCTTTTACATTCCTTTCATAAGGCTGCACTTCAGTGTTAAAAGTTAAAGCTCTAGGTTTTTTTTTACATTTTCATGAATATTGGTACTCAGTAACAACTTGTTGTTAAAATTAGAGGAAGTGTAGAATAGTTATTTAAGTTTCAAAATTTACTATTGCTGGTCAAAGTTCCTTGCCAATATATTTATATTAGTGGAGGTTATAAGACTGTTTTCAGATTTATTTCTCCAAACCACCTGAAGTTGCCATATTGTGGATTCATGAAGTAAAGTATTTAACACCAACAGGAGAAATGATAAAATTAATTTCTGTATTTTAAAGAAATGTTTATATAGGGATATATATGTGTGTGTGTGCGTGTGTGTATATCCCTATATATATAGATATATAGAGAGAGTAATTTCAATGTTCCACTTTTCAGTTCAGGCAGTGATTTGCTACAATCATTGGGTTTTTTTGCCAGATGCTTGGAGCATTTCATCCTATACTGTGGTAAGAGCTTAGAGACATTCAGGAAACCATCAGAATTCAGCTAAACTTAAGTTATTACAGTGGGTACATCAATAAACTCAGTACCCTTGATTTCAAACTGCATTTCAAACTGAGCTGGGCAAGAAAAAGTGGTGAGTTTTTAGCTGTAACTGACTGCTTCTGTGTTTCCTTAAAAAAGAAAGCCAACCAAAAAAACCCCCAAACCCCCCAAAACAACTAAGTGATTGGAATTCACTGGCACATCTGTTTGTGGGAGGAATCCAGGTTATTCCCTAAGGTTTGAAGAGGGTATGTAGGCCAGTTAATGTCTGTTATCTGGGATTCTCTGTTCTGGACTTAACATGCAAAGAAAAAGGCAACCTTGACAAGGACTGAGTAAATTCAGAATTAAAAGACTGGCCATAGTGTGCTCTAAGAAAGGCCATTTCCTTGCCCTGGAAAGGCAGGAGGTGAAAACAGAGACTGTAATTCATGTTTGTACCAGCCCTCCTCAAGCAGAATTCCTGGGCTATTATTTTCCTGGAGGTTCTTGCCTTCCTAGCCTAGCATTGTTAACTCAAATGTATGACAAAAGAAAAATTCACTTTCAATTTATATTATAATTCTTGGAAATTGCTCTTCAAACTGAGTGCAAAAGTCGCACTTTTTTCCTTAAAAAAGCCAAGAATAAGGAACCTGATATATTTTAAAAATCTCAATTAATCAATGCAACTCAGATTGCAAATATCAAAAACTGATTGCCTGTTGATAAATATTTGTGATGATTTCATAAACAAGAAAAAACCTAATGACTTAGAAAGATATCTAGGGAAATCATTGTCTGCTGGGATGTATTCCAGTGTTTATTTCAGTTACTTAATTTAGTGGCCAGAAAGTATTTGCTCAGCTCAAAGTAAAATAGTAGATTAGAACAAGCAATGAAACCAATCATTCAGTGGGGATAAAGATGTATACAGAGGGCTTGCAGGATCAGGTCCTACATGATATAAGCAAAATGCTAGCATTTACCAGTACAAATATTTATTTAGTGTCTTGACTGATTCATTTGTTTATATGATGAATTACTTTGTTAAAAACCTGATTATAAATGTTTATTATTAAATATTGCATTTTCTTTTGAAATAACTATCCTGAGATAACTTGAGAACTTGTGTTAGTTTGTCTAAGGAATAATATGCCTTCTAAGGATATCATATTAAAAGGAAAAAAAAAGCACAAAAGTGTTAGAGTAATGTTATGTATGTATAGATTAAGATGGGAATATCTGTGCTGATCAACTGTTTGCTGTTCTAATCTGAATCATAATCTTGATTGTAAAATGAAATTTCTATGTGTATAATGTCCCTTTGTAAATGCGTGACAAGTGAATTCACAATAGAACATTACAGTCGATTCTTCCCCAAACCTCCTTCCCCTGGGAATAATTTTCCTGACTGCATTGTTGGGAAGTGGGTTGTGAACAGCTCATACTTTGGCTTTTCAGACACAACCATTCTTAAAAAAAAAAAAAAAACCTCAGCATTCGCTACTCAGAAACCTCAGAAATCCCCAAACCACTGCATCATGGCATATTTTCCCAGTCGCCGTGTATAATTTAACAGAGCATTTGCATCTCCTGGATGAAGGAAAAACATTATGTTGGGCTCTCTGGGACTTGATGAGTGTACCCTGCATCAGGGTGCTGGCTCTTAAGCTGAAGAAAGGCAGAAGGCCAGGAGGAGGTGTGAGGCTCAGCCACGGGAGTTGGCACCTTGTGCCCAAGTCACCCCTGTGCTGCCACCTGTGCTGCCCACGGCCTGCCATGGAACAATGAGTTGGCAGCTCAAACAAGCACATAAGAGCTGTGCTTGCTGCCACCAGCTGCTCTTAAGAAGCAAAAGGGCCATTTTAATCAGGAAGGAATGAAAGGAGGGTCCCAAACTGGGGATTCAGTGAGGGGATGGCAGGTTGTCTTGTGCAGATCATGTTTCTCACTGTCCCCAGGTGAAAAGACCCTGGTCTGACATGGCTTCCCTCTGTTTGCATTCCAAGGGCTTTGAAGGAAGGGGCAAAACCTCATGGGGCTCATGGACCTTCATCACCTACTTGGGTCCTACCATATCATGGAACATGTTGGGGGAAAAGGTGCCAGATGGTGTTTCCAAAGGGCGGTACAGAGAGAGGCACCTTCTGCACTCTGCAAATGCCAGCTGGGCACAAAACTGCCTTCTGGAGCCTTTGCTCTATGGTGTGCTTGATAATAGTTCAAGATTCTTCCCAAAAATTACTATGCTTATAAAATGATCTCTAGGAGTGTATTGCACATTCTCTGTAACTGGGGAGTTGCAAGCAGCATGAGTTAAAAACCACTTTTTTTTTTTTAATCAGAGGGAAATAAACAATTTAAACTTCTTTTGATGTCTTAACTAGTCACTGCAATTACTTAAGATGTAGTTTCCTACATCAAACGTTTTGCTTCAAAAAATGATGCCAGCTTTAGGGCACAAAAACCCCCCCACACGTGTAGTCTATATCATATTTTCCTGCAACTTGAAATCAGTTAAAATTTGTGGGAAAATCAGGGGTTAGAAATTGATGAGTCCCTGACAGAGGAAAAGATTTAGGTTTCTGCTGTATTTTTAAAAGATAACCAAATCAGGAGAAAATAATCTCTGTGTTAGATAGACACAAAAATTAGCCATGATGTTAAGTAGTGGTAATTGTGGTCCTAAAATGCAGCAAAATGAGATGTTTCACTAAGTCTAACTATTTAAAATTACTGAATATCACTGAATATCTGTTGTACATCTGTAAGTAATGTGTAATCCATTTTTAATTCATTAATTTCTTAGAATAATTTAAATTTTCTTCCATCAGCATGTATTCACTTGATTAATAAGATTACTTGTCATGACTCCCTCTCAATTTCCTATTTTTCTTTTTGTTGAGTCTCCCCATTTGCAGTATGTGTTGCTACAGAATTGAAACTTTTTGAGCTAATATATGATATTTCTATTACAGTTTTATGATTTCACTGCCACACAAAACTGCTGAACTAGAATATTTTAGTGAATAAGTTTCCAGGCCTACTTCAAATTGTTTCCATTTGCCTGTCACTGTAAGTTAAAAGTTTTCTAAATATTATTACTTCATTTCTTCCTCCAGTCTCCTTCATACCAGAATTACACTAAAGCAAGGAAAAGCAAAAGCTTTGCAATGCTTACATCTAGGAAAATTAACATAACCAGGGGATTTGTGTGATCCCTTTTTTTTCCCTTTTCTTTTCCTTTTTTGTTTTCTTTTGTTTTCAAGTCTTTTATCTCAAATTTCAGAACCTTACTTATCAGTTCTATATTTTAATAAAAGAAATAATGGCTATTAAGATGTAAGGCAGCACATATAATAACTTCACCCTACAAACTGTCATTTTAAATCTTTATTTTCCATTCACTTTATTATTCAACAGATGTCTTCTATTTGCAGGGAGATTTAAAGATAAATTAAGAGCATCCTTGCTGGTTCAGTATTAACCTAGTCTTAGTAGAGAGCTTAACCATGTTGGCAGAGATCCAATGATGTAATCTATACTGCAGGCTGCTGATTCAATAAAGATATTCCTAAAAGACATGTATCCTCGCTAACATTGGTGCCAAACAGTTTTACTTAGACCAGGTAAATTGCCTTTAGGTGATTTCTGTAAAAAAAAGGAAAAAAAGAAATTAAAAAAAATTAAAAGTGCTTGTGCTTGAGATTACTAACAATGTTATTACTGGTTATTTGGGAGGCCTTTATGACTTGCTCTCATTCTTGATTAGGGTAATATGGAGCAATAAATTATTCTTGTTTTTCACATCTATCCATGCACTGTTGGCTAAAGGAAAGAAAATCAAATCAACTGCTTTGGAGATGGTGGTCTAACAGTGAGTGACCAGAGGGAGAACTGCTTGGTGTAGTTCAACTTTGAAACCAAAATTGAGACCTGCTACCAGGTAAGGACAATTTCAGGATAAGGAGTAGCAGCCTGAGTTTGTGCAAGGTATCATGGTGCCTGGGGATCCACCTTAATGCTTAGTGAGTGATTGCCAGGAGCAGGCACTGTGTAGTCTGCGTACAGTGCCACCAGCACTTGAAGAAAAAAGTGAGCAATGCAGTAAAATGTGTTTCACAGGTGACAGGATAGATAGTAAGGATGTAGATGCAGAGAGCTGTGTATCTTTTCTTATTCTAGGAGACTGGAAGATAAAACATCTTTAAAGAAGAGCTCTGCTTTACTTTCTTCCTGAAAGCTTCTCCCCTTGTACATTCCACTTGTACATGCAGAGAGAGGAATGCTGGGGCAGTCTGGAGCAATATCAAAACTATATACTTTCCACACCTGATTTGTTCTGACCAGCAAGCACATGTTTTCGAAGAGATAGATGAGCTGGCAATTTTTAGTCCCTCTTTTTGTCTTTTTAGATATGATGCACTTTATTATTATTTAAACTAAATGAGATCTTTTGTAGCTTTGTGTCACAGATGCTTTAGTGCTTTGTGCCTAAAGATGCTTTAGTTTTCCATTGTATCTTCATATGTTGAACTGTTACATGGCACATCATCACATTTTAAATTATGAAGTTCCTTTAAACAAAGGCTTCTGGGCAGTAGTTTTCATCTGATGTAACCTTGCAACCACATCTGTATGGCTGAAACAAAGTACATTCACCTATGGTAATTTATTTGTTACGTTCCTACAATGGTTTTGTTTGGTAAAAAAATGAATGTGAGTTACAATTGAAGATTTTTTGGTGACAAAGTTGAGCAAATCTGTTTAACTCGGACCAAGCACTGAGCCATTCCTCCAACATGTGCTGTTACTGGACGACATCCAGAAACAAAGGTGTTTTTAACCAAAAAGGTTATAGGGAATTGTTCTAGTAAAACTGAATGGGAAACACTGTTTTGCACTGCAGAACAGCTGGTAACAGAAGATCTAGGTTGCCTGTAAAAATATATCAGTTATTACTTCTGCCACAGTCAGCCAATGTTTAAGGGACAGACACAAGGGCAGATCCCTTGATCTTGCACTCATGTGAAAGAGACCCGAGAGATCAAGATTTAACATGGAACCCTTAGAAGAGAGTCCACTCTGAAAGAAACATGGATGTGGACAAAGGGGGCATGCAAGAAACCACAGAGAAGATTCTTCTTTTTCTTTTAGGCTTGACATGGTGCTGTGCTCATCAGGGAGCTGCCAGGTCTTCCTGGATTGAGCTTGGCACCAGGCAAAAGAAGTACAAAAAGTAAAGCATAAATGTTGTGTACATGACAGGTCTAGATACTGGTGGGTGATGAGAAAGAAAGTGCATGGGAAAATATATAAGGAGTCAAGAAAATGTTTTTTTTTTTTTTGCATGTGAAATAGAAAGATAGTGTGTGTATAAGCTATTTTACTAGCAGGGGGAAACGTGAGTAATTAAGAGACATAGAATTGAAAGGAAGGAGAAGACACAGTGCAGGAAACAGAGTCTGTATCTAAACACAAAACTTAATTACAGTAGCCATTAAACTATATGTGAAAAAATAGTGCAAGAAATGCCAGGAAAAAAATCACAGGAAGAAAGGAAGAATTGAAAAATATTTTATAAAAAGTCACTGAAGGACTAGCATAGGGCATAATTTATGGCCTGGATACAGAATACTTCATAATGCCATTCAAGAAGCAATGGAAACATGTTTTGAAAAAACATTTCTGTAGCACTGCATCCCACTGCTTTGCCTGGGTACTGCTGATGGACCAAATGCCAAGGTAATACTAAAATCTTTTTTCTTTTGCTTGATTTTTTTTGGACCTGAAAATACCTAGATTTTTTTCCTCTTGGTTTTCCCCCACCCTGCATTGTAAATATCTAGTCAGCTACTGTGTTACTGGAATTTTGTGGCTTTGAACTCAGTAAAACATATGGGAGATATCTTTAATAAGCAAAATGGCAATACCAATGCTATCACACATCTGAATTTATCTTTTTGTGGTTAAAATGCCCTCCAATTGCAAAAAGTTGGCAGTCAGCAGGAACTTTTGCAGTCTTGCCCCACCTTTTGTTCCTTCACACTTTCAATGTCAGCCTTCTGCTCCATTTAGGTACTGATGACAAATTTAGATTATGGAAAAACTAAAGGAAACTAAGGAAATTTATCTCCTTTTAATAGCATCATACCAATGCATTTAATTTTTTACACAAACTGTGTTAAAAAATTATGTATTTAAACCAAAATCATACATCCCAGATAAAATTATGTTTTAGAGTTTTTCTAGTTTATTCATACAATTATGAAGTTAGACACTGTAATGATGTCACTGATGTGTAAAATTGCTGAACTACAGCATTTTGTTGCATTAGTTCCCAGCTCTGTTTAAATCTTCCCAGATTTAAAATACATCTCCAAAATTAGGTCTGAAGTATATGGGAGTCACTGATTCAGCAGATATTAAAGGGCTCAGTGACACAAGAAGGCAAAAGCCTTGGAAGCTGAGATAGAAAACATTGAAGAAGCAGACCTTGAATGTTCTCAGGGATGGCGCATCTCCCACCTTCCTGGGCAATCTCTTTCAGTAATTTACCAATCTCCTTGAAACAAAACCTTCTTCCTTATGTCTAATGGAACTCTCTTATCATTTAAAACCATTACCCTTCATCCTGTTGCAACAGAACTGACAAAAAGGGCTGTCCCCACCTCTCTTCTAGCCCCTGTTGAGGTACTGAAATGTTTCTGTACGGTCTCCATGGGGCCTTTTCCTGCAGGATGAACAACCCCAGCTCTCTCAGGCTGTCTTCATACAGGAGGTGCTCCAGCCCTCTGAACATGGCTGGACCTACTCCCACTCCAACAGTTCCACGTCCTCCCTGTGCTGGGAGCCCAGAGCTGGCTGCAGGTTCCAGGTGGGCTCTCCCCAGAGCAGAGGGGCAGAATCCCCTCCCTGCCCTGATGCCCACGCTGCTCTGGATGCAGCCCAGGACATGTTTGGCTCTCTGGGCTGGGAGTGCCCATGGCTGGCTCATGTCCAGCCTCTCACCCACTGGCACACCCAAATTCTATTTCCTAGGGCTGCTCTTGTTGACAGTCTTGCCTGTGCTGACAGTGGGGGTGGCTCTAACCCAGCTGCAGCACCTTGGACTTGGTCTTGTTGAAACTCATGAGATTCTCATGGGCCCATTTCTTGAGCTTGTCCAGTCGCTCTGGATGGAATCCTATCCTTCAGGTGTGTCAACCCCATGCTCAGCCTGGTGTCATCTGTGGACTTGATCCATTCATCTCTGTCATGTTAATGAAGATATTAAATAGCATTGGTCCCTGTAAGGACCCCTCAGGTGCACCTGATCTCAGATTGTCACTGATCTCCATCAGGACACAGCCATTGACCGCCACCCTCTGGATGCTACCCTCCAACCAACTTCTCATCCACTGAACAGTCCACCCATCAAATCCAGTTTAGAACAAAGAACGTTGTGGACCATATAAAAGTCTTTATGGAAGTCCAGGTGGATAATATCCATAGCTCTTCACTTTCCAGTGACGGAGTCACTCCACTGTAGAAGGCCAGTGGGTTGGTCAGGCAGGAGGTGAAGCCATGCTGGCTCTCTTGAGTTATCTCCTTCCCCATCCTGCTCAAGGATGGGTAGAATCCACTGATTTCTCTTTCACTTAGTAGTCTGAATTTGTTTTCACAGGTAATTTTTACAGCTAAAAACTGCTGGATTGAAAAACATCAATGGAGCAAATACAGGTGCCAAAAACAGCTTCTGCTCAGGATCTGCCTTGTCCTGCAGCAGACACTAGGACACTCAATTATGTAAATATGCCACAGGGGCAAGACCAAACAATGAGCAGGCAGAAGAGATACGGACCATCTTGTCTGGAAGATTTTAAATTGATATTTCTAAGATAAACTACTGTGCTGCAGTTGTTAAGAAGTCAGCTACTGCTGAGGACTCAACTGAGACAGTAAGTTAACCACCAGTGTGCCCACAGCTTTCTGTTAAGTTCTAACTTAACAGAAGGGATACTTATATTGATAAACTGAGCTATTGCATATTTGGCATTTAAAAATCTGGGATTGTGATCAAACTGCTATTGAATAGTGAATTTATTTTCCCCTTTCATGTGCTTTTTTAATAAATGCAGGTAATTATAGATAAAATTTTGGCTGAGCTTCAGTTCCTGCAAACCTAATCTAAAGCACAAAAGAGCAATTATAATTTCCTGATGGGAAAAGAAAATATGCTAAGGCAAATCTCACTGAATGATAGAAAACATTCTGTATGTGTTGCTATTTATTAGGATTATAGAAACAAGAGAATCTGTGTTTTGTCAGTTCTTGAGGGGTTTCTTAGACAGAAGGAGCCACTTGTTGCCTTTCAAATAGGGTGGTCGATAGTAGTCGTAACAAATGACAATTTTTTTGTCATTGCAAGGCTGTCAAACCAGATCAGTAAAGCTAAAAACTCTGGAAAGCAGCAAGTGACTAATTAAATTATTGCTGGTGGCATTTGACGGGGAGAAAAATGACAGTTTTATGAAGCTGTTAAGAAATACCTATAAGACTGAAGCACTTGCTACAGCTCAATATTAAAAATTCTCTAATGTTTCCTATATCTAAAAACCAAGCTAGTTTATAATGGCAAGCTTCACACTCCAGATTACTCCAATTCCAGAGTTCATAAAGTAGTATCGGTAATTGAGATTGTGTTGTACACGTTTCTGGAATTAGAGAGGATTTACCTATCACCACAGTGGCATATTCACCCCATCTTACTGTGTTCACTTACCAAATTTTTACCTGAGTCAGACCACATAAAGCCATAACCTGATTTCCAAATAGTCTTGGAGAGCACTTCAGGACTAAAGGAGGAGCACAGTGCTAATAAGATTCCTGCCCAAAGTGCAGGAATCCTTGTGGCATAAAGTTTCTGCTGTTTGACATAGGAGCCCAAGTGGTAGTGGTTACCTTATGATTATTTAGTATTTTCCATCTTGTCGTCAACAAAATTTGATGTGAACCAGTTTCCTGTTCTTTCTCACACACCTTGAATGGATGAGATTTGTTAGGCACAAAGAGATAAAATATTCTGGAACCACTTGCCTTTCTTAAAATTTCAATCAGTTTCTGAGAAACTGAAAAAAGCAGTCCTTCAAAGCAGGATATGTTTGTATTATTTTGATACACAAGCTCACTTCTATGTTGAAGAGGGTCTCTTTTAAAATGAAGTGATTCAGAAAGTGCTAATTGCTGTAAGACAGGATTCATAAATCAGACTGATAAGATAGTCTGCAGTAGGCCATACTCTACATAAGCCATACCTTTGTGATAGGTTTTCTTTAAAAAAAAAAAAAAAACTCAACTTTTAGAAAGGATTTTTGAAATCTGTACCACTGTCAGTCATATAAGTGAACCACTGTTGCCTCTTCATCTGCCCTCATTTTGAGAGTAAGATTGAAGGAATTTGTATCATTTCATGGGCCATTTATAGATAAACTCATCTTTACAGAAGGCTTTAATGGAGGACTTTTAAGATACTCTGTAGGGAATTTTTTATTAAAATGGAAATCTGCAAGAAAGTGGAATAGAGCAAGGGATGAATGTCATTTGGATGACATTATTTGGATGCTTAAAGGTACACTAGAGATCATTTGAAGCACTTAAATTTTCTCAAAAGCTTTGCAGTGTCGTTGCTGTTGTGGCATGGGTAAGACCACTTTTGGATAAGTGGTGTAAAAATCATCATCTAGGAGAAAGCAGATTATGAATGCAAAGTATTTGGCTTACTGGACATAATTACACTGAAAACTTAAAACCAATAAAACCTAATTTTCTTACATGCTTTTATGAACTCTTCATAAAACTTCAGCCCTGGTACAGGCAGCAGGATTTCTGCAGCTGTTGCAAGAGAACTGTGAGTTATCCATTTAGGTAAGCTTTGTTACTGGGACTACAATCTATGTCTAAAATGCTCAGAGAAGGCAGCAAGATTGACAGTGCCTTGCCTCTACAGTGCCTGTAGAGCAAGAGAACAGGAGCAATGGTTTCCAACAGGTCTGTAGAGGTTGTTAGGGAATATCTTCTCTTCTTCTGAAGGGCAAGGAGCTAGCAGATCCCTATGGAGACACTGACAAGGGAATTGCTATGCTAGTCTCACACAGCTGGTGAGTACGCATGGCAGTTATCCTATAGCTGCGCTAATTTATTCCAGCACTTGGGTCACAGGAGATTACCTGACAGTCACTTCTTGTGCTGTTGATACCCCACAGGCTACTGTGGCATTACATTTGCAAATAGGCAAGTTGTGCTTCCTAACCTATCAAGAAATACAGGGATCTGGAGGAAACACAGGGTGATATAGAGAAATAACTGCTGTAAAGATTTTGTGCATCTTCCTTCACCTAGAGAAGAAAAAGATCTTTTGATATGGCCAAATGTCACACAAAGAAAGAGTGGAGAAGCATAATGGCAGCGTGCCCAGGTGACTACTTCTGTGGGGTTCGTACCCAGACCCACTGCATGCCATGGCTATGCAGGTAAGTACTAAAAATCAGGAAAAAAATTACTGCTTACCCTGGAAAATAGATTATAAACTTGTTAATGAGAAAAGGTGTGGATAAAAATGTCACTGAAGCTATGGAACTATTTGAGGAAGCCCATGCTGTCAGACTCAAAAGGGTTCAGGGCACCTTGCTGGCAGAAGCTGGTGCTCTGAACCATTTTATCCTGAACCATTAGTTGACAATGCAAACCATGTTTTATTCCTTTGGCATTTGTTCAGAAACAAATCCAGTTACAGGATTTATTTCTGAACAAATGTCAAAGGAATAAAACATGGTTTGCTTTGTCAACTAATATAGTTTTGATCATGGGGACAATTGGTTTACAACTCAAAGTTTATTCAAAGCAATGCAATTTGACAACTGCTAAAAATTATGAGATTGAGATGCCTTTCCTGGAAACAGGATGCCATTAAATATCATCATCACCATTACTATTCATTGACCCTTCAGAAATCCTCCCAGTTTCAGCAATATCAGTTTCAATTAGCAGTAATAGTTTATGGAAGGTACCAGTCTGTCTTGAGTAATCGTTGACTGATTGAGGCATGTGCTCCAATTTGTATACAAAGGAAATTTTATATATATATATATATATATATATATATATATAATTATAATGTGTGAGGTAAAATATGGGAATGTCATTACTTTTTAATTGAAAAGCTTCAGTGGAAGTTAAGAAGACAGCCATTAGAAACCTAGGCAAACCCAAAGCAGAGTTTACTTTTTTTGTTTTGTTTTAGTTTTAAGTTAGGAACTCAGCACCATGCTAGCAACCAGTTTTCTTCCCTGTTGTGAATACTGCTTCTCTGCTCCTCTGGAGCTGACCTCACCCTCATACACATCACACCTCTTTCATCATCAGCATAAGATACTACTACAAAACTCTATTATTACATTTTAAAATAATAATCTTATGCCATTATGAGTGGATACTGCTTGCCATTGCTGTCTATTTCATTTTCCTTTTATTCCTTTCTCTTAGTTGGCACATGGGTAGTAGGTCTCCGAGACCCATTCTACTTCTCAGCCTGTATTTACGCCATGTACAGTAGGCTGACAAGTCGGTTCGAGGGTTTCTATGAACCCTAGAAAAAAAAAGCCTAGTGTGATTTTTGTCTTATGTTGTGTTTGTGTTTCACCCTCCAGTAGAATTAAATACTAATTCAGGATCTCAGAAGGCCAGGTTTGCAGTGATAATGCTTTTTTCTGTAGATCATAGCATCCAATCTCTTTCAAGTTATGTAAACCTTAATAATAGGAATATGAACATAAGAAAAATTTCTGTTATAGAAACTTCTAATTGTTTCAATTTACATAAAAATACTTCAGTAAGTAGGAATACTAAAAACCAAAAAGGAAATGACTGCAGAACCATATACACAGAGGCTTACCCCTACCACTGTGTGGATCTCACACTTTAAATGTCCCTCTGACAGGCTTAAGAGGACAATTAGTTTGGTCATATAAAATCTTTGCATGCTTTTGACTTTCATGACTTCTGCCTGAAATAAAAGGGAGAGAAACCATGCTAGCAGAGGGAATTTATCTTCATGGATCAGTTAAAAAAAAAAAAACAACAAAACACAACAACAACAAGACCACAAACAAAAAACCCCAAAGGAAAAAACCGACCTAGAAAGACACTTGTGCTTTCAAGATCTTCTTTAGTTAGGGGCTCTCTGCCTTTAAACTTACTTGTTCTGAAACAGTGAAAGGGAAGTTATCCTCAGAACAATATTGGTGTTTGTAACTGTTCAGCAACTGGTTTTGTCCATTGGGAATTAGTGAAATGTATCACCCCTTGTCCGTCTCCACAGCTACAGCTATTCCTGAAGGCCACTCAAGCTGGAAGGCAGACTCGGGCATCTGGTAACCTACTCAGGCAGCAGAGAACTGTCCAGGAAACTGGACTGAAACCCCAAATCACTCAAAATAAAATGCAGTGAAATCTTTTTTTTTTTTTCTCCTTTCCTTCCACACATGTTGATTCTTGATGTGTCTCACACAAGGCTAAGAGTTGAGTGTGATAATCCTTGTGGGTCCCTTCCAGATCAGACTATTCTGTGATCCTGTGCTAGACATTTACCTTTATTCAACTCATATCAAAGCCGTGTCTCATGAAACAACAAAAGTGGGATCCATGATGGCTATCTAATCATCTGTGTGGTGGGTTATTTTTGTCCTGTATTAACTTCATTTGCAACTGCTGGAGTCATTGCCTTCAATAGGATGAAAGAGTGGAAAAGGAAACCTGTGTGCGTTTATCAAACACCACAGAATAAAATTGGAGTAATTAAGAGCCAATCATGAAATAACCAAGTGTAAAACTAATGACAAGCTAATGCAGAAACTCACATTGAAAGCATTTCCATAATTGGACATGAACTGACAACTGTGACCAAGTGAGAGAGGGAAGGTAAGCCTGTTAAGGAGCACAGCTCCCTGCTCTGTTGAAGGTCCCAGCTTTGTCTTACCTCCCACACATCTTCCATGTGCTGTGAAGTGAAGAGACTGCACCTATAAGGTGACACACCACAGCACTTTTGTTTTGTAGCTCTGAGCCTGTAAGCAATCACAAACACTGATGGATTTCCATTATGAAAAGCGATGGATACAGTGTCTTTCTTTCATCCCATGAACCAATAGCTTTCCTCTAGATTTCTCACTGCTTTTGCAGGGGCTTCTGAAGCCAGTAAAAATGTAGTTGCTTTGATTGCTGTTACTTTCATCAGAACAAAGAAAATAAAAATTCTCTCACTATTTTAGCACTGTATTTAACTGTTCATTGAGCAGTACCTGACTACATAAAAATGAGAAAACTTTTTTCTTGTAAATCATTTATTTTCTCTGTCTCTGCTGAGAGATGTATATGCTATAGCCCTATAACGAGATATTGAATTATGGGGGGATTATGTCTCAAAGTTAAACCTATTGTTTTGGGACTTGAATCAGGTATCTAGACCGGCAAATTTCTGATGAAGTCAGTGGTCTTCAATATTTATTTTAGATTTGATATCTCATACAAAGCCCCTTACACCCTGGGACTTTGGTGTATGTCTAGGCTCTTGGAAGACATTCAAGCCCTCTCCAAGAACTCAGTGCAAACAAGTTTTATGGATGCAGTCATTCTCCTTCCACTCTCACCCACTAGTGAGTGAAGGGAGCCATGGGTCAGTCTTATGGTGACCAGCTGAGACTGTAATGTGTGTGAGAAACAGCAAACACTGCAGGGCTGCCCTTTCCCCTGAGCTGGGAGCATTGTTGGTATCCTCTTCTCGATCCTGCATGACTTGCTGCTGTACAGCCTTCATTTCCACATTAAAGCAGTAGAAATGCGTGTAGAAATGAAAATCTGTACGTTTCTCTAATTTTATTTTAAAATTCTCTCTTACATACTAGAATAACTCAGGGTTTTAGCTGAAATCATGCTAAATTCAACTAGAGTCTTGCTAGCAAGGTGGGAATAACAGTGTATATTCTTTGGTTTTATTACAAATTTTTGTTCCCCCTTCCCAAGATAAATATGTCTTAAAATCTATTTTTCATTTCTAAGCCATCAAAGAACATGTTCTGTGCCTCTCAAGTGGACCATTGACATTCCTTGATTGTTTCAATGGGCGATATTTTACAAGTTTTACTTCTACACATAGATCATTGCTAGTTGCTACTTTGGAAATAAAGCATTTTAATAACTGCTGAGATAAGCAGGTGTTGAAGGCAGTTTCTATCTACTTTCCAAACCACATTGTTAAGTTCTACCTACAAAACTTCTCTGTGCAGTATTTTCACTTCATATTTACAGTCCTTCACAGAGCTCAGATGACAGGGTTTTTTTGTGGTTCCTATTTGGATGTAAAGGTTTTCTATGGAAAAATGTATCTACATTTCAGTATTTTCTCTATAAATTAGATGTAGCAAGTGATGTTGGGTTTTTTCCATTTGGAGAAAAGGGCAAATGTAAACAAAAGTATTTAATTTTAACATCAGAATTTTCAGAGATGCTATATTAGTTAGTGCTGACATTTTAGTCTTTGCATATTCCCCGTCAATATGACAGCCTCTGTATCTACAAGAAGTGAGCTCTGGAAAGAAAAGTAGTTACAACATCATTATCAGCTGGCTGGCTGATAGAATTAGCTATACTTGCAAGACAGGCCCTTGAAAGGGCAGGGGAGCAGGGTAAATCTTCAACAGACATTTTCTGGAACTCCTTTGTAGCTAATTCTGAACTTATTTGTGCTGGTGCTGGTCCTGGTTCTAGGTGGTAATGCTGTAACATATTTTGCTTACAAAGTGAACAGAAATTTCCATACTGAGGCATGTAGCATTTCCAGTAAGGCACCTTGATTAACCTGCTTGATGAGAGGGTTCAGAAGTCCTTGAAATGGGAACTAAGGGAAAAATAGAGACATAATTGTCTTCTTGAATTTCAGGAAGACCTGACAATTCCTTAGAGTTTAACAAATTAAAAGTTATCTTTTTTCCATTTTAGACATCTAAATGTAGTTATTTTAGAGCCTTTCCTTATGCAATTTTCTACTTAATAAGGAGACAACAACATGTGTCAAGGGCATTCATTTGCAAACCAGATTGATACATCCCTGGTTTCCTCTTCTTTGATGGGAATGCTGTTAAGAAGCCTGGGCAGCTGTTTTGTCATGGAGCAATGCATTCGACAGTCAACACACACAAGAGGGTCTGGCAAAAATGCAGCATTTCCACACAAAGGATAAAATCATAAGGCCTAAAGTGTGGAGTACAAAGGATGACAGAACCATGTCATCCTTCCAGAGTTGCCCATGTTATTAGGATCCACACTTCGTCTCCATTTTAAGAACAATAGCTTGAAGAATTTTAGCTGCTCATCAGGACATTTCTGTTTGTGACTAGAGTAATGTTCATGGCTCAGTTCTCTCATTTTTCACTATATTGCACTGCCAGGATGCTAGATTTCCTGGAGATAAAATGCAACAAAAAATACTTTTGTTCTGGCCTACATGCAGCACAATATTAGTGAATTAAGTGGGGGTCACAATTCTGAACAACGTTGGAGTAATTTTTGTGACATTAAAATATCTAGATAATGTGAGTCAAAATTAATACATTCTTTTAATATTTGAAACCCCAGCTTGAATAATTCTGGAAAAATAAACAGACTCTAAAATTGGATAAATCAGCACAATACATTTGCTATATTTGCTATATTTTTTTGAAATTAATTTCAAAAAACAAAACCAAAAAAACACCAAACAACAACAGCAACAAAAAAAACCGACTACCATACCAAACTAATTCAAAAAAATTTTAAAAAATCAAAACCCCAACCACCAAATCCAAAAACTCCAGCCCAAATTATATGTGAGAATAACTTCGAAATATTACTGAAGGGCTGACCTCAAAAGGATAACTAGTTTATGTGAAATGCCCTAAATTTCAGATACTTATTGAGGCTATTTGGTTGGGAAATTGGTCAGAAAATCTTCCCAGAAACCAAGTTTATCCCAAAACACTAAAAATTTCTGGGCAAGAATTATGGCAGCATGGTGTGATGCTATATTTAATTATCTTAATTTCTGTGAAATCATATATGTGAAAATTGACATAATTCCTATAGACTGAAGGAAATTATTTTGAATCACCACCAGAGAATGAAGAAAATTCATTGCAAAAATCATCTGCACTCAGAACATCCTGTAACTACATCCTATATCACCAGCTGAGAAGATTTTAAATTACTTTCATCACTAATATTTACCAGTAGACTGATAAAAAGGTGACTAAAAACTGGAAGCAATTTTCCAGATGTGTTTGTGTTGTTTGAAAGTACTTACATATCTGTTGCAGATTCAAGGAAAATTGAACATGACTGCAGAAACTACAGATGAACACCCATTTCTTTCTCAGTGAACTCATATTAATCAGGAGAAATGTATGCTCATTCTTTTGCATTGAGAAAAAAATGTGTGATCCTTCTCAAGTATCACATCACTTATATCAAATGAAAACAAGTGGAAGCCCTAAGGCTTTCATACTTATGCTGACAAATAACTTTCATACAATGTTTCAAGTAAGAAGTTACTAAAATTGATATTTGGCCAATAACAGATCCTGATTTTCCTGAAGGCGTAGAAATTAGAAGGAAGAAAGCTTAACTTTGACTGCTGCAGGCCAAACAGTGAAAACCTCTGTTTATGAAATTTATTTGAAGTCTAAGAGTATATTTTCATGGTGCATTTTCATATACAAACTCTCACCAGCCACAGATGAAGTATAGAATTCACCAGATTGGGGTTTTCGACACCCTAGTCTGGAGTATTTTCAGCACTCAAATTTTTTTCAGTGGGAGTAGTTGGTGTCCCAGCACCAAGGTGGCACTAATCTGTGCTTTCTCTCATGACAAAACTCTTTGACACCCTTTTGTAGAAGTGGTCTTGGCTTTCCTTTCTCTCAATTCTTTACATTGCTTAGTTGAAAACTACTTTCTGTATAGGGAAACACAGTAAAGTATAGGCATGAGTGATAGCCATGAGGTGTGTGATGGGCATGAAGGTTTTGCATTGTCTGATGATGATTTCATAATTACATCTACAAGATCTCCTGGGCTCACAGGCAAATCTGACTGCTGCACATCTTTGTATGTACAAGGTCATTTCCTGAGGCTCTGCAGCAGCACATTTCTGAGCCATTTGTCTCATGCTCCTCTGCCTTTCACTGCCGCTACAGGCTTGTTATATTTGCCCAGAAATGCGTCTGATTACTGATTTTTCTTCAAGATATGATACTGATTGGTTTTCCTTTCCTGCAGCTTTTCTTGTGTCATTAAAAAAATTGGATATCAACATGAATGCAAATGGGAAAAAGGAGGAAGTGTTTGCCAACATGTGCTCTCAGTTTACAAGAAAGCTCGACCTGAAGCAATGCTTCCTCTGTTTTTCCTTTGTAATCTATTGATTAAAGAGCCAAACTCATTTGTAAATACTAGCATATACTATATCATTTATAAACTACTTTAAAGTTAAGTTTCAGAAAAAAGTAATAAGAAAAATAATAAAAAGTAAATATTGTAAATAAAAGCCCCAGATAAAAGATATACCACATAAAGTTATGCAAATATTGATGGAAGTAATTTTAAATTTTTTTTAAATTTTGATCGTTTGAATTCTCTATCCAGCATAAGATCATATCTAAAAGCTATGCTATGGCTATTGACACTGTGTTTACTGTTAGGAAACACCATCATAATCCCAAAGCAAAATATTATAAAGAAGAAGACATTTATTGTCATTTGAAGTTAATTTCACTCCTCAAATGTTGCATAACTTCCTATTATTAAATTGTATATTGCTTTATACATAACATTTGTCAATTCTGCAGACAAGCTTTAAAAGCTTTATGTTTGTGAAGGACCAGTCTTTAAAATTGTTGAAGGGAAAGCATCACTTCTTTAACTACATAGAAAGTAAAAAAAAATTGTATTTCTGGGCAACTGCTAATTCTCTTCAATTTATTTATTTTTTAAGAGTGAGAAGTCACCCATTCATCCTAACTATTTGTGCTAGAAGAAGCATCATTTGAATATTGCAACAACAACAAAAATATCTACTTTTAAAGAATTTTTTCTGGTAGGGAATCTGTTAGCACACTGGCAAATGCCCGGCCCTTTGGATACAGCCTATTAATACTTTGTCTTAAAGAATTCATCACCACATGTCACTTTTTAAGTAAAGCGAGCCGGAGAAAAATAATAATACTGTTTTCTCAGAAGCCCAATTCTGTATATCAGAAGTACTTTCTACTGCTTTCAATAATCATAATTCCCTGCTCTGCAATATGTGAGACCTTCTAATCCAAAATATTATATGCATGTTTGTTAGCCTTGTCAATTTGTTAAGAAAACTCTGAAATATTTATTATTCCCTTACAAGATCCTACATTTCCAGTCACAAACAATGTTCAGTAAGATAAATTTGCACAGTCTCTAGATTTCACTGCCACGAAACACTCCATCACAGTCAGCACTCGCTGCTGGGGCAAGCTGACAGATATCAGGTCTTCTGTAGTTCAATAGCTCTGAAATGACCAGTGTGAATGTGAGGAGGAAGTGTATTCATTCAGAATTCCAGGAGAATCTTCATCATGAAATATTTAGGCTAAATTGTTGACAAGTGGCTTAGTTCAGATTCAGTTCCTTTGAATAATGAAAATGAAAAAGATTATGTGACTTTTTATGGGACTTTTTTTTAAATTGTAATTTGTCATGCTTTCAAGCATTTTGTCCCCCTCAGTTTAAATAATTCAGTAAAATGGCAAATGAACTGAATAATTTGCTGGTTAATAAAGATAAGCTTAGGAAATTCAGTGAATACACATGAAAATAGGATGGTAAGGATTCTGTAATATCCCTTAGTGTTAGCCCCTCAGTGCGAGAACTGTGCCAGAGAAGTGATTATCCAGATATCTGCCAGATCTCTGCAAAGTGGTGTTTCCAGTTACTCTTCAGGAATATTTCTTGGGATCACAAGTGGCTTGAGTCCTTGTGACCCCAATGCACTATAGGATTTCCTAATCAATCAGAGTCCCATGAGGATGAGCAGCAAATACTGGAGGAGAAGTATTCCATACTTCTGAATACAGCATCTCAGCAAATTCAGTCGTATATTTTTCTAAGTACACATAAGACATGGTTTGTAAGCATCACTGATAATAGAAAATTATATTCTCATTATGATATAATTGATGATATATTCACAAGTTCTCAAAATCTATTTAAATTGATTCCAAGCTGAGATGAATAAATTTTAAATTTTGCAGCTGCTCTTGCCAGAGATCTGCAACAGGATTTGTAGGTAAATTAATTATTTCCACAGTCTTCATTTAATTTCATTTAATGTGTAATAATAAGGAAGAGAGAGAATAAAAATTACTGAAGAGATTCATATTGTACCAAAATTTTAGCCTGGGTGTCAAGGAACTCTTTGCTTCTAATGCTCTCTCCTGTAGGGCTACAGTAAGGTAAATCAGTCTAATATCAAAGTTTGGACAAACTGAAAGATATACCAAGAATCTAAAACTTTCTTAAGTGTCCTAAGTTAAAATGTCAATTATACCTTTTAAGAAGCAGCAAAATGCACTATTTACAATATCAAAAAATGGAAATAAGACAAATCAGTCTCAACTCTTGGTGGATTCACACCAGTTCAGTGCCTAAGTCCAGCACATCCTCGTTACCATTATAGTCTCATTTTGTGGACATTAGCAGCTTAAAGACTCTTGGGTTGCAAAAGAGCTAAATCCAACTGAAGTCAGCATCCTGTGAACATTCAAAGGCCTGACTTTTAAGCCATGAATAATTCCTAATGCTCTCTGTTAGGCAAGAATGACCTCAAGAAACAATTCAGAAAATTAAATATAAAAGGAATGAGCTTACAGAGTCAAACTCACTGTTAAGATAAAGTGTAGCAGAGGAAAGGTGCTACAGTTGCTCATTAAGTGTAAAAGGACAACATGCCAGATTGTGCCATACACCCAACATTTAATGAAATGCCATGATATGATGAAAAACCTTAAGAAGAAATACAGAAACAGTGCCATAGTTGTCTATCTTCATATCATTCTTCAGAGCTCCAGGAACCTTCACAACATTTAGGGGAGACTGAAACTCCCGTGAGCGCCAAAAATGATACCTTGTGGCCCTCACTAATATAACATCTCTTCTCTAATGAAGGGAAAATCCACAGTTACTGCCACGGGGGGTAATGGTTGTTGACCTCTACAGTATTCCTGAAGCTGGCCCTGAGTTTCACTACACTGAAATTCATAGCTGAGGTGTACCCTAGGCTGTGCTTCTATGATTTCCATTAAGGATGCAGTGGTCAGGGCTGAACTAATGACTGAGACCTCTTGGAGCATAGCAGGAAGGTCATAGCAAGGAGGAGCTCTCTAGGGGATGCTATGCACAGAGGTGAATGGCTGATCTTTTACAAGTTAATGTATGACACAGAATTGCTATTCAAATTCTGAACTTGTACTAATATCTCATGGTTTAGAAAAGGTACTCCCTAGTTTACTGCTCCCATTGAGATTCTCAAAACTGTGTACCACTTTCTTGCTGCCTTCCCTCCCCATCTTCCTCCCTTCTACTCCTGAAGATGGCTGGATAGGCACCAAAAGTGAAAATCATGGGTTGAGGAAATAACAATTTGTTATTTAATTTTAACATTTGCTGTTGGAAACAGCAATGAAATAAGAAAGTGAACAGTGACAGCAACAATATTAATAATAAAAGCACAAGAGAGGGGAATCAGCTTGCTCCAGTATGTGATTGCTGAGAACCAGCATCACTCCCTCCATCACATTCAGTTAGCCAGCAGGACTCTCCTCTCTCCAGAAGAGACTTCTATCCTCTTGCCCTCAGCAATAAGGTGAAGTGGTATATAATAACCTCTGGGTCCTAGATGTGCCTCCTCCCCATTACTGCAAGAATGAACCCACACCTGACTGGAACCGAGGCATATTTTGATAGCACAAATGTATTAGGTATCTTGCCCTTTAATCTTTAATTACCATAATGACATAAAAAGGAAACTGAACTCAGCTGCTAGACATTTTAGTTCAGTTGGATTCACAAAATCACAGGATAATTGGGATTGGAAGGGACCTGTGGAGATCATCGAATCCAAACCCTCTGATAAAGAAGGTTTGCATAGAGGAGGGTGAGCAGAATTTGTGACCAGGTGGATTTTGAATGTCTTCAAAAGGAGACTGTGAGCCAAGTTATCCTGACGAAAATTATTCTATTTGGAAAGATCCTAAAATAAAAAGTTGCAAAGAATAGATTACATTTTCTCATCTAGCTGAATTTTTTCTATAACAATAATAGTAACAACTTCTTTACTAGAAAATGCCATTAAAGTGAATGTGTTTCTCTATCCCTCCCTGCTCCCCTGCTCCTTTGTTTATATTTGCTGTGGTATCAGAAGGCAATAATAACCTTTTTTACTTCTCTTTACAAGCCTGATCTGCATCTACACAACCTGATCTGCACTGTCCTTGGAGAAGAGGCATACTCTTGGGGGCTTCTACTGCTTCTCTCTGTAGGAAATGTTTTTGGACATCATTGATATTTATCAGGACAATCTCAACTGGCTGTTTCCTTGAAGCAGAAACATGTAAGACTCCAAAGCCCTCTCCAGGGAAGGCTCTAATATTAATTCAAGGCATGGAACAGATGGTAAAGAAAAAATTCTGCTAACTGAATCACATCATGATCCTGTATGCATTTCACAGCCAAAACTCAATTTCAGCAGAAGTTTTTCTAGGCTCTAGTTTATCACTGGATTTAATTTACATTCACTAATCCATATCCATTAATTTGCATTCTCATGTGAGAGCTCAATGATAATAGGGGCAGCAAAACATAAAACACTCAAAGGTGATATGCAGCAAATACATATTCAAACTTTTCTTCTCTTAATTCATGTTTTTTCTTTTAAAGATACATATTTTATTAGTCCTTCTCCCTGATCAACAATTCTGTCAACTATACACCAATGTCCTATTTCTGTTTTCCCTGCATCTTTCCTTCCTCCTTTTCTCCAGACAGTGATTTGGCCTTCAGCCACTGACTTTCTGTTTTATTGCAAAGAAAATATTTCTATCTACTTGTAACAGTGAGGCTTAATTTCTTCACTATTCCTTTCTTTCCTTCCTCAAAGTGTTGCCACAAGTACTTAAGAAACTACTCAGAATTAATTTCACTTTTTGTGTCCCTCTTGCTGAAGCATAAAGGGAAAGAGAAATGTTGTGAAACTCTACATTCTGATGCAGTAAACTCAAGTAGTTACATACTTCTGTCCTTTGGCAATATTCTTCTCAAAAGACATGCAGTCAACAGCTGTCTTGTGTTAACATGTGATGTGCAAGAAAGTGATACTGAGCTGCAAATCAGGATTTCACAAATAATGCTGTATATAACTTTAGTTTACCTCATGATATATGATAGACTATTAAATATGTTACATGCTAGCTGAAAAGAAGAAATTGCACTTAGACTGCTAGAGAGGTTATAGCCTGTATGGCTAGTGGAAGAGGCTTAAATATGGAGCTGGTTAAAATATTAATAACATCTGATCCTGAGCCTTTGAATGGTATTAGGACTACCATATCAATTCCTCTAAAGGCCACCCAGATGCCTAGTGTCTTTATCCTTTCTTTAAAAATATATTCCTCTTTAATTTAGTTGATATAGCTGGCATGACTTTCAGTTGCATGCCCAGAATCAGCGGAAAATGCTCCTGTAATTGGTCAGGAACATTTTGAACTGTATTTGCAAGAAACATGCTAATGCCCATGCCGCTATGCTCTGCCTCTGAACAATGATGTTCTTGTGGAAGTGATGTGCTGTCTGCCCATGGCATTTCACTGAGGCAGAGGAGGTGGAGTGTCACCATCCAGGCTGGCCTTACAGGTCACTGCTGGTGATTGTTTCATAGAGGTGGAGGATGGTTCAAGAAAAGGATCTATAGACTTCTTCTGTCATTACCTGCCTTCTCAGAGGATGAAGCAGTTGACGATGTAATTTACCTTCCAAAAATTGGACAGGCTGGGCATGTAACATATTCCTAGAAAAATTTCATGACAACTTTTTAAAATATAAATTAGTTTTTATTTCTTTGCCCAGTTACTTTACCAATCTAGAGTAAAGGCACAAGAAGAGAAAGGATGCAAAATGTAGCACAAGTGTTGGGAAGTGATTTAGTTGCCTAAACTTTAAGCTTTTGCTGTTACTCACCTGCTTCTGGGTAAGCAGCATATCAGGATAAAGACAAGTATGAAATGGAAAACCAAGGTTCTGGTATACAGCAGGTGACCTCCTAGGCAAGAAAAAATACTTTGTGGTCTGTATGGTGCCTTCATGTGGCCATGGTATTTTTTTATCAAAATTGCATGCTAAGCTCAAAAATGAATGTCATCCTGATCTCTCTTATTCAGTGAGAACGTAAATGGAATATACTATGATGGGAAGTCTTCAGTACCTTAATTTAATTTTTAAAATATTTCTTTTCTTTCAGATGGAATTTTCTTTAAAGAAGAAAAATATGACCTTGCTAATTGCTACAATTAGAGCTACCGCTGCTAAAGCATTTATCCATATAAACTAAACAAACAAACAAACAAACAGAAAATTGCAACAACCCCCAAGCAGATTAGCACTTCAATTTTATAAAGGCAATAAATCAAATTCACAGAAAGGATGCCAGCCTATCTTGAAGAAGCACATTTGTATTTTCCATGAAGATTCTTGCAGTTTGACATTATTCACTATGACTATACATATATGTTTGGTGTTGAAATAAAGACCCAAACTCATATTCATTTTATGGAGAAAACTATATTCATTACTTAATTTGGTATATATTTTACCAGAGTTTATTTCAATTTTTGTTATAATTGAAGAATAAATAAACTGAAGCTTCCTTTATTATTGATTTAAGATCTCAAATTTATTTTGTTTGGTTGGTATAAGTGATGCTGACAGTAAATATTATTGAATTAAGATAAAATATAATATTTTTTAAGATGAGTGTGACATTTGCATCATTCCAGCCTTGATGACCAATACCAGTGTTAAGAAAACTTCCCTGTTCAACCAGCCAGGAGCCACTTCCATACTTGCACCACCTGAGCTGGTGCCGAAGCCCCTTTGCACAGATCGGGTTTCCTTACTGGCTTGACCCCATGTTTCCCATGGCAGAATCTCTGATGTCTCAGTTCTCAAAACAATTAAATTGGTACAGTAACTAAATAACAGAATACCAGCTTGAGCTGCCCTCTGAGGAGGGATCCTGAACAAAGAAACCCTGAGCTTTTATATCCTTATAGTCTGAAAATATGAAGGTCTGGGATTCATGGACTCCTGCAGTGCCTGTGTGCTTTGTGTGCCAAGGGTCCCTGTGCCCTTCACTGTGCCAAGAGTCAACAGTTCCTGATCTTTTTCCTCAGGCTCCCACCCAGAGTTTAACCTGCATCTCCCATTGCAGCTTCACCCCGATCCACCTGCTTAAAATCAGTCATCATGATTATTAAAATACTATCAAGTACGGCCTTGCACTGAAATCAGAAAGCTTCCTCAGGCCCCATGGACATACATATGCCCTGTGTTTTTTAAGCTCTCTCCAATTTAGTCTTCTGCAAAGGATAAATTTTCCTTGCTCCAGACTTTGCCTGTGGTCTGAGGGGCCTGGAATAACTGAAGATTTTTCTGACTGATAAAGACCAAGTCAGAGAAGATGAATATGCTGGCCTATTTTGTGTTCTTCATCACCAGCTCCCCTGCCCCATTCAGCAGCAGGTCCATGTTTTCCCTAGTCATCCTTTTGCTGTTTATGTACTTGTGAACAACATTTTCTTTCCCTTTGCATCCTATGCTCCTTTCATGTTGACCCTGATTTTCCTACCCTCATCTCTACCAGACATAACAGCAGCTCTATACTCCTCCTGTTGGTGCTTCCACCTATTGTACAATTTTTTTATGTCCAACTTATATCACAAGCTCTTCATTCATCCATGTAGACCTCTTGCCACCTTTCCTTAATTTCCTGTTTGATGTGATGGACCATTTGGAACTTGGAGAAAATGATCCTTAAATATCAACATCTGAAAGTCTGGTGGTGTTTCAAAAAAAGCTGTGTCCATATGAAAAACCAAACCTGAAGGGAATACTTATGGAGACTGTGGAACAAAAGTGGGGTTACTACATGTGTGTCAGAATTATCCCTTATTATTCATGTTAACAGGTCAGTCCTCAGCACCAATTGACATAATGTTATTTATTTTTCATATGTTATTGTAGTGTCTTTGGATATTCTAAAAAGCAATTTCCATGGCTTTCTGACTTTTTTAGTACGAACATTTGGTAAATTGTCCTGAAAGAGTGGTGATATCATAATCTCCTGAAATAAAGAATAACCATTTACAGTAGGTACATACTGAGACTGTCTGGATTTAAAAAAAAAAATTAAAATAAAAAAAGTACTTCTCTTTGTTCATTCCAAATACTCATTCTCTTCCATCCCTGTCAGCTAACGCCACTCTTCTATTTTTAATTACAGCAGATGTCAGCTTATCCAAAACTCTTCATGTTTCAAAGGCATGGTGGCTATTTTTGCCAGCGTAATTTTCCTTAAAATTACTGATTGCATGGTTCATAGTATACACATCAAATGAAATAAAGGTTTTCTAGTATAAGATTTTCCCTAAAATAATCCCCATTGCAATCTATCTTTCCCCGAATCTGTCTTCCCCACCATTTTCTAAATTTTCCTTCTATACCGTCCCCAAATACTTGAAAGTAAGAATAAATATATTATATTTATGTATTATATTACATATAATATTATGTGTTATATATGTAAATTCCACATCTGAAATACAAGTTTTTAATGTCTGACATACAAGTCTGGAATCAATACGGACAAGATTTATTGCATGTTGGCCCTGAATGAGGCAGTGAAGAAGGCAGAAAACTTAAAAAAAAATTTCTTTAATATGTTTACAGGTCATAACATCTGGTTTATGAGAAGTGGCTCTTTTCTACCTTTGATGTGTTGAGATAACTTTTATCTGCCAGTAGATCTGGAACCATCCTCTTCAGGTCTAGGTGTAGCCCCATGTGAAAAGGAGACTTGAGTGCTTTGGCCCAGCTCAGGATGAAATGAATCAGAAAAGAGTTTAAGCAGATCTAGCCGCTACCTCAAACCTAACATGATCCCTCTCTGTCTCCAGCCAAGCCTTCTGCCAGAGAAGGACAGGGTAGAGGGCTTTTTCTCTACTTCACTTTTGTCCCCTTCTGGGGAAAAGTGTTACTTAAGGGAGCTTAATGTCTTTCTTTGAAGTAAGTGCACCAATTTACTTATACTATACTAAGCAGATGAATTGAGACTGGCAGATTCATATGAAAATAAAACAGATCCTCTTTCCCTAGGAATTAAGGGAAATACTTGGTCAGGTCAGCTGAGCAGCTCCTGAAGAATGGATGACCGAAGAGGGGAAAGAGAGAGAGGAAAGTCACTGAAAATTCAATTTTTAGTCTCTCTGACAGCTCTGGTGCCTGAAGCTACATGGTTATCCTTCCAAGAGAAACACATCAGGGCACATTTGTGCAGGACCCCAATCTGATGGTCAGCCAGGAGTACCTAGGGAGCATTTTGCATGCTGTGCAATGGCCTAAGGGAAACATAAGAAACATAACATTGAGTCATTATATTTCCAAATACTGGAAAGGCTGCTAAATCAATCTCTTGGAAATTATGAACCATGAGAATTGAAACTGGCAACACAATTGATTCAGCAATTCTGCCTTACTTTGTGCTGTGGTTTGAGAGGAAGTGAGTTTTTTGGGGTGCTGTGGTCAAACCAATAGGTGCTCAGATTTGAATATTGGCACCTGTTGTGGCCACTGAGGACATGGATACGCCTCAGAGAACACAGGGGGTTAAAAGCAGAGACCTGCAAGGAAAACTTTCTCTTGGATCCGGTCAGAGAAAGTTTCAGACCTCCCCTGCCCAGCTGCTGCCGACTGGGTGGGGGTGAGCCGAGAAGGTGCCCGGCAGGGCAGTGTGGGAGTTCTGGACAGGCAGAGCCTGAGATTTTTAACCCTTTTCTGGGATGATGGAAACCTTACAAATGCTGATCCTCCTGGAGCTGAATGAGAAGAGAGATAGAGATGAGATAAGAGGAAATGGGCCACAAGAGACGTTGAGAAGAATCCGAGGTGGGAGGAGGTGACAGAGTGGCCTTTGGCTAGACTTTTCTTGTATGGCCATGGACAGAACCATTTTTCCTGTGACACAGAGACAGCTTCCAGGGGGAGGCAATGGCTCGGAGCCAAGAGAGTGTAGTGATGTTATGTGAAGGAGTGGGTGAACAGAGACTGCTGGGTGAGGAGGGTGGTTGGTGCCCTCGATCTTCAGTGGAGGAAAAGATCTCTGTTTTTGAGACCCCTCGGCCCCAGGGGATGAAATGTGGGGGGGGGACTGGGGTCCCAAAAGTGAGAGACTGTGCTTTTTTTGGAACTGGACAAAGCATCCTTAAAAGGAACCCTAGAAGCAGCTCTGGTCCATGCACAGTGGTGAGAGCACTGGACATGGAAGGAAGATGTCACAATGATCTCTGGGCGGTGTCACGTGTCACATGGAAACCCAAGAGGTCTCGACTGTGTTTCCAGGGGAAATCCTCACTCCTTGATGAACTGAGAATTGATTATCTAAAGGGTGGTGACAGACCAAGAGTTGGTGATCTGAGGGATGGATGTATTGGAAATTTGGTGGGGGAAGGAGGAAATGTTTTTGGAAGGTTTTTATTCTTTCTGTGTGTTTTCTTTTTAGTTAGAGTTGTAGGTTAATAAAGTTTTCTCTTCTTTAATTCTAAGTGGGAGTCTGCTTTGCTCTATTCCTGGTCACATCTCACAGCAGACACCGGGAGAATGTATTTTCATGGGGGCACTGG
Source organism: Zonotrichia albicollis (assembly GCF_047830755.1). Lineage (NCBI taxonomy): Eukaryota > Metazoa > Chordata > Aves > Passeriformes > Passerellidae > Zonotrichia > Zonotrichia albicollis. The sequence goes on along the minus strand of NC_133860.1, from coordinate 61,019,109 downwards.
CATTGCGCCAGCATCAAACCATAACACTTTGAAATCCTGTCTTCCTGCCATTGTTATGTGACCTTTTCCACCACATTTCTCTGTGTATTTTTAGTAATTCTTAGAGCATATCCTTTCACCTTTTCTACTTAAAAAAAGCAGAAGGTGCAGGACAAATGCATGTGCAAAAATAGAAAAAGGCAAAAATTTGAAAAATGTATACAGTAAGTATAAGCAAAATATTTAGCAAGTTGGAATACAAGTGTTAGAGTGAGCCACCTATTCCTGTCCTAGAAGCCTGTTTCCCCCACTTGGTGGGTTCATCTATTCTGAAAAGAAAACTCCAGGTCTACATCTCCAGTACTCTGATGGGTGGGTACCCTGATTCTTAGAAGGTTCTGTGCTGTGTTTCCCTTATTTTCCCATGGGCAAATCCAGTGCTGTTAGGCTGAAATAACTTCCAGCGGAAGCCTCAGCACTTGACCTCTTGCACCAGCTGCTTTAGGCACTCAGTACCAGCTGAATTAGAGAGCACGTTAGGCCAATCTATGTTAAGTTGACTACTTTAAAGATGTTGCTGGACTGTAGGGTTAAGAATAACTTAGTAACACTTTTCTGATATATGAAATCATATTATTTCCTTTAAAAAAATTCATTTTTGTAAATGCTTTTTTGTAAATGTTTCAGCTCTGCTGCAATGTACCATTGTTCTCAGAAATTTTTGACACATCTGCGGTTCAGTTTGAATAGGCAGCAAAAGTACTCATCCTGTTTTCCCCACCTGATATAAAGGAAGATAGGGTCTTAATTGCTTTGAATTGCATATTTTAGAAAATTATATTAGTTAATTGCTTTTCAAATAGCTACTTCTCCCCATACTGGGGAAAGAATGTGAATCTGTCAGAAACAATGTGGTTTTAGTAACAATTGTTATTCCAGTAAGTTGAAGATAATTAAGGTCCTTGTTGTTTATAAAGGGGCTTTTAAATCTGTTAGATGTGTGCCTTTTACTTCTGCATGCCTTTTATGTGTTGATTGATTCACTTTGGTATCAGTTCAATCTATCTATTTTGTAAATGGCAAATGCTTTCTTTGTGAAGAGTGTAAAGGTTGTTTGGAGTAATTAGCCCAATGTTAATGAGGTAAGGTCTTCTTTTCTCCTTGAAATGCAAAGAACTACTGCAGTGCTGAGCAGCATTAGCCAGAAGGAGCATGGTAGATTTTGTATTCACAGCTGGCCATATAAAGTCGTGAGCTTTGCAGCAGGGAGGTTAAGGGAATCCAGCAGAGTAAAACTGAGCAACAAATGTATTTTAGCCTTCCTACTAAAAACTGGTGAGAAAGAAAAGGCTTTGTACTTCTTGTTCACAACCAAGGATGTGCAGAGATGAGGATAGGGTGCTGTTGTCCCTTAACTTCCATGTAGTGAAAGTTTTGATGTTCTGCCTTGACCTTATAAAGCTGAGTGATGAAGTCCAGGATATATCCCCCATCAGGCCATGTTGCAGTTGACACTCATGTGATTTTTTGGATATATCACTGAATTACGTTTTCCTGGGTTTAACAAATGCTTCTTCATTGAGGAACTGAAGCATCCACCTCCCTGCTATACAGCATAGGAATAAACAAACCACTTTTTTAGTCCTTGTGTTTTGAGTTTCTTTGGAAGTTGCCACAGAACAACCTGAAGCCTAGGAGAATGCAGCTTTAAAAAAAAGGGTGGGAAGAAATTAATTTTTGATTATTTACTTAGTTTTTGCTGGGAGGTTTGGGGGGTTTTTGTATTTACACCACTCTGTTACAGCTGTGTCTGCTTTCTGAGACATGCTCATCATGACATGAAATGCTCTTAGGGCCTCATTACTTTTCTTCTCTGTCTCTTACAACTGAGGAAGTAGCTGACCTGCTGGGAAGGAGTTCAACTTCAGATCAACTCACTGCATACAGGTCTGATATTTGGTGTCCACTGCAGTTCACAACAAACCCAAATTCTAAAGGAAGCTTTCCTCTCTGCAGTAAACATGTCATAGTAGACCAATATTTCATTGCCAGTCCTTTGTCTGCCCCATTTTTCAAACCAACAGAGCTCTGCCAGAACCGCACAAGTGACAGGGAGCATCTCTGGAATTGATCATTCTGGGGACTTTAATTTGTATCTGAGTTTGCTTCTGAATGGCTGTTGGCTGAAAAAGAGAGGATGGAGTGGAGCAATGCAGCATCGCCATTCCTATGATGGCAGGCTGGCTGTAGTTGCACTAAATCTCCACAGTGGTGAAGATTCTAATGGTGAAAAAGAGTACCTCTTTTTCCTGGGCTCTGCATCAACAACCAGTTAATATGGCAAGATTTACCTTGCCACTTAAGAGATAACTGGGCAGAGGAAAGGAGCACAGGTAGTACTGCTAACAGATGTGTCAGACAGGAGTAAATAGAAGAGGAGCACTTTTAATGCCATTGTAATGTCTACTTATGGGAAAGACAGCCTTAAATGGTACACATTTGTTTTCATTGCCAACTTCTACCAAGGCAGTAAAAAAACAAACTAGAAAGTTAGTGCTTTAAATGTATGAGAAGGCATACAGAAACTCAGCTCAGGTCATAATGATCAGTTTCTTATCCTCTGAGACCCCTGTAGAATAAAGCAAACAAATAGTGCAGAGACTTGAAAATCCCCAAACAACCATTTTGTGTCTATACTTCATGTAATACTAGTTGTAATCTGGGTTTTTCATGCTTACAAAGATCCTTTTTACAGGAAAGTAAAGGAAAGAGACAAGAGAAATTCTGCCAAAGGAGATTTTATTAAATCCACCCTGAGCATATTCAAATGCAATGACAAGCAAAAGAGTGATAAATACAGACAGCCAATTACATGTACCTCTATTTTATTATATTTAACTTCACTGAGTGGCTGAACTGCGTTAGTGACTCAGCTGTAGCTATGAAAATCGCCTTAAGGTTTGCCCACTGACATATTTGATTTCAGCATGACTATGCTTGGATTATCGCCTTAAAATATACTGAAATATGTAAATTAGAATCTGAATGAGTTTTGGTTTTACAACCTCATATATGGCAGAAGGCTTAAAATACAAAACTGAACCCTGCATAACGATTGAATACTTATGTTTGCTTTGAAAAATGTCTTAGATCATCTTGGTATTTGTTTTTGTTAGCTTTAATCCACTTATTGTTGTCTGCCTGTGTTTTGGGTCTGGGACAATGAGTTAAACCAAATGTGCTGAAAATATCTGCTCCAAAAGTAAACATAGGCTTTCACTGGAAATTTGGTGCAGCACCCCTTGCTGCACCTTGTCAAATTTGCTGGGAATAGCAGTGGTGAGATTTAACTGATGAAGTTATATAATTATTCCTTTGAATTGCTCTCAGCCAGATTTTGCAGTCCTTCATCAAACAAGAGAGGCTGGCTGAAAAATTGTTTGTGCAAAGAGCCAAGAATTATGTGGTTTTAATCAAAATCACTTCCAAAATGTTAAAAAAAGGCATTTAATTTCTTTTTTTTTATTAACAAAATCTTTTCAGAAATTCCACAGAGTCCCCTAAAACCCAGTGGGTTGGATAATCAATTGTTTGGCCCTGTTTTTCTTTGTAGCAAGTAATTTCCTTCCCTTGATGTCACATTGGTATTTTGCTATAAACAAACTCTTAAGAAACAAACCTAACCTTTCAGATTGTGGTTGCTAATTCTGCATGACAGATAATTACACAGGTTTCCCATATGTGTGTCAGAAAGCATATCTGAGAACATCTCGTGTACCTGGGAGGTATGAACTGAACTAATAACAATAAACTAAAAATCAGCAAGGAAGGCCAAGCAAGGACCTTGAAGCATTAAAAATCATAAATCCCATTTTGACATTTCTTCAGAAAAATCTTGTACATTCACCAGACACTATCTAAGGAAAGAGTCCTACTCCATATGATAGTCTTGGCTGAACACATCTAGCACAAGAGAGGAATAAAATACCCACCTCTCTCTTTCCATTTAGTACTTAAAACAATTTCAAACTTTTGTATTACGCCTCCTCAGAAAATGATATCTACAAATGTCCCCCCTCTGTAGCTCACCCAGCTTAATTCTGAGGCTATAGAAGACAGCTACAAATTATTGGTCTGACTGTTCCTTCCCTAGATATTATTCCATTGTTTTGCACTGGGGCTTTGGAGGCTTTTCTTTCCCTACAATGCTTTGGAAGCCAATACCTGACCTCATAGTAATTAATTTATTTTACCTACCTCATCACTCTACTTGTCCAAAACAAATTTCCTGAAAACTGTAGTGGAAGCTACTGATTTACATAGCTGCAGACTAGTAATATTTGAATCCTTCCTCTTTGGCTCTACATTTCTGAGGGTTTTAAAATTAAGCACAGAGGGATAAAAACAATGTGTGAGGAAATTATTATGCTATGGCCTGTTTTGAAATTAATTTGTGGAGCTTTTTTTTAATAATCCTCCTGTTTGCTGATGGCTTGTTGATTTCATAGTTCTACTGGAAGAATTTATAAAAGCTAGAGACTCCCAGGCCTTGGTAGACTTATGTCTTTCCACTTCCAATAACACTATGGATTTTCAGATGCGTTTTGCTAGGTTTGCTTTGCTCCGTGAGGTCGATCACATCCTGCTTTCCCAAACACTGAACATTAGACCTGAAAATGGTTTGAATCAGAGAAGAAAAATTTTTTCAATGGTGAAGCAGGTAATTTAAACAATTATTGTGCTGAAAGTACTACATCCTTAGTAAGTTGTCTCTGTGAAATAAGTAACTTTCATTTTCATGGTGTTTTCTAGATTCTGAGTTATGGGTTTGTCTCAACATGGCATTTCTGTTTGGAATATACAAGGAGAGAAATATTTTCACTGTTACATACTTAGAAAGCAACTATGTTTGCTCATACTGTAGAAGAACATTCATGTTTTAAACAGACATGGAGTATAGGAAATGTTGGTCCCAAAGACAAGAATTCATGAAGGCATTTAGACACAAGAAAATAAATGAAAAGGCACAGCTAGAACCAAATTATAACTCAAGCCTTGGTTGCTGTGATCTCTTTAGTGCAATATAATGATCTGCCCAAAAGAACAATAAATGCATATTTTTCATTTATTTTTAGAAGAGCTACTCTTCAGCAGGCTATTGGCCTTATGTCAATGCATTTTACAGTATAACAAAGAACAATAACTGCTACTGTCACAGAATCATACATAGTGTAAAAGATAAACAGGACCAATGTAATTATGGTCTTAATCATGATGTCACAGTGGTGTTTGCACCTATAACAAGCAAAAACTGGAACAGCATCAGACCCCCAGGACCGAAGACAAGCATTGTGATTTACTTAAAATATAGAAATGTCTCTAATGACCTGTTTCTTTTCAATTTATGCTTTATATTGCATAAAGTTATGTTCTGTTGTTCAGTCTTTGTTATAAGACTATAATGCATTCTGACATATGTGTTTACTTCTTCTGTCAAGGGGCTGCTATGTGTATTTTCTTTCTCTTTATTAAAATTTCTTGCATTATGTGCTATACTTGAGGAATAGCTCTTGACATTGTTCTTATTCAAAACACTCAAATGAAGTGAAAATGATGGTTTAAAAGTGACTGCTTGAAAACAGCCATCATTGAAGTAACATTGAGGTTGAAGTTGGAAGGAATCTTTGGAGGTCATTTAGTCCAATTCTCTGCTTTAAGTAGGATCAGTGCAAGTGGCTTTGATTCTAGTTTTTCTGGCACTATCCCTACACTCTTAGACAGTGTCTAGATAAATCTTCTGGGTCATGTGTCCCTGCTTCTAGCTCCAGTATGCTTCCTTGTTTCGTTTGATTCAAGTCAGAAATTCATTCATTCTGTCACTCTTGCTTGATTTCTTGAGCCTGGATAATGTTCTTGAAAGTCAACTAGTTCTTCTGACTCCTCTGTTTTCTTTGATCAGCTCCCATGGGATTCTTCCAAGCCAGTCCCTGAACAGGTCCAAGATTGTTCTTTTGTAGTGATCCTGATTGTTGTGGTTTGAGAGGAAGTAAGTTTTCTGGGATATGAAATGGTCACCAATAGGTGTTCAGATTTGAATATTGGCATGTGGTGTGGCCACTGGGGACACTGAAAATGCCTCTGAGAATGGAGGGCCTAAAAAGCAGAGCACTCCCGTGGGAAGTTCTCTTGGGTTTGGGCGGGGGAAGGAGATCTCTCCCTGTCCAGCTGCTGCTGGGCCGGGGAGGGGCAGCCATGCAGCCGGGTGAGGTAGGCCGGAGCTTGGACAGAGATGGGAGGTGAAGAGGCCCTTGAGGATGGAAGGGTGGAGGAGCACTGAGAGGCATCGGGCAGCCACCCATTCCCCAGGAGAGAAAAAGAGAGCCACCCTGTGTCTGTGCCTGTGCCACCTTGAAATCGGATAGCACAGCCAGCCAAGGAGGAGAAGGGGGGAATGCAGTAAGAAGGTGCCTGGCAGGGCAGTGTGGGAGTTCTGGACAGGCAGAGCCTGAGATTTTTAACCCTTTTCTGGGATGATGGAAACCTTACAAATGCTGATCCTCCTGGAGCTGAATGAGAAGAGAGACAGAGATGAGATAAGAGGAAGTGGACCACGAGAGAAGTGAAGAAGAATCATAGGTGGGAGGAGGTGACGGAGAGGCCTTTGGCTAGACTTTTCTTGTATGGCCATGGACAGAACCATTTTTCCTGTGACACAGAGACAGCTTCCAGGGGGAGGCAATGGCTCGGAGCCAAGAGAGTGTAGTGATGTTATGTGAAGGAGTGGGTGAACAGAGACTGCTGGGTGAGGAGGGTGGTTGGTGCCCTCGATCTTCAGTGGAGGAAAAGATCTCTGTTTTTGAGACCCCTCGGCCCCAGGGGATGAAATGTGGGGGGGGGACTGGGGTCCCAAAAGTGAGAGACTGTGCTTTTTTTGGAACTGGACAAAGCATCCTTAAAAGGAACCCTAGAAGCAGCTCTGGTCCATGCACAGTGGTGAGAGCACTGGACATGGAAGGAAGATGTCACAATGATCTCTGGGCGGTGTCACGTGTGACATGGAAACCCAAGAGGTCTCAACTGTGTTTCCAGGGGAAGCCTATGGCACAAGAGGGACTCCTCACTCCTTGATGGACTGAGAATTGATTATCTAAAGGGTGGTGATGGACCAAGAGTTGGTGATCTGAGGGATGGATGTGTTGAAATTTGGTGGGGGAAGGAGGAAATGTTTTTGGAAGGTTTTCATTTTTCCTGCGTGTTTTCTTTTTACTTAGAGTTGTAGTTTAGTTAATAAAGTTTTTTTTTCTTTATTTCTAAGTGGGAGCCTGCTTTGGTTATTCCTGGTCACATCTCACAGCAGACACCAGGAGAATGTATTTTCATGGGGGCACTGGTATTGCGCCAGCATCAAACCATGACACTGATATTTGCAATGTTTCCTCCTTTTAGATGTCCTGAACTCCAGGTTCTCTTGGCTGCTCCGTCCTTATGTCCCCATTGTCCTTGTTTGTAAGAATCATTTCCAACAGGTCACCTTACCTCATCATCCGCTTCTCAGTCACCTGTCTTAAGAAATCCATTAACTTCAGATATCTCTATGACTGCTTGTGTTCTGCTGCGTTCTTCCTGCAGCAGATCATCTAGTTGTTGCCAGCCCCCCATACGGACCAGGGCCTCCAAGTGTGAGCCTTCTTCAGCTGGCTGAACAAGCCTTATCTACTTCTGGCTGATAAGATGGTTTGTAGCAGACATTCACCACAATGCTGCCCACACTAGTTTGCCCTCTAATTTTGACTCCTAAGCTCCCAGACAGCTGACCACCTGTCCTAGGCAGAGCTCTGTGTGTTCCTGCTGCTCTTCCCCATTGAAGGGAGTCCCTTCTCTCAGTGCCAGCCTGTCCTTTGCAGAGGGCCTGTGTGAATCCATCACAGCACTCCAGCCATGTGACTCTTCCCACAGAGTTTCTCTGATCCAATCAAGACTGTAGCCCTGCCGTGGGACACAGATCTCCAATTGACTCTGCTCCTCCTCATTCTGCCTGCATTAACATGCAGGCACTGCAGAGAGGCCATGATAATTTCTCAGATAAATTGTTAGAGCTTCCCACAAAATGCTACCTAATTACTGAAAAAATAGTGAAAAAAAATTAAAAATGGGTTTGTTTTTCATTTTGTCTAGGACAAGACTCTAGGATTTCACTTATTGGCATTATTCCAAAGGATGCTTTGAAAGTTCTGTAAGTTGCTTCATGTAAATTAGTTAATCTGTCTCAAGTCTGTGTAGAAGATATTCAATAAAACTTAAGTCATTTATATCTATGGTTTTTTTCGCTTAAAACACACACAGAGGTTATGGAATCACAGAGTGTTTGAGGTTGGAAGGAGTCTCTGGACATCATCTGCTCCAATCCCCCACTTAATCATGGGAACTGAGAGCTGCATAGAAGCATTTATGTATCTTCCAGCTTCTGACAAAACCGCATCGATAATGCACCTAAATTGGAGAAGAAAAGTAGCTGGGTATGAAAACACTTGAACATATTATGACTAAAATTCATATTCTACAGAAAAGCTGCTAGCAACATTAGGGAGAAAAATTATTAAGACATTAATAGAAACAGGAACAGTATCTTCATGTGAAGTGATTTACCTGAAACATCAGCCAGACTGTTGATTTATTTGAATTGTGTCTCTGGTTTTTTGTGAGTAATGTTCTTCCTTGTTGTATAAAGGGAAAATATACCATGACTTGCTGAAGAATAATAAAAACATGAAAAAGCCTGGGCAGTAAAAGTGAAACAAAGAGTGATTTTTCAGTGACTTCCATAGAAGTTTCTTGAGATTTATGAAAATCCTTTATCTATAAATTCTTTTTATCCAGACAATTGGAAGCTAAAGCAAACAACTCACAAATATAAAACATGTTTTTTAACAAATGGTTGTAAATTTTTATGTATCTAATTGGAATTTACTATGAATAATGTTTTAAATAAAATTTAAAATATAAGAATAAGTTGTATGATACAAACGACACAAGACATGCCTTTGAAATGAAAATGTGAATTAAGAGAAAAAACCACCATAATTTCAGTTAAGTAAGAACAGAATAGACATAGATTTACAAATTCCTCAGAGATATCATTTTCAGGTCTTTCATGCCCTTATAATATAATGTGATTTCTCAATCAAATTCAATGTCTTGCAGGGTCTAGGCTTTTGCCTGTGTAGAGAAACTTGAGATTATGGAAATACAACTAGACACCTTCTGCACCAGTTTTTTGGACATAGTACAAAATTATCCAAATAACTGCATTTAACACTCCCAGGAAGAGCTAAAGAAAATTTGGTTTATGCTGCACGACTGCAAATGAGAGGGCAAATTTCATTCGCGATCCATAAATGCAAAGAAATGCACTCAAGAAAAATTAACATTGTCTTCACTTCACAAGGTATTTTAATTACTTGTTACCTTTAAGGAAAAAAAAAACATGGGTCCATTAAAAACTGTTTTCTTAGGACCAGTTGCAGAGTTGGTTAAAAGGATGAAGAGAGTGAAGAGCTTCCCTGGGAAAGAAGAAGAGAAAAATTAAGTGAAGAATAATGTGGTGTGCATATACCTATGGGTCCTATAAGCCTAGGGCAACATCTTTAGTCATCAGGTTGTGGAGAGACTGAGTACAGGAGTGTTTAGAACAGCACTTAGGCAAAGTAATGGAAGACAGCTATGATAAACATCAAGTGTCTGGATGTATCTGCAATTTTCCAAATGTTAGAGATGTTAATCCCCATTAAACCATATCCTTTTAGGCTTTTTTCTTAAAGTCATGGTTGTCAGCAGCACCGGGCCACAAAACATTTCATGTATTTCCATTCACAATATCTCCACAACTATTTTACATTACATACTGAAATGAGAAATTGAGTATTATCTACTCAATCGAGAGAAGAAAAGGTGCCATATCAGCAGCTCAAATTTTCCCTTCTGTCAAGAATAAAGATCTAGAGGGAGAGCCCTACTTGCCCTCTTTATTTTGTCAAAAATGAGGTGAGAGACTAAAATTATACCTGTGAATACCTCGTCTTTACTGCAGAAGAAAAAGCAAAAGCAGTAAATTTAGAAAGTACAGCAACACATAAACCAGTCTATGAAATATATATATAAAATGGAAAGTATATGAGGAGAATGTCTTTTATCATTGTAGTACGTTCTTAGGATATCAAAAATATGAGATTTCAAAGATTTTTATTTGGGAAGGCTATTTTCTTCTGTGACTTCCAAGCTCTTAGTTTACAAATTCCTCTCCTAAAATGTCACATTTATTTCTAAGTGGCTTTGATGTGAAACATTGTCTGGTTGGGTTTTTTTTGTATTATGGTAGAGTACTTTATTTAAGGTAATTGCGTCTTTTGATGTACTGTGATTTTGCATAATTTTATTAGTCACAGAGTAAAACCATGGAACTGAATAAAAAAAAAAGGAACCTTTCTAAGCATGTTTGACTGCTAATGATGTCTATGGAAGTTATTGGTGTTTTGAATATAATACCATGCCTTCAATATTCTGCAATATGGATTTGAATTAAAATTGAGTGCCATACAGCAAACAAAGACATGATCTACTGCAGTGCAGATTTTAAAACTGTGATTGAAGGACAATTTTTCTGACCTGATCCCCTGAAAAAAAAAAAAAAAAGCTGTGTAACCACATTAGAGTCCTTAATACACTGCCGAAGTGTTTGTTCTGCAAAGAAAATGGTGAAATGGCTTTTCAAATGCAGCAGTTATAGAGGGAATGATATTTTAGAACTCTTTAAAGTGTAAGACTGACTGCATTGTATTCAGAAGGATATAACTAGAGCAAGAGTATATTGAAAATAAATAAAAGAATTGCTGTTCCCTATGTCTGTGGTATACCCTGACTGTTTGATATTTCATTCCTATTTTGCAACAAAGAGTCCTAGAACATGAAAAACAAATTTATAATAAATAGCCTTTGCCATACCTCCAAAAAAATTTTATAAAACCTCCGAACACTGCTATCAAAACCCTTTACATTCTGAATTATTTTAAAAAGTATTTCTTTGATAAAATAACCAATTTCTGTTTCACTGCTACTCTTTTTACTCCAAAGTCATGCACTGCATATGGATACCACTTAGAGTAAAATTGTGTCCCCAGGCAACTGTCATTCTGCTCTGCAAAGGAACGTCACACTAAGTTAACATATATGTTACTCCTTTATACTGCCCAAGTATTTGGGGCATCTGCACCAGGAGATTCCACATGAGTACACCCTGAGCATTTTAAAGGCAGTGCCAAGTAAAAAACAGATATGTTGAAGGGTATATTGAATACACATTTTTGAGTCTCTAACCCTTTAGAAATCTATTTTATGGATTATGAGGTTATGAGCTGCCTGTTATGAGCTGCCTCCCATATATAACAGCTTGGTGCCCATTTGGCAATAATGCTCTGGAAGAAGCAGTTTTCTCCCTGCTGTCACTGTGGTTTTGCAACAGGACATTAACATACCCCAGCAGACACTGCACTCACTTTAAGAATCTTTGCATCTAGTGTAAGAAGGACAATTTCACATTGTTAAAATAGAGGTTGCTTTCTGCACATGAAATCGGGTCATTTTCCATACCTGCAGTTAGACTTGTCTGTGCTTACAGTCTGATAACAGAGATACTGGCATCTATCAAGCTTGAAATAAGTGCTGAAGTGCTGTGGTTAGTGTTAAATATGAATAAATAAAATTTAAGTATGAAGAAGTTTTAGGCAGATGCCATCTTTACAGTGGAAAAAGTCTTTAGTTTTAAAAATGGAGCAGATTCTTCAGATCTAATTTTAACATTGATTTAGACCACAAAATTACACAGATTGGTTATGTACGGTTTCATCAATACTTAGGAACTGTTCCTTTCTATAATTTCACCAAATATATGTGAAATATATACAAATGCAACATTTAGCCCTTACCTGGCTTCCCAGCGGAGGAAGCCCTAGGAAGGGCTAAATCTAAAGGGTGAATTGTCTTCACCCTTTGAAGTATGTAAATTCTTCCAGCTATTTTTTTGAACTTCCTAGAGTAATGCTAGCCTGGGAAAATTCATTGCGAGTTTCCTGGCATTTGATGGTTTTTCTTCTTTCAGCTGCCATTCGTGGATTCATGAAGACAAGAGTCTTGTCAATGAATTAATAAGAGCTTAGGTTTGCAGCCAACAAAAAGAACCACAAATATATGTAAAGTTCTGGGTTTGACAATCCTGCCTTCTAATACTGGGTTTGACAATCCTGCCTTCTAATGCTGGGTCAGATATTTTTCTGTATCAAGCATCAGTTTTCAGTGACATTTTCCCACTCCTGGTGAAATGAGAAAAGTGAACATATGTGAAGGGGGTTTTTCTTTTCCTGTCTTCTTTAGTGCATGACGTTACACCATTTTTTTTCTTCTTCTTCCTAAGTTCTGTGTTCATTGTTCTGTAAAAACATATTAGAGCAAGATCTTACCCTTATATTCAACTCACATTTGGTAAACATAGACACATAAACAGATGCAGTCTTCCTTATCTAGCAAATAACCTTAATAACTTAGTCCTTTCCTTCTTATTCTCATTTTTTGACTCATAAATCTTTGTGTATTATGGCTTCCACACCATAATATAGGAAAGCAGATTCTCTCCTGGCTCATTGGACCTGGTCAAAACCCAAGATCATTTGTTCTACTTAAGAAGGAACTTTCACACAGTTTGGGGTCTCTAAGAAATAAAACAATAGCTGTTGTGTATTATAGTACTGGTGTCTTCACCAGTTAAGCATCTAATCTAAAATAATACAACATTTATTTTCTCCTTACTACTATATTAAGTTTCTTCTTGTTTGTATATGCATATATGTCGTGGGGTGACAGCCTTTATCCCAATATCGTGTGTTGTGTCTGGCAGCTGTGCCTTTTCCCCCCCCCGGCCGTCTTGCTGCGGCGGGGTGGGGAAGAGAGGAGGGAGGGTGTGAGCAGGCACTTTTGCTTTTGGCTTTTGCTGCTTGGTTTGGCTAGCCGCTTGCTTGCTTGCTTTCTGCTTTTTGGGCTGTTTTTTTTTTCCCTTTTCTTTTGTTCTCTCTCTTTCTTACCCTCCCCCGAAGATACTGGACCGGCTCCGGACCTGACCTGAGAGCTCCAGGACACCCGGAGCCTGCGACAGAAGCTCGGCGCCCTTCACAACACAGTCTGGTCCCTTTTCTTTTCTTGTGTTGGGGAGCGTTCTTTTGTTACTAGTAAATAAATAGGTTTTGTTTTCCACGTTGCTTCTCCGAGAAATTCCTTCCCGAACCCGGTGTTGGGGGAGGGGTGGTTGGAGGTTTGTTTTGTTTTGAGGGGCTCCCTTTTGGAGATTTCCCCTAATTTGTCCTAAACCAGGACAATATAGTAAAAGAGACTGAAATAGGTAATTGCTGGAGACATTTCATCTTCCCAGTCCTACAGGAAGCAGCTAGGCTGAACTGCTATGTATGTTGAGGATGACAGTATAATGCTTGAAAGTATGTTGTGAATAATTTCCTTATAACTTCCCCAGGCTCTCCATCTAATACCTAAAAGCAAAGCTTTGAGGCGTGTTCATGTTAACACATTGCAGTTTGCCAGCTACAGGAACTGCTCTGAAAAATCCCTGTATTATCAAAATCCAGGTCAGAATGATTATATAATCTCAAAAGGAATAGCACATTGACCTAAATCTAACAGCTTAGTAGCAACAAAATATCCTGTGTGTTAAGACACCTTGGATTTTAAGGAAAATTAGAGTATTACAAATCCTTTGTATTTTTCCAATTTCAATCCTGTGTACTTTTCCAGTGCAAACAATTCTTTTTCCAATGAAATAGCAAGAGAACAGAAGGCCAGAATGTAGTCAGAAAGCCCCACTTGGAATAAGGAAACTCTCAAATGGAATAAGTAATGACGTTCTTGTTTTTACACCTATACATCTGTTACTCTTTGAAAAACAGAGTATTAGGTGTGAGAATTATACCAGGTCTTCACACAGCTAGCTCCAGACAGCTAGATGATATAATAAATTATATTGTGGGTGTTTTCCACACAGCATGGGCAAAATCTGACCACTCTGTTCCAGTGATATAGGAGAGCAGCAAGGAACAAGTTTAATTTTCTCCTGCATCACACAAAAACATGTGGGTTTTTTGCACTTGTGGCTGCTTGTGAGAAAGGGAGACAAGAATCTTTGGCCTAACAAAATTACAAAAATTACAAAAAATTACAATTACAAAAATTCCCACTTCTGAAGTGAGTAACAGCAGCAAGGACTAAGCTCTAAAGTTGAAAACTATGTGTATCCAAATTTTGCAAACTCACCCAATATATTTGTACATAAAAGTAGACCACACCTCTTGAAACTGAAAAAGAAACCAGGACAAAAATAAAGGGAGAGGAGAGGAGAGAAAAGAGAAAAAGAAAAAAAGAAAAAGAAAAAGAAAAAGAAAAAGAAAAAGAAAAAGAAAAAGAAAAAGAAAAAGAAAAAGAAAAAGAAAAAGAAAAAGAAAAAGAAAAAGAAAAAGAAAAAAGAAAGTCATTGAAATGAAAACAATATGTAAATTGAGATCAAGCTGATGACTGTATGGAGATAAAAATTCTATATTCTCAGTAAGAACTAAAATTCAGCATCAAGTATTATTTAATTTACATAATGGGTGTTGTTGTACATATTTGCATATGGAGGTGAGTAGGAAATATTCACAATAAGGCAAAATTGCCCCAAATAACACTGTCAATTATGACAGACCTGATCATCACTTTTTAAATGAATTTTGCTTTGGTAACCTTTGTTTGGGTTTTGTCTTTTCTTTGTCTTACTTTTCTTATCTTTGTCTTTTTCTTTCTTTTGTCTTTTGCTACCTTCAACACTAATCATATTTAAACCAAGATGAATTTGGAGACTAAGAGATGTAAAGTGTTCTACCAGGTGATATTGATGTGCATATTTGTTTATATATATATGAAAGAAAAGCAGGAGTGTTTTTCTAACTTCTTTACTACCAACTCTATGCATTTATTAGATATGAAAAATAAGAGAACAGATAGTTTAATGATCACAGTCCTAGATATAAAAGTTATTTTAATGGTGTCCCTGAACTGTCCTCATAGATAATAAATATGGCTCGGCTTAGTTTTAATTTAAAGAGGATTAATTTTATGCAAAACATCATTTTTTTTACCACTCAATCTATTTTATCTGGGGTCCCTAGGTAACAGATTTAAAATTATCCTTCAACTATTTCCGTGAAAAAGAAATACAATTTGATAAAAAGTAAACGTCAGCAAGAAAAAAATTCTGATTTGGGCCAACTATGCAAAATATAATGAAAATAAGATAAATTGATTTAACATTTCCTTATGGTAGTGGAAAAGAGAGAGATATTTTCCTTAAAACAGAGTGGAATACAATCCACTGTAGATCAGAGACCTGACACACCTACACTGACAGCAAAATTTCTGTCGGCATTCAGAACAGTAGAGTAAAGGGAGGAATTAGTCTTCATCTTCTTCCATTTGTTTTCTTAAGTAGACATTTTAAAAGTCCATTGTACATCTGCATATCAATGTTTATATGTGGAAAATGTGTGAGAATTATTCCTCTGATTCTGTCTACGTTTTAATTTTCTTGGCACAACTTGCAGTAAAATATATATCATTATAGATACTCATTGTTTTGTATATATTTCTGATTTTAGACAGAATTAGTTTTGCATTTGGGAAAAATTAAATATTTCCTATAATTTTTAACAGTGTTCTTTAGTTCTTTTGCTTTTTCAAATATAAGATATGCTGACAAATGATTCTCCGTGTATTAAAGCATTGTCTGTGTATGCCAAATAGGGACAATTGTTCTTAATTACTGCAATTTGTTAAAGAAGGTTCTGGGCCCTAAATTTTGAGGCAGAGTCAATTTTATTTCAGCTTGATGTGGGTCACTCCTGAGAGGGACCCTGAACAAGGAAATTCCGGGGCCTTTCTGCCCCTGCAGTCTCTGCAGTTGGTCCCCACGTGCTCCACACACACCCTGCACACACCTCTTGGTCCAACAAGCCAGATTAAGGGTCAGGGTTCTTCTAACTCCTTGCTGTTTTCATCTCTCTAACTCCTCCATGTTCACATGGGCAGGCCATTAATTGTTCTTATCTTTCAGTTTGGGACCGGCTTTGGGCCCTCCAGGGTCTCAGGCCTTATCTGAAAGGTAAACATCTGTTTTACTCCCCTGGTCAGCCATTCATGTTAACAAAGTTCATTTGAAGTTTACCTGTGTCAAGCTTTAAGCCAAGGCTAAGTTTTCAATTAAACTTAAACCTACACAATTAAGTTCTAATATTCTATAAGTAAAATTGCTTTAATCCCAAACAATCTCACTTAATGTATTACAGCATAAAGGGTATTTAGTTTAATTAGAATTCATATTATAGTTAGATGTGTTGTTTTGTGGTTGTATAAAAGCAGTGTGTTGAAAATTAAGATCCAACTGCGACTCAGGAGCCATTACAAGGAATTTTTTTTGGTTTTGTCTTACCTCCATTCCTAGTTAGAAATGTGTGTGAGGAGCTGATTAAATTAAAATAGAGAAAATTGATAATGTGAAAAGTCATATGTTGGTTTTTTTTTTTTTCCTTTCTTTTGAGGGTTAGTAATCTATTGATTTGGATAACTGTGTATTCTCATGAAGACTTATTGGCAATCTGTCAGAGGCATGGCTGAAATGCCAAGGGGCAGCAAGAGGTAGTTTTCAATGCATGAAAGGACAATCATGATAGCCCAGCATGCATTTTTTGTGATTTGAGGTGGACAGAGGTCCTTGGGTGATGGAACCTGGCCTCTGGGAGTGCTTTCAGCATGGCAGCAGCTGTGCTACTGGTGGAGGTGGACACTGCCTCCCCAAACATAGTACAAACACAGGTTTGGTGACTGATTGCAAAATAATGGCAATTACTTTACAAATAGAACTACTAACTGGGGCCCAAATCTGGAATTTTTACTAATAACATGTGATCTTGAGTCAATGTTCTTATATGGAGAAGGATGGACAAACTGCTATTCTGATCTTTTATCAATAATTCTTATTTTATACTCCATTCTCATGGATTTACTAGATTAAGTAAACCCCTCTGCAGATTGGTTTATGCTAATAATGTTGGAAGGTTTGGATTAAGTTTGGAATATGAAAAGACATAAAGCATTAGCAGTTTTGTGGCTTAATGTCTTTGTTTCATGTTTGAGTTTTTAAAAATAAATTATTATGATTTTATAATTTAAATGTCAAATATGGTATAACTCTGGAAAAAAATATAAATATATTTTAGACACTGAATATTTTTTATCTCAGTGAAATTATAAACATCTTTGTATAAATGCATAATCCCCATTTCCCATTGCTTTAGTTAATGCTGTCCCATGATCCTTAATACCAGATCAATACTATAGGTCAGAAGATAATTTTTTTCGAGGCTAAAGCTATCCTCCTAAGGAAATGCAATTTCGAATGGAAAATTTTGTAGAGACACTTCTTACATTGGGAAAATAATTCATGTGCTTGTCTGGGTGAAGTTTGTCAGTGATTTAGAAAGTTTTCCTGTTACTGGTATCTTCTAGAGTTGGGGATTTCTAACTTAGCTTATTCAGGTGATGTCACCTAAAATAGCAATGGCTCTGGGTGCTTTTCTCCATTAGATAAGCACTGCTGAAAATGTAGGTTATAAGTTTCTATTACATAAATGAGATGATGTCTTAGAAAGTTTATTACTCCAGGGAGCTTTGGGTCTACTCAACAGACACGTGAGGGGCATAAAGCAAAGGCTCCACAGACTATTTTTAGGACCTTAATGAAAGAAGAGAAAACCATTCTGTCTGGGGTTCTGCCTTCACTCTCCATTTTGCACCATGTTGTAATTGATGGGGAGCCAAAAATCTACAGAGGTCAAGAGCTCTTATTACAGGATTTGAACCTCACATGATAGCTGTGATGGCAGCAGTATAACTTGATCTTCTTTTTTATTTTTAAGGAAAAAAAAAAAACCCAAACAACCAGTGAATTCAATTCTTAAAGATACTTTCAAGTTGTTCAGGGACCAACACTTTGATACCTCTATAAAATCATCTACCAAGGCTGGGAACAGAAAGAGGGATGTTTCGCAGGAGTGCTTTCACCAGAATGCTGGTGAAACTCAAAACATTCCTTATCTGGTCTTTATTGGATTTAATTTTTCTTTCATTCTGTATAAGCTTTCTGCCTGTTTGGAGATTCTTCTGGTAGACTCCTAAAGGCAAGTCAAGACTGCCTTTCTAGTTCTCTCATTTTCTTCTCAGCTTTAGATATATATGTTAGAAAGGATATATGGTTTTACTTCAATAGTGCTTTTGTCTATACTTCACTGATCGTTTTGGAGATGTTAGTTGAATTTTTTGAAAATGCAGATTGCTTTCTTTCTCAGTTTCCTTAAGGAGTGGTAGTGTAAGAAATCAATCCATGAGATTTCTCTTCTTTTTAAATTATAGGTAGTCTCTTCCATTGAAATTAGATAGAAGTAAGTAGATAACTATTAATTCAGGATATTTGTGTGATAAGGACACCTAAGTTTAGGTGTTTTCCTGTTGTATCCATTATTTATTGCATTTCCACTAATCTCCAAACTGACCTGCAATAGCAGGAAACAAACTCAGCTTTCCAGACTTCTCCAAATTGCTTTTGCATGTAGGGACAAAGGGATTATCTGCAACACTATGAAGAATCCCAACAATACTTACTATATTTTTCTGAGTTCCAAACAAGTTAATTGTTGCTGTGTGCCTAGTCTAGCAATAAAACAAAAACAAAACAAACAAACAAACACCCAAACAAACAAACAAAATCAAATTAAAATCTTGCTTATAAATTTTGAAACTGTCTCATTTTAAAAACAAGCAATGATATCCTTCACAGTGAGATTTCCTATTTGGCTGGAATAGGACACAAACAGTCTAGGAGGGTGTGGGAATAGAAATTGTGATGAAAACCAGTCTTCTTAAATTCCTTCTGTGGAAAGATTATCTTCTCCCTCACATCTCCTTCAATTAAAATTCTGCTTATTCTTCTGCTAGACAAAGTGAATGTAGCAGGAGGTAGGGCCCCCTTGTCAGGGCCTTGCTTCCATGGGCTTTAGGAGTTCAGCTTCGTTTTCCTGTGAGCATTAGTCAGCAAATTACTTCTTAAGCTTAAATATCCTTTCTGCTGTAAAAGTATTTTCAATACTTTCAGGCAGAAATACTTTAAATAATACTTTAAACATCACAAGAGAGATTGACCATACTTCAATCTTAT
Organism: Zonotrichia albicollis; assembly: GCF_047830755.1. Taxonomy (NCBI): domain Eukaryota; kingdom Metazoa; phylum Chordata; class Aves; order Passeriformes; family Passerellidae; genus Zonotrichia; species Zonotrichia albicollis. The sequence goes on along the minus strand of NC_133860.1, from coordinate 60,999,779 downwards.
TAAATTGACAGTCTCTAGCTTGGCATTTGTTCTTTGTGCAGTTCATGTGTGACACAACCATCATAAAATGCCATGCCTCTCATTTGATTTAGTTTTCTAAAACTTCCTACTCCTCTTTTCCTCCATGTTGTTGTCAGGAAGACATGAAGTTATATTTTATAATGTTGACCTTAAGTTATTAACTGAAATGAAAATGAACTATTAGGCACCTTTTAAGACAGAATTTTTGCTTTAACATGAAAAAGCAAAAGAAAATAACAGGTGTAGTTCAACTTCCCAAAGTACTTTTTACAGATGCTCCCAGTTGCATCTGTAAATAAATAAATTTCCAGCTGTAAATAAATTTCCAGCTTTATTCTTACAGATGAAATGAGTCTGTTACTGACTTCAATTTTTTTCATGGAAATAATTGAATTAATAATTTGATCATTTAAGTCAATCAGATTTTTGAAGTACCAATATGTTTTTAGACTGCATAACTAAGCAATGTGTTTCAGGGCAGAAAGGTGTTCACCAACAGTTATTGTTTTTTGGGGGACAAGGCAACAGGGGGTTGGCACAGCTGTGCTTAATTCAGATTTAATGCTAGTTTGATTCCTGAATTAGTTACTGTATTTTCAATATCCTAAAAGTATTGGGAACAAAAAAACTGCACATCCTGGAAAATACATATGTGCAAGAAATATCAAATACTTCCCTTTTTCAAAACTGAAGCTAATATATTTGCTTCTTTTAACTAGTTTGTTTTCAATACTTTCCCTCAGGTGTAACTGTCAAAGCTGAAAAAATATTTTGTTTGTTGGTGCTACCAAAACCAGCCCATTCACAAGGTGAGGTTCTTAGTCACACAAACACCAGGGACAATTAAATTTCTATTTCAATCAATCTAATCACTGGAAAGTTAATTTTTCAGCTGTTTTTAAACACATTGCTGGAAAGTCAGCATGACGGAAATAAAAGTGGTGGTAGTGTTGCAATGATGCATGCTGTCTCTCCAGATCTGGTCATACTATACTCAGCAGAGATATATACAATTGGGCTGCTTCAAGGGTATTTTCAAACTAATGTTTAAAATTGATGTATCACGTAGCAAATCTGTAATAACAATTGTATTGGAGTACTATAGGGAATCATAGTTGCAGGTGAAGTGATAATTCTTCTATTATAAAACATCAGCTGAGTAGTGTTTATTTATTTTTGTGTTACTGTGAGTTAGAAAGACATTGTCTCTAAAGACAAAGGATTTTCTCTTAGTAGTTATTAATGCTCAGAGATTTCACAGCCCTATCATTTTGGAAATAAAATACTTGGCTCTCATAACAGGCTTCTTTTTGTGTATTTGCTTCTTGTATTGGTCTCCTATCATGCTGAAGATCTACCTCATGTAGTAAGATTACTCAATTCATACTTATTCTTGCTATATCAGGTATTGATGGATAACTTTCTAACAGCTCTTGCATCTCTGTGCAAATGAGATACCAAATTTTAGTGTTGGAGTTTCTGTGATTCTCAGGCTGCAGCCTGCAGAAATGTGAAGTCTGCCTGTGGTGGGGGTGGCATGTCTGAGAGGCATTCTCCTGGAGCCATTGTGTGAGCCTGGTGGTACAGGTGTGCGGCCAGAATTAGGGACAGGCTAATGCACTTTTCAGGGTACATCTTTTACAGAGGTCTTCAGTGGTGGTGTCTGTAGGACTTGCTCTCCTGGGGACACAGCTTTAGTGACTTCTGCTGTTACATGCAAGCATCTCCCCAGTCAAATTGGTCTGTATAATCTTTTGGTAAAATCTTTTGGTAAAGCCTGATATAAATTGTGAGGGGAGGTAGGAGTAAGACAGACCCCAGTAGACAGAAAGTTTTGTCTACTCTGTGAAATGTGGCTGGACAACTTCTAGGGGAAGCTGTCTTACAAAATGGTGCATCAGTTCTTCAAAAGAACTAAACACACTCCTCTGTCTGCCATGCACAGAGAACAGAAAAAATATGCAAAGAAGGCAAGGGTATATGTGGAGAAAGATCTTTGCTTCCCTACTCTTGAAGACATGTCTTTATTTGACACAAACAATGGATAAATTATTCAAGAATAATTAATCACCTAGAGATATTACTCATGTAATGCAACCAATGCCATTGTATTTTTTTAACTATTATCTTTGTGGATTGCAGAAAGGAACATGATATGAGCAAAATCCAAGTCCTCTGTACCTGGATTTTGAATGAAAGATAAGACTCTTCAGTTAGTTCAGGGAGATTATGAGAAGTTTATCCAATCTATTGGATTTGAGATCTAAAATAATTCAGTAAAATTACACAGATGAAGTTTTACTAACACCTACTAGGGTTAATTAAGTCATACATCAGCCTTAAGCCCTCTTTTCCATAAGGACACAGCAAACAAAAATTACAGTGATAGTCTGTGAAGCTTATTCCTTTCTCTGTAGACTATGGCTTGATGTAATATTGCAGAGACTAGGATTAGATCATGTACTGATCAGAACCACCTGGTATACTGCCTAAATGCAATGAACGGAGGATCTTGAATGTACTTTTAAAATTATTTTTATTTCTTCTTCATCTCTTCTCACATGAAATCATTTTGTATCAGTGAATGTTTTCTTTTGACAAGATGGCTGTGATGATATACTGTACACATAACTGCACGTAGGAGGTGGTGAACAACTGTTACTTCTTGTGAATGGATCATTCACTTCATAATGTATGCTGGAGTTAAACACCAGAATTTTCTCTGTGTTCTTTTTTTTTATTTTCTTGTGGGAACAGTGTGAGCTTATCTATCAGCAGATAGAGTAAAGCAAAATCAAATAACTTTTTTGGAGTTAAGACCTGAAAAAATATGAGGAATAGCAAAACTGTTTCTGTGAAAATGAACCCTATGGTATGTGTGTTCTTCAGCTGGTCAGGGTGTGTCAACATGAAGCAGAAAACCCAGCTAAAATAGATATCTGAACTAAGTAACCACTTACACTCAGATGTAAAATATTTTATTTTTCTAGAGGTAAGTGGAAGCAAAGTTTTCAATTAATTATAAATGACATATCAGGGTAGGGTTCAGTGGGCTCCTTGGTGCTGTCTATCATGTTGTCCTTCCTGAGTAGTCCAAGGGCAGCATTATGTTGTTCCTGTTTCAGAAAGAAAGATACCCAAGCACACAGTGCTCTGCACCAGCCACTTGCAACAAAGCTTTTGAACAGAGGACAAGAAATCCATCCACATAGAAGCTGAAGAAATAAAACAAATTCATGACTGTATCTGCATCTGCTTCAGGATAATACACCATGCAGCATATAAAACTGACTGACAGTATAAATTTTGTAACCAGAAATTGTGTCAGCTAGATGCAGTTATACAGAAATTACTGCTTACATGTTTCTGAGTCCATCATCTTTATTTGGTTGTCAGGTATAAATAGTGATAAACTGAGGCAATTGTCAGTGTTAAAGATTTACAGAAAATGGACAGTCATAATGACAGCATCTTGCAGGCAAGTCTTGTCAAGTCAGGCAAAGTATTTAATATCATATTTTTTTATTTAGTATTCCTTAAAGACCCCTGCTTCATCAAACTAATGGGAAATAAAAGTTACCTGTCTTTGTTCAGATACATTTTGAAAATCTCTTTTACCTCCACTATGACTTGTACCATTAAAATAAGTAAGTCTTGATTAAATCTTGTGGTTAATGTTTTTACTGACTGTAAGCTTTTAATACACACTCATTGAAGCTGAATAACAAAAATACCTGTTTAATTCTATTGTGTAATCTGTCTTAAATGCAAAATATATTCTTATCAGAGGTTTTAGACCAAAAAATCAGCTTGGACTTGGTGATCAAACTAAAGGAAACAGTATCAGTTTTTCCTGCCTTTAGTTATATTTTCTTTTTAAGGATTGCTAATATAAAAAGGGGAGGAAAAATTATTCTTAGTGTGTCAGAAGGTTTTAGTGTGTCATAAAATTTAAGTGTGTCATAAGGTTTGTTGTTTTATGTAGTCATATGTCATCACCAGGAAACATCAGGATTATTTTCGTAGCTGTAGCTTTTAATGCGTAAGTCACAAATGAGAACTTCCCTGGACTAAAGCCACAAAAATCTTTCTGCCTTCAATACAGATTACTGTTTTGACATTTTAGCTCTGAAACTTGGGAAGAGCAGATGAAAGGATGAATTACTTGATTGCTCATTTTAAGACAATTAAAAGTCTCAGTAGTTTAAGATGAGAGAAACAATGGAAACTGCATTGTAGCCTGAATTTAATGGGTTTATGAGGGAGATGAGAGTTCTAACCATAGCTTTGCCAAGGTTTTGATTGTTCCTTTGTTTCTAGGTGTGTTGATGGTAAATCAAACCAGATTGACAACTCTTTCTGAGTTTTAGTGGCTTGAACCATCCACAGATGTCTTCTGTAACTATCAGGGCTATATATAAGAAAATTATGTTAACTATGCACAAATGCTAAAAGAAGTAGCCTAGTGGAGTCCCCCAGATATCTTATCCTCAAAATCCATTTCTAAAAAGTATGATCCAAAGGGCAGTGTGTGTGCAACAAGACTTAAAGGTATTGAATAGACAGTGACAGGAGGAAGAAAAATCAGAGGACACTTCTAAGGTGTGATGAAGAAATTTGTATAGAAGACCCCGTCACCTAATGTTTAAAATAGTTGATCTATTGGTAGAGTAAGCATCATGCAACTGAATTTATGGCAGAGGAATAAGGGTAATAAATCATATTCAGTGGGGTTTAAAAGAAAATTCATTAGACAAAATGACATAAAATCAATAAAAACAATTCAGCCTGGAAACAAACAAAAATTCAGCCTGGAAACATAGCAGTGAGGGTCAGAAAACATGCAGCAGAAATACTGCTACTTGTTAAATTAAACTGTGCACATAATGGAGTTTCAGATGGAAGTCTGGCCCTACTCAGCCTCTCTGTGAGGAATGTGGAAACTACTACAGATCATGTCATTTCCAGCCAGCTATTATAGCCTGAAGGTGCTAGGTTTTCATAAGACACTCATAATTCTGACAGAAATTGGGCTCTGTTGAGGTGGAATAGACATAAATTTTAGGTATTTACAGAGAGGAAACATTGTTAGCAAAGCCAATCTGTCATGGCCCTGATGCAGCACCAGTTCAGGCACAACAAAGCCTCTGAATGCCGACTGTTCCCTATCTAGTTCAGCATATTATGCTTTCATTTCAGCCAGAGGTGCAGAATCGGGTCACTGCAGCTGCCCTGGATTTTTCACTATGGAGAGGAAATGCTGAAGGCATTTTGGCAGGGCCAGAACCCAAAACCTCTGGGTTCTTGTGAGGCACTGAGGGCTCCTGTAGTGCTGAGGGTTCTTGTAGCTGGCTCAGTGTCAGACACAAAGCTGTCAGACATGCACCCTGAAATGGTTACACTGTGAATCAAACTGAGGTCAACAAGGACTGGGAAGACTTCCAGAGCTGTTGAGTCGGAGCACAGTACTTGGCCCTAAAGCGTTACCATATCTATAATTTCTTGTATGATTTAATTCACTAGGGTTTCTGCCTTTGATTTCCCCTAATTTTTCTGTGATTAAGACATAATTGCTCAATCAATAGAAGAGTAACACCATTCTTGTGCAATAAAGGAAAAAAATTTCCTCTTTAAATTCTTCATAAAATAGTACCAGTCAAAAATGAAAAAGGAAATAAAATTTTATTGTGCAAAATATAAGCTGGGAGATAGAACTGATAGGAAAGAAATACTGTTTTCTTAAAAGTAGTGGGAATTCAGTAGCAATCTGTACTCATAGCCCAGAAAATCAACCATATCCTGAGCTGCACCAAAAGCAATGTGACCAGCAGGGTAAGAGAGTAATTTCTGCGTTCATCTTTGGGGTCCCCAACACACGAAAGATATGTATCTGTTGGAAGGAGCTCAGAGGAAGGCTGATGATCCAAGGATTGGAGCACCTCTCCTATAAAAACAGGTTGAGACAATTGGCATTGTTCAGCCTGGAGAAGAGAGGGTTCTAGGGTGACCTCACTGAGGCTTTCCAGTACCAAAAAGGGTTTTTTTTCAAAAAACCTTCAACAGCAAGGTGAAGGTTTTAAACTGAAAGAGGAGAGATTTAGATCTTAGGATTCTTTAGTGTGAGGTGTGAGACATGGGAAGAAGTTTCCCAGAGGAGCTGTGAGTGCCCTCTTCCTGGAACTGTTCAAGGCCAAGCTGAATGGGGCTTTGAGCAACTTGATCTTAAGGGTCACATCCCTACCCTTCATGGGAGAACTTGAGCTAGATGATTTTTAAGACCCCTTTCAACACAAATCATTATATCATTCTATGAATTTCATTATGAAATATATTAATATGTTTTCTTGACAGTGTTCAAGTCATCCAATGTTAGATGATACTTCATGTGCCTTGTACTTTGTGTGGAATTTCCGAAGGTGTTCCTCTGGGAAAGAGCCCTCTCAAAACAGGAAATCCTGTGAAAATGTGGATGTCTCATGTCCTTTCACTGTGAAAATTCCACATGTTGTACCTGGTTTTTTGCATAGGGTCTTTTGGAAAAGGAGGTAGATGTTACTATGTCTCAAAGGAGGCATAGCAACATCTACCTAGTTTGCTAAAATTTAAGTGTCACAACTATACTGACATAGCCCCAGCATAGCAGTCTGGTGTTCAAAGGCCAGTTTTCATAGGTGGGAATGTAGTCTTGAAACAACTCACCTGACCTCTCTGGCAGTGTAACATGATTTGTGCTTGTTATCTTACACTTGGAAATATTGCAGAACTCCCTAGAAAATATTTACTTCAAAATGTGGCAGATGCACACAAAAGCTGATGTTATTAAAATAGGAATGGATTGCTTTCAGTACAGATGAATTTTTACTTCTAATCAGCACATAAAAATAGTTAAAACCACTTCCTCCCTGGGATGTTCTATGATCTTTTAAATATAATAATAAAACTAATGTCTTCAACCAAGAGAAGTTACTTTTCCCTGTTTTGGCTAGATTTAAAGTATTTGCTATATTATAAAGAAACATTAATTAAAAGAAATTATATCTGATGGAGGCCATCTTGAGCATTACTAAGACAGCTGAATACACAGAAAGAGGGCAGGTGAGTGCTTACAGCAAAAAGATGAAAATATCTTTCCTTGAAAAGACACTTTATGAAAATATATTTGAGCTTGCAGCTGGACAACAGAACTAAATTTTACTGCTGATCAGCCCAAAAAGGAAGTAAATGGTAAATGTTGTGCACTGGCTTTGAAGGTGAAAGTCTTCTCTCTTGACCTGTGGGACTAACTGTGTCTCATTCTCTTAACCTCTCACTGAGGCAGTGTTTGAGCAATATCACAGGCAGCATCAGAAGTGCCCATCATTAAATTACTTAGAAAGTGATAAAAATTCAGCTAAAAAAAAGAGGTGAAGAAGTTAGTAAAGGCTTGGGGGGTTAATGGTTGTCTTTTTGCCTCCTCCTCTTTTTCTTTTTTTCTTTTTTTTTCTTGTTTTTTTTATGTTAATCAGATCTTTAACAGGGAACTGCATTTGAAACATGACAGTACTTTTCTATAGCAGGCAAAAGGGTTATTTGCTGAGGCTTGTGGACACAACCAGAATGATGTGATTCTGATTTGTAGTTTGCTAGCTTGATGCCAGGATAACACTGGGGCAAATATTGCCCCTAAATTCATGAACACTCAACGATCAGTGCGCTGACTCCTCAGCTCATGATTTTGCCTGCTATTTGGAAAACCCCTGCAGAATGGAGAAGATAGCTAAATATTGTTATGTTACAAAAATGAAGATAATCTCAAGTGCTACTTAACATACTTAAAAAAACTTTCCCTAGGAGGTAGACTCCAAGGACAAGCTCAGTGAAATATAACTTCCTGTTAAAAGGACTGGTTCAGGTACAACTGAATGTTATCATCCTTTAGTTCCATAGGTTTCGGTCTTCAAATATAGAGCTGCAGAATTTCGTGTACATTCAGCAGAAAGTACTCTAGGAAAAGTTCAAAGCAATCAGTAATTTTTTTGGTGTTTTTAAGTACAAATTGAAATATTCTGAGGAAAGAAGTCTTACGTTTAAATGCATGTCAAAACTGAGTTGATTTTGTTAGAAATAAAACCACCTTAACTGCAAAAAACCCTTATTTTAGAAATGCACTATTTGTTGTTGGCAAAGCTGTTTATGCATGTAAAAGTGAATTAAAAAAGGATAGTTTTGATTCTCTGACAGAAGACTGACTGAATAATTCGGTGAAAGAGAATGAGGACTCACAGTTTGATATTCACCAGCAACATTTTTTCTTCCCAAGAGAAACTGTTCAGCCTGGGATGTTTGTCAAAATATTTCCTTTCCAATAAACCCCACTCTAAGTTTCTCTCAGTATTGTCAGTACCAGACAAAACTGCAGAAAATCTTAATTTCCCTGCAGACGCTGCAGTTATAAATCAGTAAGATGAAGGAAAGGCAAAACCCTAAGCTAATTATTTCTTGTTTTTAATCAGCATGTCCTGCCTACAAGGTATTTGCCATGACATTGGCATTGGCAGGCATTGGCAGAACATTAAGAAAATGCTGAGAAAATAAAAGGGTATGCTTCCTTTATTGACAGTCTTCCACCTTGGGAGCTGGCAATCAGCTCAGTGCACTTGGTGCAAGACCCTATCGTCTCTCTTGAGCACTCCATGAAGTTTCTATGAGCTCTGTTGTATTGACATAGGGTGATTCCCACAGCCCCAAGTTACTGTTGGTGATGCGTGAAATGGGTTTTTTTCTGTTACTCCTGACCAGGTGACCTTATCAATAAGAGCCTGCCTGCTTCAGGGCTGTCCCTATTGGAAGCTTCAGTACTGAAATCAGAATGGGCACAAAGATCTAACCTTGAGATTTGTCTCAGCAGGGAAATTGTAGTTGTGCAGTATAGAGACGCTACCAAAGGCGTGTGGTGCCTGCTCATGGCAGCAGCAGAGGAATTCCACTTGGATCTGTCTCACATGTTACCCAGTAGTCTGTCTTTGTGTGTGTAGAAGCGTTATGGTGAATGCTTTGCAATAATACTAATATTAGTTGTCACAGGGTAAAAGTAATCTTGAAAAGTTATTTGAAAAATACTATTGTTTTGACATATGTTCTTCTCCCTCCCCAAAATCACTTGATCTAATTTTTACCCCAAGACTATTTTATATAAAAATCTCATTAAGTTGCAGAGAAATCTGGCAGATATGAAATGACTTTCTGATTTCAGGAGTGCTGCCATGATCATGATGATTATTTCTCCTTTGACATTAAATGACAATATTAGAATTTAAAAAAAACATAAATGACGGTGGGGGTTCATTTTTATTTTTAGCATATATAGTGCACTTTATTCTGAAGTCTTCTGAAAACCATGTATCATGCGACCTTCCAATGTGATAAACAGCTCCATTAACTGCTGAAAGTCCTGTCCTGAAAGTCATCAACACGGCAAGAGAGCATTCATCTCTATTCCATCTCATTTCCATGATCCTTTTTAATACCTAATGCATAATAAAAAAAATTCAAACTATTTATCTAGCTTTCACCCCCTCCTTTCTCTCCTTCTGCTCTCCTCTTGCTATTTTGCAGGAATGATTTATCCTCTAGATGAATGCTTTACTGTTTAATTACTTTACAGGAAGCTTAACTGAGATATGAATAATCCAATAAAAGAAGAGATCCATTCCTACCGCTGCTTTTGTTGTCAGCATCTGATTTGCTAGCACTTGTCAGGTGCTTGCTGATGACGAGAGAAATAATATAAAATAGCAATTAGTTGTTATTGGTGTCAGAAGAAATTCAAGAAAACTGTATTCCCAAGGTATAACATCTCTGTTTCTATAAACATCAATTTACTACAGCTTTTAAAGTGAAAACTTAGTTGTTTTCTTATTAAATATATTTAAAAGTACCAAAGGAGGCATTGTTTATCTACTTTGATATGAAATACTTCTAGGAAATACGTGCAGAGAATTACTGGGCAAGTCTGTCTTCTAGGATAGTTTGCTTTTAAATATCACAGTATTTTATTTATTACCATCTTTATTTTTTAAATTTCTCTCAAGACATTAAGCACAAGTTCACAAGGCACTTTAAAGGATACGTTCAAGTATCATCTATTGTGATTAATTAAATTTAGGAGTCACAGAGAGTGAAAAAAGTGTTGTTTACATTTTAATATGAAATTAAACTTGATTATAAACAGTTGTGGTTTATGCTAAAAAGCAGAAAATTTCCACTTAGAATGACAGAATATCCTGAAATGGAACAAACTTGTGAGGATCATTGAGTCCAGCTCATGACTCTACACAAAGCAATCTACAAGTTAGACTTCTCACCTAAGTCCACATAAAAATTCTTCTTGAGCACAGAGAAACTTGCAGCATCAACCATGTCCTGGGGGTCGGCTTTTTCAGTGCTTTATCCCCAGATTCGTATGATATGGTAAAGTCAGCAACTTTAAATACATTATAGTGGTTATTGTATCACTTTAGTGTATAGTGATACATTAAAGTGATTAATTTTCAGTATGTTTAATGAAGTTTAATCTTCAGCAAAGCAGCCTAGTGGCCCAGTTGGAATTAACATTCACTTTTGTTTTAGCTTTAATAACTTACCTGCATGAATACGCTTGAAAATTCTCATCACTTAACTATTTATTGGTATTGCAACTAAATCCTGGAAAATCTGATATAAAAACATAACCACTTTTTGTTGGATTGATCTCTTTGTGATATGTACTCCTCTGCATTTTCATTCTGCATTGCAAAACTGGTATTGCATGCAAAGGAGGGGAATTGTTCTCAGAGTCCTAAATTTGGCTTTAGTAATACCTGTTTAAAGGTTTCTGATTTAATCCACCTCTTTCACATTTCTGCAAAATTGATTTCTCCTTCAGATGCTCAGGTGAGAGTTCCATATAGCTAATTAACCTGCACTCCTGTGGGACAGTGCTACCTAAATATGATGTCAAAGAAACATTTTACAGTTCCCCATAAAGTTAACAACTGACATTACAGTAATAAATATATATATTTTAATATACATTTTTTTTCTATCTTATTTGAAACAGCAGGAAGGAGTGATGCAGGGGATCTGATCCCTGAACATCTTAAAACAAATAGGTTCTTCACCCTAGAGACTCTGGTCCTTAAAGTTTCTTTCGGTTTTCTTCTCAAAGTTCTTGTTCTCCTAGTATGCTAGGGAAGTTTTCACCCTTCCTTTGAATAATCATGGTTTCTGGGTAAGAAGGGATAACCTATACTCACCAAAATAACTATAATGATCTGTTTTATATTTGGACATTGTAGCCATTTTTGTGAGGTTGATCAAGTCCTAATGGTTCATCTGCTATCCCAGCTAAAGGGTGCAGCCTAATCAGGATGTACCTGAGGGTTTTATTCTGCACATACCAGAGGTTGTATTTGTTTAGTATCTTTAAACTGTTTCCTCAGCAGGCCTGCTACCACAGTGTATCAAGCAGTGCTTCCTCAGAAGGGAGCCTGGCATTTAATTAGTTAACATTGATAGAGCAATAGGATAATTTTGATTACCACTCAATGCTATATAAGCAGCAACAGGCACTGCTTGTTATAAACAGATGACTATTATTATTGTTTTAGATAGGAAGACAACCATATGTCTCAAGACAGGAGACTTCATAAGTTTATATATGTGGTAGTAATTTGCATGAGAACCTCCTTTTCTCATTAAATTACTGGGAGAGGTCATTGCTGTGGTCATTTTTACAGACAAAGTACTTGGAAGAACAGGCAGTGCAAATTATGTGAATCATAAAAACATCTAATCTCCAAATGTTTGCAATTCACTTGGAGATAATTATAATAGCTATGGTTGGTTAGTTTTTGATTTGTTATGTTTTTCCAACCATTTTATTAATAGCAATTAAATTTGGTGTTGCTTGATCTAACTATTGAATTTATTCCTAAGATAGATGTTCTTTTAACTCCTTCTGAGCTTATTTAAAGATCTTATGTTTTGATAGCAATCTTTCCATCAATCTATCTGAATATGTAAAACAATTGCAATAGATAAGATGAGGAATTGAATATTAATGAAACAGTGAGCAGTTCATAAATTACTTTTATTTTCATTAATGTATATACAAAAGTAATGCTTACTCTGAGCTTGTCAGCAGTTAGGTTTGTTCGGGATCAGTATAAAAATTTCCCCTGCATTGGGTTATGTAACCCAGATATTAAAATATTTTTTGATGTCTTTTTAAAGCTAAGTGTAATACTTGCAAAAAAATGCTTTCATGTCTTATGTACATTTAAGAATCATTCTTTCTTATATTGAATTTAAAAATTATGATAGAGATGCTCAAACAGAATCAAGACTAATATAAGTAAACTGTCAGTAACAAAATAAGTACCTATACAAGAAAAAATAGTAAATGCTGCAAAGCTCAGGTTGCAGAGATTACTATCCTTTCTTCATTTGCAATGTGCATATAATGAAATTGAAATTTAAAAACTGAAGTACATTGAAAAATTGAAAGTAAAAGATCAAATTTTAAAAAAGTTATTCTGAGCCTCTCCTATTTTAATGAGCTGAAACAGAACGTAGAGGCTTACACAGAATGTTATTGGTGATACAGACAGAAGTGAATTCACATTCCAGATTGAAAAAATTTTTTTTTTTTTAATTTCTCCTTTTGTGTAGAATTTGAGCAGCAGGAGAAGGCAGATCAAGGGCTTGAAAGAACATATCTTTCTCAATATTCTTGTAGAAGTCCAAGTCTATTGGAAGTGATCACAACCTGGCTGACCTTTGCTCTGCAAATGTCAGTAAAAATTGCTTTCCACCAGAAAACCCAGCAAACAAATAGAGTAAACCAGAAATAAAAGAAAACTAAAACCAAACTTCTTAAATTACTCACAATTTCAAATGAATGCTCAGATCATGTGAAATGTCAATATTTGGTAAATGATCAGAAACTGAAATAACCTCTGAAAGTCTTCCATTTCCTTCACTTAAACAGTCATCTTGGACATTACATTCTTGCTCTTGTCTTTAAAAAGAAAGAAAATACATCTGCATCTTGGATTTCTAAGTCCTTGTCTGATCCTATTTGAGGAAAAATTACATTAATGAACTTTCTATTTTTATTTTTGCTTCCCATCAAGGTATTCATTTGAAACAGCTATTGCCCATTTTTAGCCTCAAACAAAATTTGAAGGGTGAAAAAGTGGAAATACATTCGGAAAATTTAGTCAACTCATATGCTGTGTGTTTTCACCTATTAACTATCAATCCAGTAGAGTCCCAAAGAAGAGGCTGTGAGACTGCATCCTGTATGTATTATTTCACATGTTCAGACAAAACAGGAATATAAAAAAGATAATACTTCTTGGGTAAGCCACAGGACAAAGTGGATTTCCTTAAGATGTTCAGAAAAATTTTAGAAAATATAAAATCTTAGGGTTTTTTTATCTAATAATCTTCATTGAATATGGAAGAGTAAATTACTTTGTGTTACTTGTTATAATTATTTAAGTCTTCACCTGCCATGATGTCTACATAACAGAAAATTAGAGAATCAAGATTCTCATTCAACATCCTTAATGAATCTGACAGTACTAAGTTGTTGGAAGGCCCCTTCAGCCTTACCATTGTTTTCTTGTCATACAAAGTATTTTTTATATCTGAAGGCTAAAAACACAGATTGCTTTGGAAACCAGGAAAGATTTAGCAAGTGGGATGTTATCAAATACTGAAACACTTTATTATCCAAGTGAGTGTGGCAAACTGTCTCTGACCCAGGCAGGTTAGAGCAGGAGAGCTGATACATAAATGTTTTACCTACCAGATGCCAATACCATTGGAGTATGTGAATTTCTCTGCTGGGCTTTGGCAGCAAAATCCTGTCTCACTTCTCTGGGTGTTAGAACATTAAGACATTTATCTTAAATTATAAGATCTAAACTGTCACAGGATTTCATTTTTTTAAAGTGTGAAATCACAAATTATAAATGCTTGGGAAACTAAAAGTAATCCAGGCAGAGAAGCACAGCACAGAAATGAATTAGTTATGCCCAAATGATGCATAATATCAGTACCTTTGGAGTGGATGGTGAATTGTGCGTGCACTTTCTCTAAAAGGTATTTGATGTGATAAGGAATAAGCCTTTTTTCTGTTAAGAGTACTGTAAACAGGCTGGCTGGGCTTTCCTTTCCAGAAAAGAGCAAGCCTTGGAGAGGAGAGACTCACTGACACAGGGAGGTGTTCAGTGTTTTTATGTTCAGAAGTTTGGGTAACAGTTTGCACAGCTTTTATAGGGAGGACATAGAGGTTTCAAAGAAAAGGCTAGAATAATTCATAAAAACTTTCCATAAGCTCTTGAGAGGATTTTCAAAATTAGGAAAACATAGCAATCAAATACTTTTCTTGGTTGAGCACCTTTAGAAAGCACACTGCTGAAGAAGTCAGAGAGTTATTAACATGGCTTTAAAATTATCACCCAAAAACACCTTTAAGTCACCAGCAAAGCTTTTTCCTTCTCTTCCCTCTAAAACAGCAACATTTCTAAAGACAGAGACTATAGACATTTTCCTGTTGCACCAGAGACATCGTGATTCCTCTCCTTCATGTGAATTACAGTACGGATTATTTCATTATCCCTGTGTAAATGCTCAAACCCTCTCAAAACTCAAGACCTCGAGGAATGGTCCCTCTTCCTCTTCGGCATGAGAAAGAGTGCTAACACAGAGTTTAAAACTGTGCAGCAAAAGTCACTTCTAATACAAAAATAATCTGGTTTTGTCGTACAATTCTTCATGTGTGGAAAGGGGCTGACAAGCATAATCTTCAAAAATCCTCAAAGCTGTAATACTGCAATAAAAGGTATGGTTTTCAAAAGAAATCAGCATTGTATTGACAGCTTCCAAATGCAGCACACTAACAATCAGTTTGTTGTTAAATCATTCAATTATGAATGATTTCCCCAGTTTTTTAATGACTTTTTGCTGTATCTTAAGTAGCAGCCAAAAAAAAAATTAACAGAAGAATATGAGATTTATAGGTCCAGTTCCTAATTGCTATTAAAATAGTTCAGAACTTTAGTTCTAAAAAATACTCTTAAATAATTCTTTGTCAGTTGGGCACAGACATTGCCCAAGTCTATGAGGTTTCTCATATTGCAGAGTAACTGCCCTTCTTTCCAGTCAACTAAAAGAGATGAAAATTTCTGCAGTTGCTTCATATTTGTGATCATTGCAATAAATACAGTTGTTGTGTAAATACTGTGATCTAAGCATTTTTGTCTTTGGGGTTTTTTTTTGGCTAGGAAAGGTAGTGTTTATTATAGAGTGCCAAAGTGCAGCAGGAGTTTTGCAGAGACAGAGGCTTTGGAGCTAGAGATTCTAGATCTTGATTTGGTTTCAAGTAATAACACACAAAGGAGTGATGGTCAAGACGAATCTGAAACAAGAAGACTGCAGAGGCTGGGGTAGGGAAACAAGCAGAAAAGTTTTCCATCAGTAAAGACAGGGCACATGAGCATACAGGCCTGCCTTACTGTTTCTTTCTTTTGAGTATTTTTTTTCTTCTATTTGGGTTTTGTTTTGTTTCTGCTGGCCAGTCTTTTAAAATTTTATTTTCACTTTTGTTGAACAGAAACAGCTTTTCTAAAGTCATACTTTTCATTCTGATTTTCAAATGACATGAAAAAAAGGGACAACTCTACAGTTCTTGCCTGTTACTTATTATCCAGTCTACCTCTCCTTATGTAAAGGCATAATTTAAGAAGTGCCAGTTTGTTACTTGATCTTCCTGTGAGTCAGAGAGCTAAAATAGCTATAATTAACTGCTTTGCAACCCCTTATTAATTTCCAGGATGTAGTCAGTTTGTTAATAAGAACTTTGGACTCTCAGAGGATTGAAGCAATCACTGCAAAAATGATATTTCCACCAATCTCATCTGACATGTCATTTGTCACTGAAGAACACTGTAATTTGTCCTACAGAGGAAAAAAAAAATTCAAGAGTCTTCCTGTTTTCTTCTCTCCATACTTTTGGATAGCTATGAATAGATAAGAAAAAATTCAATTCTAAGCGTTGGTTTCAACTAGGAGGTAAAATAAAAACCTGCAGTTTCCTAGATAATGAAATCATAGCATCACCAAATGATCAAAGGAAGGGATTGTCCTGCTCTGCTGTGCTTTGCCCTGGTGGGCCCTCAACTTGAGTAATGTGTGCGTTCTTGAGCACCACAACATAAAATAGATGATAGGTTCTCAGTAAGTGTCCAAAGGAGGCCTGCAAGAATGGTGAAGGGTCTGGAGGGGAAGTTTTACTAGGAGTGGCTGAGGTTATTTGGTCTCTTTCATCTGGAGGAAGATTCAAGGAAACTGCATGAAGCTGAGTGAGGGGAGATTTAGGCTGGATATAAGAAAAAAGTTCTTTACTCAGAGAGTAGCTGGGCACTGGGCCAAGCTCCCCAGGGAAGTGATCACAGCACCAGCCTGACAGAGCTCAAGAAGAGTTTGGTCAACTCTCTCAGGCACATGGTGTGATTCTTGGGTTTGTCCTGTGGAGGGCCAAAAATTGGACTTGATGATCCTAATGGGTTCCTTCCAACTCGGGATACTCTATGATTCTGTTCTATGATACATATTTTTGTAACTTCTTGTCATTATGAGACTGGCAGTTACATGGGTGACCTGAAAAACAAGATTCTGAGTCTAACATGATGCTGTATCATGATGCATATCATACTTAGTCAAGCAGCACTTGAGATTTCCATTGGACCCTGTAACAGGTTTTGACTGCTCATGAAGATATTAGTACCTTCTCTACAAATTTAATTCTTTTTTTTCCTTGAATTTTGAGCATAAACTGACAATATTTATTTTCTAGGTAATTTTGTAAATTGTTGACCAGAACACAGATAATATTTTTCTATTTGGGACCCAAGTGTGTTTCTGTGTTCTGGCTCATGCAGACTGATCAACTCCAGTAATTTATTTTCTTTTTACTTTGGTTTCACTATGAAAAGAATTATGAAGCAAGGCTTAGAATACTGATAAAATGATTGAAGCACTGCTGTACAAAACTACCGTCTAACATAAGATGATTCTATGTTTTTATTATAAACACATGGTATAGCAGTCCAGATTTTATACCGTGAGGAGCAGGTTTCTCAAAGGAGTTTGGTTGTTTATCATTAACAAAGCCAAACTAAGAATATGTGAGGTCAATCTTAAGGAGCATCAGTAGCTGAAAGCTAGCTTTTCACTGGTCACCGACAAAAAACCTGCAAAATGAGAGGCATTACTGTATTTGCAGAAATAAATTCTAGTTCCCAGCAGTTTTTTAGCTCTCTGAGAACTGGGAGTTGTAGCAACGCTCAAACAATTCAATATCTGATTTTTTCTACCATTCACTCATCTGACTGATGATTAGCCTTCTTCTATTCTGGTATTTTAAGCATCTTGCAACAGTGAGTTCACAAGATTACAATATGCACTTTCTGAAGAAGAACTTCAATCATTCTTTCTTCTCACCTTCAGAAATTTGTACATGTCTGTCAAAATCTTCCCCAACTGCTTCTTCTTAGGATAAGAAACCTTTGTCTGTTCAGTTATGTGGAAATTTTTCTACAACTCTTATAATTCTTTGTACTTTTCATTTTGTTGTATTTGTATCCTTTTGACACCAAATAATCAGATCTCCATGCAGAATTTAAAACATAAGTGTAAGGGGAAATTGTACAGTATTATAATTATTTTGCTCTCTGGTCTTTTCCTCACAGTTCTTGCCATTTGTCTTTGGCTAATGAAATAAGTACATATTTTCAGAGTCCTCTAGGTCCAGATATTTTTTGATTCATAGAGCAATAACAGACAGTTTAGAAGCAATTGTTACATATTTATGGTTGGAATAACTTCTTTTTGAAAGTGAAGCAAACGAAAAAAAATATTTTAAAAGCAATGGAAGTATCTAGAAACTTCACAATAACTTCACAAAATTACCCTATTTTCCAATGTGTTCTACTTCAGGTGCATTATTACACTGCTAACCATATGAAAATAAAATTTCACACTACCTAATTACTTCTGCAAGTACGGATCAACATGAATGATTATCTGATATTGCAACATATATTGACCAAAAGAAGATCAGTAAATAACATGGATGACATAGGTGTGTATTGCTTTCCTGTCATATAAAATATTTGTGACAATTTCTCTAATATACTAGATTACAAATGCAGAAATCCATATCTGTCATTTTAAGAATGTCTAATATTGAAATCCCCAAACTTCCTTATCTTGAAGAGTCTTCTCATATTGAAGAAATGAAAGATAAGTTTGTGCTTAAAAGAAAGGTGGTGTATAATGTTGAAATTATATTCCATGCAGCAAAATATAGTTTTCAAAATGTACATGAAACAAGCACATATTTCTCTGTCAGTGGGCAATTCTGTTGCTTGTCAAAATGCAAGTTGGTAGATAGACTTCCCAATAAATATATATGTGTGTGTGTTTATAGTTCTCCTTCAAAGAAGCTGTTCTTTGAAAGAGAGATTAGGTCACTAGATTTTACTAAATCATTCTACTCACATTATAGAATTGTAAACTCCCATCTTCCGCTTAACAATGTTTTCCTCTCACCAACCTTGTAGAATCCTTCTCAGTTCACAAGACTGGGAGGAAATTCACCTATGGGAGATGAAATGGTGCTCTCTTGGAGGCGGAAGATTGATTTAGTGAGGTTTCCTGCTGACTGTAGGTATCAACTGTCTAGCTGGAGGAGACAATCTAACTTTAACTTTGTTAGAGCTAAAATGAAAGACTAAGAAATGGGAAAATATTGTAGATAAACTGACCACATTTTGTTATTATGTTGTGGTGAAGTTTTAGCAAGTGGGCAGCAATAAGAGTAAGGTAAACACAATTAAAATTTAACACCACAACTGAATGAAAAAATCAGTGTTAAACCAGAGTCTCTTCTTGGAGACACTGTCCATAATTAACTTTTTCCTTGAATAATAAGTAGCAATTTTGAACATCTGAGTATGACTTCAAGCTACATTTCTACTTCCTACATGAAAGTTTCTTCAGTAATATTAATAAAGGCTTCATTGACAATCCAAAAATTTGCTTTTTTATATTATTCAGTGAAACATTTTATCCAGGCTTTTGAATTTAATTTAGCAGACTAGCAAATTTGGGGTTTGGGAATATATATTGTGTATGCCTGAAGATACGCTTTAGAGATATGGTGAATTACAGCACTTGAGATAGTCTTACAGCTCAATGGAAAGAAAAGATTCTTGAGTTGTGTAAATTCCCCTACTTTCTCTATTGTTAAAGATAGGAATTGCACCAATTTGTATGATTTGGTAATTTGATCTCATTAAATTAAATATATTTTTTACATCTCTCAGAAAGAAAATCTGGAATGAAATGCAGTCAGCAAAAAATTTGTTGTAATTGCAATGTTTCCCAGGAGGGAGGGCTTAAAAGAAGAGAATCCTGTGGGGAAGAAAGGATTACCCGTGTAATCTGGGGTTCAAATAGCAAGTCTAAAATGAGCACTTAGCTTAGTCTCAGCTATTTACCTCTTAGTTTCCAGTTACTTACACATATTTTACAGCACTTCAGAGCTTTACTGCTTACCCCGTTGCTTTACTGCTGATCTACATTCTCCTGTACTGCATATGTGAATCAAAACTATATTTTCCAAGAATTCTAGCATATTTGACAAAACTGCTTAATTCTATAACCTACATAATACATGCCATAGAAAAATTTTGGATTGTAAGAATTAATATTAATATAATTTGGATTGTAAGAATAAATATCAAGCTTAAAAACCAAAATGTGCATCTTGTTTTAAAGCTGATGAAAGTTTAAATTAGCATAGCACAAGACAGTGTTGATTCACAGTCTTAGATTAAACACCAGCCAAAATAATCCTTCCAATGAACTTCTTCTATAATGAGATATCTTAACTAATCCTTTTGAGGTGGACAGCCCTTGTAAGGAGATATTCCATAAAATATACAGATGTTTTCATTGTGCTTTACTCCGGTGTTTTGTTTCTTGCACTTGAGCACAAGAAATTAGGCGGGCATAAAAGATGAAGGCGAGCATAAAAGATGAAGGCAGATGAACTGAAGGCAGCATTTGATACCTGTTAAGAATTTCCCTATGAAGACATGCAATGAAGACAGAACTCCATTTCAAACAAACATTGGCTGTCAAAAATATCTAGGTATGTCCTATAGATTGCAGTATGCAAGATACATGATGGCTATGCATGAAAATGTAGTAGATTGCTTTAAAAGCTAGAATTTGTTTATAATAAATATAGCTATATTTGAAAGAATTAATAACATCAATTTCCTTGTTGGTTGCAGAAAACAAGCAGTGTATGGAATGTTTTTACTAATTGCCTTGCATTCAGCAGAGTGCAAAGCCTCCTAATCAGGCCAAATTAGTGAATACTCTGTAAGCTAATCAAAATTTTTTTCTGTATCGTAACAAGATAATTTGCACCATTTAAAGGCTGTTAGCACAGCATATAATTCTGCATGATTTTATCATTCAAATTTATATACTCCAATGTCTTGTGTATCCTATTCTTAAAATATCTCACATCCTACAGATTTTTTGATTTCTTAAAGAATGTTTTCTTTTATTTTACATCAGCTTGAAGCCGATGTATCTACAACTGCAATAAAGCAAAAATGGAAATCAATGATCTTTATGGGATATAATTATTCCTTAGTCTGCCTGAAATTATCATGGATGTTCCATCTTTATTAATGCTCCTTATGGTACAGACTTTTCCTTCAATATTTTCACTCCATTTTATATAGAATAACTAGTGTGATGAATTTCTGCAGCTGCCCTATAAATGGAAAAGTGTCTGCTTTTCTATAGAGAGACTTTTATTCTGCCCTTCCACTGGGACTGCCTATGTTTGGATGTTATAAATAAATACAGAACCAGCTAAATAGAGAGTTCTACAGAATGGAGATAAGATATTTCTTCAAACATATATTCAGAGGTTTCTCCCTACCATTAAATTTTCTCCTCTGCAAGCAGGAGTTATTTTATTTATGTGTGGTCCATAGACCTAAGGATCTACAGTTAGACATATTTTTACTGTATTTGCCATTAACTCCAAGCAACCGTGACTGGTATGTCTTCGTCTGGGTCTGGGTTTGCTCTGCTACTGGAAAATTTAGAAATCATTCATCTGGATGCACATCACTTTTCTGCATCTCCCATGTATTTCTTCCTGTCACAATCTCTGCCACTGACTCGAATGCTCTTGATTTCTTAGGTAATTGGACCAAAAAATTACCATTGAAAATATATAGCTGTGGCTAGTTCAGTATGTTCTTTTACTTTTGTAATCCTTGCTAGGAAATCTGATAAATGTGCTGAGAATTCTTAGCAAAGAAACAGCATGGATTGTCTTGCCATTCCTCAAGTATTTATGTCCCTATTTATTGCTTCAAACCAAGGTGCCTTGGGAGCATCTGTTCCCATGAAAGAGAAATTATACAATACTTGCTTTCCCATGACCCTATGAAGAATGTTACCAAGATTTAAATCTTTGATCTCTGGGGAGTTACTGGAAATCTCACTCTTCATCGGGCCCATAATTTTGTCCCCCAAAATCACATCAAATAGTTAAGTGGGGGACTGAAGCAGATCCAGCAGATTTTACTGAATGCAATCAGCTGCCTTTGAGCCAGGCTCCCTAAAGCTTTTGCTACATGTGACCCTGATTAGGGAGGGTCAAGAAACTTTTAGCCAAAGCTGAGGAGAAGCCTATACTGGAATCATGCCTAGAGGATGGAAGATGAACACAGCCAACTGATACAGCAGTTTGTGCTGAGAGGCATGAAGAAGGGAACCTCAGCAGAATTTGTACCTGTGTAAGCTGTCAGGTACTGAGTTTACATGCTACAGGGTAGTTTTCCTGCAAATGCAGGAGAAGCTGACCCTGTCAGAGCAAAGGCTTAGGTGCAGGCAGATCTTCATATGGTGGAAGCATTCCTTCAAGCCTCACAACCCAGGGGATACCTGGAGCCTCTCTCCAACACCAGAAAAGATGGCTCTTGTCCTGTGGGAAGTGTGCCATCTTGAAGGAACTGTGCATCCAACTGGAGGAGCTGTAGGAGACAGAGACCAGTCTACGCAGTCTCGCAGAAGGTGAAAGAGAGATAGACAAGGATCTTTTACATTAATAACTAGGCCCTAACTGCTGTTGAGGTACAGGCAATGTCCATCTCTATCATAAGTGCAAACTTTGGGAGAAGGTGAAGGATGAAGCTGGTAACTTCAGGCACACATAGGAAGGCTCCTGCCCTATCTAATGGCTTACAACAACAAAATAGGTTCACTGACATCGGAGTTGAAGAGGATCCAAATATGCTCATGAACTGAACTTCCTAAACCATTCGTGTCCATCAAGAAATTGTAGCAAGTCATTGAAACAGCAGATTTCATGCTGCAGGGGACAAAGCCACCAATCTGACAAACCAACCTATCATCTACAGGTTTGGTCCCTGCTGGGAACCCAGATCTGGGATGTTCTGGAGGGACTGACAAATATTTCCTGACCCTCAAAATATTATCCCCTGATTTCTTCAATGTGAGTACCATTGATGCTGCTAGGAAGAATCTGGACAGTATGAGAAGTTATTTCAGAGTTCTGGAGGTGGTAGTTAAGGGCATGGGGCCCAAGAGGTGCTGTTCTCAATCCTAACAGTGAGGGTAAAATAGTGAGAAGGAGGGAATTGATAACTAAATTTGATAACTGACTGTGGATCTGTTGCTAGTGACAGGGCTTTAGGTCCTACAAGCACTGGGCACTTTATGCAGACTCTCACTTTTTTGAGAGAAGCAGACTTCATTTCACTAAGATCAGAATTATCTTTGCCAGCATAATGCCTGAGCTGGCAAGGAGGGCTTAAAACTATGAATGATAGTGATGCAAAAGAGTTACTAACAACCCTGAGAAGGAATAATGGACAGGTTTAATGGGTAAGGATCACAGAGTGTGATAGGAAAGGATCACAAAATCAGCAAAATGGGAGCAAGTAGAGTCGCCTCCACCACTTTGCTAGTAAGCAAGGAAATGCCTACACAATACCATTATGGAGAAATCTTTAAAAATTCTTGTAAAACAGTATGCTGGGGTGCATCTCTGAAGTACCTGTATACTCAAGCATGGAGCAGTGGTAATAAACAAATAGATCTGTGGACATTTGCAGGGCTTTGATCTTGCTGGGATGACAGAGATGGGATGACTTCATTGAGTGAAATGTTTCATTTGAGGGTTACACGCTTTATAGGAAAGACAGACCAGCAGGATAAGGAAGGGAAGTTACCTTTTTTGTGAGAAGATATCTGGGGTGAATGGAACTGCCTGAAGCTCAACAGGGAGCCAGCAGAATTTATGGATGAAGGTTAAAGACAAGGCACATAAGAGGGACCTTGTAGAGTGTCTCTGCTGTAGGTCATCTGCTGAGGAATAAAAAGAAGCCTGTGCAGTCAGAAAACAGTCATGTTCTCAGGATCTGATCCTAATTGGAGGATCCTTCAAATACCTTAGTATCTACTGGAAAGAAAAGATAGGTGGACATAAACAAACAAAGAGGATTGCAATTGGAAGGCTTTTATGACAATTTCTGCCTGGAGAGAAACCAGCCATGACAGGTGCAGGGCTGGATTTCATACTCAGAAACTGGGAGGGTCTCATTGGGAATGTGAAGGATGAAGGCAGCCTTGGCTGCAGGGACCATGACACAGTGGGGTTCATAACCAGGAGACAAGAGAAGGAACGGTACAAAAAGTAAGATCATATCCCTGAACTGGAGCAGAGCAAAATTTGATATCTTCAGAAAAAGGACTTTTCAGTCCTAGGAAGAGTGCCTGTCTCCAGATCCATGAAGAAAGAGAAGGTGATAAGGAGTAGTCAGCATGGATTTACTGAGGAGGAATCTTGCACGACCCACCTATAAACCTTCTATGACCCCTCCATTTTATGAGGAAGGCCTGGAGCAGGCAGGACTTGGGGAAATCTTTTATCAATGTGTTTGTACACCCAGACAGGATACAAAGAGGATGGGCTCTACACAGTGGCGCCCCAAGACAGGACAAAGGTGATGGGCACAAACTGAAAGACAAGTTCTGTAGAACAATTGAGAAACCCATTTCTACTGAGAGGTGACTGAGCACTGAGACAGGTTGCCTGGGGACATGATGGAGTCTTCCTTCTTGGAGAGTTTCAAAAGTCATCTGCTCATGATCCTGAGTGAGCAATCCATCTGGGTCCATCTGGGTCAACAGTTCTGCTCAGGTCAGGCAAGTTGAACCAGATGAGCTCCAAAATTGTCCTTTAATCTTAGCCCTTCTGAGTTTATGCAAACGTGTGAATTTAAGAATTAGGTTCACAGAATCACAGAGTCATTAATGTTGGAAAAGACTTCCAAGATGATTCAGTCCAATCTTTGACTGATAAGATGTAGATAAGATGTTCTGTAGATACTAAGACAAAGATAATAGATAATAATATATTATGTAATGAATTCTGATGAAATTACAATATTTTAGGTGAGGCCCTCCAAAAGGAAGTAGACAGGTGTTCATTGGTAATTTTTCTCAGTAGTATTCGTGTTAATACTATTGTCTCCAGGGTTATTTTGTCCCTGCATAATAGCCCTCTGCCTGAGAATTGCTGGCTATTCCCATGCTCTGGTCTGGATACATAACAGTATGGGCTGACATGACAAAATATGTAGAGAAGGCATCTCCAAAGATCTTTGTAAGGCAAAGGAAGTGTTTAATTGCCTACATATGACAACTAATATGTCTCACCCTGCTATCTTACAAATGAACATCCTAAGCTATTTTTCCTTCATAAAATATTTAATAATTATTCATACACATGAACACAGAGACACATGTACTAGAAAATTTTCTGTTGAGATCCTGTCAATCAATCAATATTAGAGATATTTTGGAGAACAAAGTTAAATGTTGGCTTTCTGTTATCTGTTGGTTTTGCAGCTCTGCTGCACAGCCAGAGCTCCCCTATCACAATAGGGGAAAAAAAATGAGTCACACTGTGCATCAAGATTGGGTCCAGTCAGAATGATTATTAGACTTCTGCTTTTCAGACTGTGAATACAGGCATGTTTCATTGATAAGAACTTATTTCATTGCTGATTCTAAG
Organism: Zonotrichia albicollis; assembly: GCF_047830755.1. NCBI lineage: Eukaryota > Metazoa > Chordata > Aves > Passeriformes > Passerellidae > Zonotrichia > Zonotrichia albicollis. The sequence goes on along the minus strand of NC_133860.1, from coordinate 60,974,527 downwards.
TAACTGATTCAGTGGTTAGTCAATCAAATCACGCCCAGGTATAATGATTGTGTGGTTGATTGTCTTTCAAAGGTTTTAGCTACTTATAATAAGTAACTAAATAAGGTTTTCCTCTCCTTCCCTTCTCGAATGAGCTGTTCACTTACAGTCTTTTTATAAACAGGATCAGAAAAATAGAAATTATAGAGAAACCAATTGTTTTTTCAAAGAAGCAAACTGAATCTTGTAGATCATATGGTCATCTTGGGTTTTTTATCTGTAGATTTATGTGATGACACAGCTACTTTGAAACAGAAGCAAGAGCCTTCTTCACTCTTTGTTGCGCAACATATTAAAACCCTTTTACATTATTACCCAAATTCATAATTTCCAGAAGTCACAAGTCTTAGTTTAGGAATAGCCGTTTACTTTTATGGTTTCCTTCACACTTTATCAGCACAGAAAGCCACCTTTTATGTTATTACAAATTTATTTTCTGGGGGTACATTTAAATAATTCTTAGACATATCTAATATTAATTTTGTATAGACCATAATTTTCCAAGAAGATTAATGATTTTAGAAGTTCTATCTCTTACATAAGAAGTGTGGTTTACGTCCATATTTAAAGGAATAAAATGTTTTAGAATGTCTAATTTTTGGTGCCCAAAATTTTGAGGCACCTTGGAGCAGAGCTGACTTCTGAAAACAATCTGTGAGAATTGAAATTTAGGGGGTTTATTGGTGATTTTGAAAATTTATTTAGTAGGAGTTTGGTGACTTCAAATAATTTCTGTGTTTATCATTAAGAGCATTTTTTTATTCCCTTAGAAGACTATATAAAATTCCTACAAATACGACCAACAGTTTTAAGTCCTTTATTACCCTCTTGTGATCTTATTATGGATTATGAAAGTTATTATGTAGTATTATTTCTCCTTTGGCTCTTCTAATTTCTTCAATGTACAATCAGGTAAATAATTAGCTTCTGACCTTCTTCAGGCAACTGCTTGTTTTTGAGATTAATAGAATCCATTTTGAGCCACACACAAAAGCATTGCATTTGCTATGGCTTTCTTCATACACTTTTATAGTCTTATGGCAGGGCAGTGCACTCAAAAGGAATGAGTGCCTCGTGTCCTGTCTTAATAGAGAAATGTTTAGGAAACACAGACAGATAGTAGAGAAGGTAATCACCAGAAAACAGGAGCTGTAACTAATAACTGGTTTACTGAATAAATGAAGGAATGAATGAAAAAAATAAATCCAGTTGAAGTAGTTCAGCCAATGTCTTACAGGAAAACTATGTGGTAATCACATATCGTCTGAACATAGAGACTTAATTCTCTCCCAGGATTTTTCTGGGAAGCTGTGAGAAAGCTCAGAGAAAAACAATTCTTATCTTAATCTCAGCACCTGTTGCTGTGCACATCTGGAATGTCCTATGGAGATTGCTTACCAAGAGGTGGTTTCTTAATTGGACACTGATAATAGTGTTTTGATTCATCGACCAATTGGATCCACGTGTGTGTGTCAGACTCTCTGGCAAGGGCAAAGGGTTTTTCAAATAGTACAGCGTAGTATAGCATAGTATAACATAGTCTAGTGACATTAAAGCATTTGATCAGCCTTCTGTAATCATGGACTAAATGCTCATTATTACCCTGCTGGGGCCTGCTGCTATGATAGAAAACTACTGGTCAGTTTCTACCTGTATGCTGGAAGGCTCCAAGCATCATCTTATGAATATGGCATTTAGTTTTATTCTAGGAAAAAAGCTGGGTTCCAGGCTGTGGTCTTTTAATCTTGATCTGTGGGATGTTGGTAGTTTGCCTAAATTTTTTAAGAATTCATAATTGCCTTATCCCTTTCTTCCCTAGGAAATGGAAGAAATAGACGTCCAAGTATGTTTCCTTCCATTCTTAGGTCTGATAATTCAAAAATTTGTGAAGCACAGACCACCTCCACTCAGAGGAGCTCTATGGAATCTAAATATTCTAGGAAGATTCTGGGGTGTAAACTAATGCAATTCTTACACAGCAATAAAAAATAATATTTTATTAGAAAGTAGAAAGATGTTCTTATTCAAGTTTCCAAAAAGATGTGCTTGCATTGAGTTTCAGGTTTGCATTTTATGTGAGACAGTAATCAATTTAACTTTGATAGTAAGTTTGTTCTTTCAAGTCTTTTTTCCTTTGCCTGCCTGTAGTTCATGATCTTTCAATAGATAAGTAAAATAACCCTAGAAAATTGTTAACTACTTGCCATGGAATAACTGGTATGCCTCTAAGATAGAATTGTTTACTACTGGGTGTATTTTCCTCACTTTGTCCATTGTTCTCTTTATATTCTTCATCATGATTCTTTATTTCCTTACATACCCTGATTTTAATCCTTGCTTTCACATCTGCTCACTTCCCACTGTGTCAATGTCTTCTTCCCAAAGCTGAATCACTATTTGTGGTTTCTATGTTTATATTTGCATTCCTTTTCCAGGCTCTTTTTCTCTGTTGTTACTTTGCTATCTTTCCAATTATTTTTCCATTTCTTGTTCTAATAGCAGCCCTTTACTCTTTTCATAGGCTAAAGGTCTTGTCTGTGGTCTTTTTTCCAGAGTAGCCATGGACAGATATGAATCTGTTCAGAGGCAATGTGCATTCTTCCTCAGGAGGCAAGCTATAAATTCTTATAAGCTCAATTTCTTCATTACCTAGCTAATATTTACCTCCTGTCGGTGTCATTATCATTATGATAAAATCCAGCAACAATCTTTGTTCAGAGATTCATCTGAAACCCCTGCAGTTTTTGAGTCACATACAGAAAATGAATTTTAAATCAAATGCCATGTCTACTGCAGTGCCCTTCAAAAACCCTTCAAAAAAGGAGACCACATTAAAAGAGATGAGCTTGAAAATGCCAGTAATTGATAAAATAAAACAGCATAATTATAAACTGAAATTTCTGGTTTTGCATACAGGAATATTCCTCCTAACTTTTGTGTGACATTTTTCACCTTGTTCATTTATTCCTGTCACTGAATGAATCACCACATCAGTGTTGCTTAAGAAAATCAGACTGTCACTATCCTGACATCTCTGCAGCTAAAAATGTTGCAATATATTTAATTAATGAAGTGACTTTTTAAGGCAAGCAGTAATAATAGAATAACAAGCAAACCCATACCTAGAGTTCAGAAGAAATTTGCAGATGCTAATGGATGTTCCAAGTTAGAAGTCTGTACTGCAGAACTGGGTAAATGAAATCAGCAAGGAAGTTAACATTGGAATGCTGTATTTAAAAAATATGTCCAAAACCCATTATTCCTGGCACTGTAAAAATGGTTCAAGTATCTGTGTATTCACTAAATGCATTAGTATTACAAATATTTTGTAGGAGAGGAACCAATTAACTCTTGGGTATATTGTTGAGCCCTATACAACTATATAGCACTCAATAATATATCCAATAGTGTAGTGATTGTAGCTTGAAACATTCAAATGTTCACTATTCTTCTGAACTAGACAGAAAATTCTTTTTATAAATTAAAGCCATGTAGGTTTTGGTGAGATAATTGTAACTAAGTAACAAAATCTTCAGTCTCATTTACACTACATTTACTTTCTTATCTAGACAGAGTTTTGTTAGATACAATTGCTGTATTTTTTTTCTAACACATGCAGCATTTTGTTTTCACTGTTTCCTAGGAACTGTCTTTTAAGTACTGCAAAAACTGAATCATAGCAACCCAACTTTATTTTAATAAAACAAACAACATGCAAAATGCAAACCTGATTGGCAGGTGAGTTAAGATTTTTTAAAAAGCTACAATAAATTTCTATATAGTTATTGTTCTATCAGAGTAACAAATTACATATGTCAGATAAATAAGAGATTTATCTCTTTGCGCCTTTTTAATACTAGTGCTTAGATGTTACAATGATTGGTACTCTGGGAGCTGGAGCAAGGGCATTGTTCTATCTGTCTCCAAGTCACATTTTCACAGAAACACAGAACAGTTCAGCCTCTAAGGCACCACAGTGCATCATCTGGTCCAACATCTCTACTCAAGCAGGGCCATCCTAGAGTATGCAGTGCAGGATTTTGTCTGGATAGTTCATTAATATCTCCAGGGAGGGAGACTGCACACCCTCTCTGGGCAATCTGTTCTGGTGTTTGGTAACCCACACAGTAAAGAACTTTTGCATGTTGAAGTGGAACTTCCCGTGGATCTGTTTCTGCCCATTGCCTCTTGTCCTGTGACTGGGCACCACCAAGAAGAGCTTTGGTCTATCATCTGACACCCTCCCTTCAGATACTGACAGACATGGGTGAGGCCCCCTCTCAGCTATCTCTTCTCAAAGCTGAACAAGCCCAGCTCCCTCAATGTTTCCTTGTAAGTCCCCTCATCATCTTTGTTGCTCTCCACTGGACCTGCTCCAGAACTCCATGTCTTTCTTGCACTGAGGAGTGCAGAAGTGGACAGAGTACTCCTGACGTGGCCTCACAAGGGCTGAGTAGAAGGGCAGGACGCCTCCCTTGACCTGTTGGCAAAGTTCTTCCTAATGCACCCCAGGATACCTTTGGCTCTCTTGGCCACATGGGCACTGCTGACACTTGTTGAGGAGGCACGTGTCTATTTGTACAAGTTAAGCAGCACTGGGCCCAGTGTGGAACCCTAGGGTACAGCACTAGTGACAGGCCTTCATCTTGACTCTGTGCTGCTGACTATGACCCTCTGGGAGCAGCTGTTCAGCCAGGTCTTCATTCACCTCACTGTCCACTCATTCAGTCCAAACTTCCCAAGTTTGCCTATGAGGATGTTTGGTGAAACAGTGGTGAAAGCATTGCTGAAGCCAAGGTACACAATATCCACTGCTCTCTCCTTGTTCCCCCAGGAAGTTGCTCCATTTAGAAGCCAACCAGGTTGGTGAAGTAAGATTTACTTTTGATGAATCCATGCTGACTGCTCCTGATCACCTCCTTGTCATCCATGTGGATGGCCTCTATCAATAGACAGAGGCTGTCCATCCTTTCCTGGGATTGAGGTAAGGCTGAATGGCTGGTAACTCCCTGGGTTCTTCCTGTTGTCCTTGCTGAACAAGAAGACATTCAGTAACTTTGCCTTCTCTGAATCCTGTTACCAGGGCTCCCTCTCCATTTAGTAACGGTTTCATATTATCTTTTGTTTTCCTTTTGTTATTGATGTATTTGAAAAAGCTTTTATCTTTGTCCTTGACATCCTTGGACAGATTTAATTCAAGATGGGCCTTGGCCTTCCTTGCCTCATTTCTACTTACTCTAAAAACCTTTCCATACCCATTCCAAGTGGCCTGACCCTGTTTTCATCTCTTGTGTAGATATACAAGAGACAATTATGCTGATGCTAGCATATTGATGGGGCTTGTTTTTCATCCATGCAGGTCTCTTGCTCCCTTTGCCTGGTTTCTTTCTCATGGGGATGCATTGTTCTTGAACCTGTTATTCTTCTCAAGCTAAGGACAATGTGTCATCCAGGTTCCTATAGTGTGCAAGTAAGCTTTTACTGGAATTTGATGGGCCTGAAAGTGTCAGCAGATGTGCCTAATAAGAGTATTCCAGTCTCTAACTGTGTAGTACCACAGTAGGTGGGGTTTGCTATAACAAATCTCCATACCTGTATGGGAGTTGACATAACTGACTAATTTCTGCTTTTCTTTGTTAGAGAGCAGTCTAACGCTGTGGATGGCTGAGATTTGTGATTCTCCAATTATCCTGACCTGACAATATTCAGGAGAGAACAACACAAAAGCACAGGACCCACAAATTCAGAAAAAAAAAAAGTAGTCAGTGGCATATGGTAAATTAGATCAGAAAAAAGGGCCACCTATTTTGTACGTATGGGTGAGGTGAATGAAATCTGTAAGGAATGTTTGTGGTGGTTTTTCTGTTTATCTGCATTTTTCCGAGCCATACCACTAGATATAAGAAAAAAAGCCCATGTTTTTCAGGCACCATTTCTTTTTGGTTTTCATTACAATATGATCACTGAGTCCTTGGTAATAAGATGAGAGAGTGTTTTTACACCATCAAGAGCAGAGCTATTGACCTATTTAGTGGTTTACCTTAGTATGAACTTGCCTGTGGCCACCCCTAGTCTCCAGCATACTGTGTGTGGTAGAAAGGGCACTCAAGGTGTGTTTCCAAACTGTGCTCTCTTCCACATCTAGATGAAATTATTTATCTTCCCTCCCTAAGATGCAATAGAGGGAATGATGTATCCTAGGTGCTGAAAAGGAAGTTTTCTTTTCAGAGACAGAACTGCTGTGTGGGAAGAATTTTCCAGCCACAACCACAAGTAAGCAGAAGGAATGTGATGTTCTGGTTCTGGTAATACTGCCACAAGCAGCAGTGATCCAGTCTTTCTAAAAACTAGTTAATAGTACAAAAGGAAGCATCTTCTAAGAACTAGACACTTTCCTCACTTTTGGAAAGCAAGGGTTCCATGTGCCTGGTACTGCAAGTGACTTGTACTGCCCCTGCATGGGCATCATCCATACAGAGGGTAAGCTTCTCAAGAGTTACCAGAGCTAGTTCTGATAAGTTTTGTGGCTATGAAAATCCTTTGCCTAAGAGAAATAGCTAAAGAATCAAAGCCACATTGAATAAACTGTAGTGAGTCATTAATGAAAGAGTTAAATTCATTACATCTCACCTAACTAAAGCACAGTTCTCGTCTTATTTCATATGCCCAAATGCTATTCTTTTCTTGCTGGCTCTCTGAGAAAATGTACTTCAAGGGCAGCAGTGGAGAAGCCAAATGTCATGATGTGCTAAGTCACTGCTCAGAATAAGGCCTTTCCTGCCCCTGGTTTTCTATGGAGAGTAGAAAGCTGAGCCTGACAGGATGAGCACTGTGGCACTAATGAACAGAGGACCAAAATGGGATGCTTATGCAAGTGACAAATAATAAAAGACCTGAAGCAATACTGCATTTATCACTTCATAATGTCTCCAATTTAGAGCACCTTTACATTTCAATCATTCCTACATATTAGAATTTCTTTTTCAAGTTGGCAGGACTCAATACACTTTTGACATTTTACATGTAATAAACAACAAAAAAAAGGTTATCCCTTTGGACTACCAGATTGTCTCTGGTTGTCCTACCAGAGAAAATCTGGTTGTCCCAGGCCTCAAAAACCAAAGCCTATGGACCCAGCTCAAAACCTACTGAAGGCTGTTTTGTCACTTGATCTAAAAGCAAAGTGTCTTTTTGTTGCATCCTCACAAGAGGACAATAATTCTATTGACATCAAGGTTTGGTCCCAGTCAGCCCTGAATAAAGCCTTTTCCTAATTATTGTTATGACAGAGAGTAGCCTGACCTGCACTTGTTCCTAGACATCTGAAGTGTTTCACTAGAATTTTGTCCACATTCATCCATGTGTTTTAATGTAGACATTAAATAAATTTAACTAAACTTCTAAGCAAAAGAATACAGAAAACTTCTGGTGATAAACAAAGCTGAGTGGGGTTGCCTGAGCTAGGGTTCTGAGGCAGCATCTCAGTGAGAGCCTGATCAGGCCTATCACTGTCAGCACACCAAGCTGTAGAAAGAGATTGCTGTTGATCAGACGTATTAGGAGCTAAACTAAACCTATAAACTTCTGGAGTAAAGCAATTTCCATCTTGGTGGTTAAAGCAAAACAAGGGATCTGAAAATAAGTCTGCTGCTGTATCCAGGTCCCAGGCCAAGCCCCGAATGCTGCGGCTCCCCGAGGAAAAAGCTTTCTTTTCCCTTTTCATTACTCTGATTCTGAAATTCAGAAATGCAAACATTAAATAGATTAATTTTTTTTCTCCTCAGCTGACCTATGGCGTTCACGGTAAAATATCCCTTCAGTGCACAGGTTAACCTCATAATCCATGCAATTTTTTTAAAATTTGATTTTGCAGGATGAGAGAAATAGAAAACCTCAATTTGCAAATTCAGCTTTGAAACATAGAACTGCTGAAGATTGTAGCTTTTGTTTTTGACCCAGTTTCAGATAAATTACAAGTTTTTGTGTAAACATGATCTAAATGCTACTCTCTTGTTAATCCAGGATAACATGGGGCATTCAAGAAGGAAAACCTGTACTTTGTTGCAATGTGTTTTAAACTTTCAGGTCCCTTCCCCAGGTGTACCAATACCCTCTTCCCCTCCCCCTCTCGTCCCTTGCTGAGTGAGTCCTGTCAATCAGGCTTAACATTCCAACAAGGCGTCGTGTGGTTGGTCAAGTTCAAAGGATGCCCCTCAGGCCCAGAGGTCATTGGTCTGTCTAGGTGCCATCCTCTCCTGAGACCCTGCCCCTCTCACCTGGTTGGTGGCTCACCTGTCCCCTTCCCTCCCCCTGCCCGGGGAGCTTAAAAGGTGAATCAGGTCATGCGATCGGGATTCTGTTGGAGCTCTTCCCAAGATTCAGACCTCTGTAACCATGGAATAAACCTCTGGATATAACCCTCCAGCAGAATCCTCTCCTTTTTCTCTTCACCATCACCTGAAGCTTTCCTCCTGAGGTAAACGGAGTTCCTAACAAGCCTGGACTTGTTTAGTGCCCAGCTGCAACCACCAGCAAGCTAAAGGTGTCTCTGGGGTGATGCACCACAGATGCCGCCTTTGGCCTAGCAGCAAGGGTCAGACTGGCCCAGGCACAATCTAACTGGTAATATTGGGATTCATATTCCAATAGTACTTCACTTCTCACCCAAAGGATGAAAAAGAGGAGCTAGAAAAGTCTCATAAGAAAAAATATTGGTCCTTTGTGCAAAAGAGTAGGAGTTCTTAATTTTCTTTTTGGTTGAACCGATCTCAGTAGCACTTTGCAAGAAAATTTGAGACCCATAAAAGAATTTATTCCTTTTCTCTACACATGTACTCACTGGAGTACATGCACTCACTTGAATGATTCTGAGTCAGAGATCACCAGAAAATGCAGATCACTGCTGAATGCCTTTCCTTCAATTCATGAGTTTTCTCCTGAAGTTGAAGCAGACATGAGTAGTAGCAAGAACTGATCTGGTGAGGTTGTCTTAAATGGTCAGGAATTTCCTCATACTATATTCATAACTGAGAATCTCCTAGAACCAGCAGATCTTTGACAAATTGTGTGTGCAATAGAAATACTTCTTAAAAGCAGGAATGATATTAGCTTTTCTCTTTTTCTCTTATTGATACATGGTGCGGGACTCTGGAAATAAAATAGGCCTTTTGGTTGCTTAGCTGTGTAGCCTTTTCCCCACTTTGGAATTCAGTCAATATATTAAAACAGTGGTCTAGATCTTCAATATTAATATATAAGACAGACAAATTGTCATAGGTAATCTTGTCTTCAGAATAATTTTAAACCCTGGAACTGCCCTCAGAAAAATGGTTGTTCTGACAATGACCTGCAGGAAAATTCATTGATTGGTGATACCCAGTACATATACCTATTTCCCAAGCCTCACGCTCAAGAGCTTTGCTTGTTTCATAAACATACAATTTCAGACTGATTGGATGCCCAAGGACAGCACAGGCTGTTGTGTTTTCAGGTTTTACTTTGATTGAAGAAGTTAGGAATAAACTATCAGATGCAGAAGGTATTATATATATATTAGCAAAGTATTCAGAGCTTCCAGAAGCCAAACTGCTGAGAAGTCAGACAATTTGGAGGATGGGGGCAGGGAGGTAGAAGGATTCTGTAAGGACAAGGAAATCAAATGGTAGGGATTTTTAGCTGTACTTTCCCCATCTTGGAGAACCTGGTACATCATCATTTATCTGGATGCAAGAAATAGTGTTATGTTCTTTTTTTCACATAGTAGCTACCCAAAAGGCTGTGAAATAACAATATATGAAAACAAATAGAAATAGTTAAGCCTATTAGCCAGGGCTGATATTTCCACAGGTGGAAAAATATTAGCTACATTCTTCTCAGTTGTCTACCAAAAAGCCTACATTATTTATTGTATTTTTCAAGGATTAGAAAAATGTCTACAGTTTTTCTGTTGTATTATTGTCTCTGAAATCACTCCAAATATGTACCATTTTGTGATGTGAAGCTTTGAATGCAGTTAACACCTCCAACAAAGCTTTGCTTTTTCCTGAATTTTATAGCTGCTGCCAAAATTTAAGGGACTCTTTGGAGTTTAGTAAGTTGCCTTCCACTATGGCACCTTTTACGTCACTATTCAAGTGATATGAAAAAACAATCAGATATTTGGATTTGTACAAAAGATAACAATGTACTGAGAAATAATTTGCTTAAATGTTGTTTGTTATAACAGGAAGAATGATGGTTCTCTGTGGCATATAGGTAAAGACTCATTAAATAAGGGCCTTTTTACCCTTATAAAATCATGGCTCAGGCCCATTACTTAGGCTAAAGAGAAGGGAAGTGTGGGAGAGTGACTCAGCTGGAATAGGGGTAGAGAGACGTGAGAGACTAGCTGGGTGACTGCCCTGTGTTCACATCATGGTGTATGATGATTGCCTTAAAGGTATGTAAACTGATAACCAGCTAACTGCTTTAAAAGGCCTGGTTTTTGCAATAAAGCAGTTCTCCTTTGCACCTGCCTGAGGACTCTGTGTCACTTTGCTTTGTACAGTTGTCATTAACTTAGGGACTCTTCTACATGGAGGCATACAAACTAATACATATAGAATAGACTAGGTGCAAAAAAACTGGCATCTATCAGGGTGTAGGAGCATCCTTTCAATGTTTCCCTGGCTGCACCTCAGTGAAGAATAGCAACTGGACCATGTTTGCCAATGGGTGGCCAAACATTTGAGTAGACTCATTGGATGATCAGAGTCTAGAACAAGGAGGTCAGAAGAGTTGCTTGTCAGAAGAGGTCAGTAGGTGTAGCTTGGACAGAATTTTTCCAGTGCACACATACAGATTTGATCTGATGTAAGGCAAAATTCCTGGCTGTAGTTCATATGCCAAAGGAGCCTCCTTACGGCTGCAACAGCTGCTGAGATGCTGCATTCCTATTTTCACTTTCTGAATTGTCCCAGAAATCCAGCAAATTCAATAAACACATTTCATTGCACAAATATCCTTTTACAAGTTCAGTCCAGGGAAACATTTCCGTAGTCATTGTACTGAGACTAGATGGGATCGTGTTAATTTTTTGATGGGCATCCTTACAGTGCTGTGCTTTGCACTGGTAGCTAGAAGGGTATTGATAATGCACCAGTGCTTTCACTATGGCTGAAAACTGCTGGCACAGCTTAAGTGTTGTCTCTCAAACATTCTACCCCAATCAGTAGTTTGGAGTTCGCCAAAATCTTGGGACGGAAAGCAAACAGGACAGCTGGTCCAAACTGACAAAGGGGTGCTCCATAACAGATGGTGTTGGCTTGGATATAAAGGCTAAGAAAAGAAGAAAGAAGGAGTGGCATTCATAATTTCAAACATTGGCATTCTGGAGCAACTACTACCCATGTTGAAGCCCTGTTCTCCAGGAAGTGGCTGGACATTGCATGATGGTGAGAAGTCAAAGATCGTTTCTTTTGTCTTTCTTCGTGCATGTGTAAACTTTTGCTTTTGTAAATTGCAATATCTCAACTTATGCCTTGTTTTCTATCTTATTTTTTCAGTCCTGATCAGCTAAGACGGGAGACTGATTGCTGAGGCGAACGTATGTGGCCCGAAGTTTAGAGTCCGACTAGCTGAGGGCGAAAGGCCGACGCCCCTCTGCAATTCCTGGCCAGCACCCTTCGGCGTCTGATGGCCTCGGGCTGTGCTGGTTGCGGACTGGCGTACCTCGCTGGTATAGGAGAGGAACGGAGCTGACCATTTCCCGGGGGTTAAACATCGGTTTATTGAAGGTGATGCTGCATCTAAACACCCGGAAACCAACCGGGAAAAAGTTCTTTTCATAGGGGGTGAAAACAGGATTATAAAGGAGGGGGGTGGGTACAGGCGGAGCCAATCGGGAAAGGTGAGGGGATGAACTTCACAGAACTGACACTCCATGGAGACCAATAATCAAAAGGTAAAGGAGGTGTCCTGGGACCCCAGCCAACCACCATCTCCAGAGAGGAGAAGGTTCTCGAAACCTGGGAGGAGGAAGGGAGTGATTGACTGGACAGGGAGGAAACAACTTTCACTTATAAGGGAAACCAGGGGAGGAGCAATTACATATCGGCAACTATGAATAGCGGTTACTATAGCAACTTAGCTGACAGGCTAGCACTGGTGGGAAAAACTGGGGGAACGAACCCATTTTACACATAATAGGGGAGAACAATACATAAATTGGGGGAATAACACAAGAAACTTAACAACACACTACCATAACTGATAAAGTGGGCACCTGAAATCCAGCCAAGGTGAACCCACCACAGTCCTCCACAACCATTAGAATATTTGATCATAATCTCTTACAGACCTATCAGCTGTACATGGTATAGTTTCACACTATGCAAAACACAGCTCATCTTTAAGTTCTGGGCATAAAGGAATTAAAATCTTACCATGTGAAAAAGCAAAAGGGTGTGACATCTAATGTGGTCATATCCAAATCGTTATGTACTATAGATAAGCTTCTGGTATTAAACAACTGGGGCATTTGAGTCCTTAGTAGGGTAGCTATCATCCCAAGGAGAGAGCTACACATATGTAGTTAAAAAGAGAAAGTTTTACAGGAAGCACCGCCTCTAGTTTTATTTAAGACTATTTCAGTTCATGTTCCTTTCTTCTAGGTACTGCATCACAACAACAAATGCAATGGACCCAGGTATCCTATAATAAAAGGAATTATTTTCCTGTATTTTCTTTAAAGCTTCTTTTTATTCCACAATGCTTACAGCAAATGAGTTGCATAGTTAACAAGCTGAATCTACAGCTCATCTACAACAGCATATTTCTGTTGATACCAATTTTAAAAAAGGAGGCACAGGTGTAAATGACCATCTATAGCCCAATAAGGAGTCAGTGAGACAGATTGAATCTGGCTCTAGGTTAAGCTCTTACTAAACCTAAGTAAGGCTTGTTTTTACAGATTATGCTACAAAGATTATCCCCTTATTTATATGTCTTTGAAATATAAATATCCGACTAGTAACACAGAAATGCCTGGCCTGATGCTGATGTAATGGCTTTGGTTTAGGATCTTCTATTAGTTATAGGACAGCCGTATTTTGAAGGAGCTGCTAGTTTAAGGAAAGCTTCAACACAAGCCTTGTAAGATATCTAGGCCATCTGTTTGCAATTAATAGTAAAATTTATGATGGAGTTAAGGTTCAGATCAACAGACGATACTGGCCTTAGATAAAGCAGTTTGTAGAAATGCCTCTGGACAGAATCTGCATTCTCTGTGTGTACCCTCTATAATGATAATGATTGAAGCATCTTGTGGTAGGACAGTCAGTCAATAAATGTGAGTAAACAAATATAAGATATGGATTGGAAAGAGTAGCAAAACTAATCCTGAAATGTGCAAACATTGTTGCAGCTAAATTTAAGTCAAAGTCAGGAGGGGCTGCTGGTAAATCCTGAGATTGTGTTCTACTTCATAGAGGTAAATAATCTAGAATCCAGAATTTTAGTTCTGCAAAGATGGCTGTGGGATAAGACTTAGCTGCATCTCAAGCTGGACTATCAGACACTTCTCATTTTGAAAGAACTAGATTGTTGATCAACTGCATTGTAGGCTTGGTTCCCAAGAGCTTCCCAGTGTGGGATAGAAGTGTTACAAAGCAGCCTACACTGCTTATGTCTGAACGAGTAATACAGCTCACTCAAATCTTCTGGCAGAGCTGGAAACCTGCAAATGGGTCTGCAGCATGACAGGCTAATCAAGTTCCTCATTTAGGTTTGAGATTTTATTTTCTATGTAAAACACCAGAGGTTCTTTACCAGAAATTTAATCTCAGAGTTTTTCTTGTGTTCTGTTGTGCTTCTGTGAGTGGATGCTGTTTCTCCAAGGTAGTTTAAATTGTTCCTTCAGTATGTTTTTAAAAATGTATACCCTAGGAATTAGGTTACTCCATGTTAAAGAGAATTTCTTCTTCTCCATTCCAGCAGATAACTACTACAACGTTAAAATTGTAATCCTCATTGCAAAACAAAGATCAAACCAAGGAAAGGCAGATCTGTGCTTCACCCCTTATTCAAAGCTACAAATAACAAAAGCTTCTGTATGAAGAACATCACCTTAGTTGTTTCCTTTCACAAGATTTAAAAACAAAAAGAAAAATAATTTTGTTTCAGTTTCTGGATTATTTTGTTTCTACTTACATAGGCCTGCCAATGTGCTGTTCCTGTATAATATTTTGTCTTAGACTGAAAAGGGTTTTAAACTATACAATGCCTCCCTGTGGAATTTTTATGCTTCTTCAACATAATATTGCAATGTGTTTTCTAAATTACCTTGAAGGCACTTGGACTCAAAATAGTGGTATGTTTCTATCTGCTTTCCCTAGAAAATAAGTTTTTAACCTGCAGTACTGTCCTTTATGGAATAGCTAAATAAGTGAAAATTGTTTCAAATTTATTGGTTCTTGTAGCTTGGTAACCTAGTGAAATAATAAATTCAGATTTTTGAGTCAGCTGGAATGTCACACCAGTTACAAAAATATAAATTGCTCAGCACACAGATGGGTGTACCATGAATAGAAGCATAGGATATGCAATCAGTGTGGTGGATTTTGTAATTTCTTTTCTAGCCAGGTATATGACTTCTGCAGGCTGATGGCACTAACTCTCTGACCATGCTCATGAGGATGTTCAGGTATGCCATTCATCCTAGTGAATATACAAACAACCAGAGCTAACAGCATATGTACAGGAGAGCAGGCACCTGTGATATGTTGCTTGCTAGCAACTAGTAGAAAGGAAAGAATTTTCCCTAGGAAAAGGAGTGTTAGGTATCTATTGTTGTTCTGTTACCAGGCATAAAATCAAAGTGTGCTTTACTTTCTCTGCCTTTTTTTTTTTAGCTGTTAGAAAAGGAGGAGAAGATGTCTACTTGCCTTGATCTCTTGTAAACAGTGGTGCAGTGTGATACTTAATACACACTGCTAGATGATAAATCAGTGATCAAAGCATTCTTTTGTGTCAAATGAGCAATCTGGTCCTTTGTTTTTCAGTGTTCTTTTCTTAAATGACTTCACCCTCTGATAAAGACGGAGCAAAATCATTAACTTATGAAATGTAATAGCAAATTTTAAAGAGAATTGTTAAAATGCTTGTTGGATGTAGGTTCGCTTAGACTCTTTTCAGAACAAAAGGAATGTTTCAACAGGTAACAAATCTGAGGATACACAACTATATATTTTTAAGCTGTGAAATTCTCAGTTATTATTAAAATGGAATGGGCTAGCTGAATTTTTGTATTTTCTTGGCCACTATAAAAATTTCCATCATCTGAGGAGAAAGGCTTTCTTATTCTGTCAGTTTTCCACAGAACATAAGTAAGGTGATTTACATAACTATTTTGAATTTAGTACTTTAGAGTTATACTTGAAATTGTCATTGTCTGTGCTGAGCTTTATGCTTACAGAGTAAAATCTGATCATATATAACTTTAAAAAAACACACATAGGGACAATGAATGAATTAATGATTTCTTTGGTTGTTTTTTTCTATTTCACTTTATCTGTGATATATGGCTCAGATGGCTGGAAAGTAATAGCTTTGAATTCACCATGGCAATGGCAATAAAGCTCTTTTCTATATCTCTTTTTACAGGGCTTGCTGCATGCTGTAAATGAATTGGAAGCTCCAGAAAGAAAACAATTTTTCCTCTATTCCAGGCTGTATGTTACTTGATTGCAAAGTGGAGGTTTGAGAGTTGAAATCTATTACAGGGAAGTTCCTTGGTTTATTTCAGAGGCAGTATTTTTTCTGCCCTGGAAAGAGAGAGTAGGGGAGGAGAGCAGAAAAAGGAACATTACCTTTAGTGTTCTGAAAAGTTTCTGTAATTGCTTCTCTTACAGAAACTTGTTCCTCTTGGAGGTCTTTCTGTTCTTTCAAAGAGCAAGTACATTTGCTTAGAGAGAATAAAAAGTTTAAATAAAGAGTAATAAAGTTTTATAGCTTATTTAGCACTTCAGAATGCAAATATTGTGTCTTCTGTTCCTGAAAAAGGCTTTTATATGCAGCAGTAATTTTACTCCAGCTACATTTTCTGGCAAGGCTGATTTGGATGATTAAAAAGGGGACATTTTACTACATTTTCTGCTGTAACATTTTGCCACTTCAGTGTTTCTAAAATAGGTCACATAATTTATTTTACAGTCGAGTTAACATTGACTAGAAATATAAAGTAGTGACATCATGGCCTCCTGCCAGAAAAAAAAATAAAAAAGAAAATTAGTAGAAGTAAATGCTGAAGTGTAGTAAATGCAAAAGGGTTGCAGAAATAAATTCAACTACTTCCTGTGGTAAGGAACAAGGTGCAGTTTGGTTTGAGTTTTTTTGTTGAGTTCTTCTATGGGTTTTGGAGGGAATTCTTAGTTGGTTGTTTGTCTTTAAATGAATGTTGAATCTTTGCAGCCTTTATAGGACTTGATAAATTTCAAGTCCATTGTTGAAAGTGACAGCAGCTGAATGGCAGGGTAAAACAAGCTATTCCAGTAAGTTTGACGTAATTCACCTCTAAGGATTTGAAGCACAAAGAATGAAATATATTATCAAGGTTAGAACTTCACTTAAGAAATTGCATTAAATTAGCCTTTCTCATGTTTCAGTGGTTTAAATATTCTTAACTCAAGAATAAAATGCTAAGACAAGCCTTCTATTATAAAAAGGCTAAAAAAGATTAAGTGCATGTTTGACCTCTATATGTAGCAGCGACCACTTTATTCATACAAACTTAAGCCACATCTTACTGCATCTAGTAAACTGTAAGATTGTGGAGTGCCTTCATAAGATAGGGGAAAATTAATGTGTAAATTGCCAAATTAAATGCTCTTTCTCAAAATAGTTGAGAGATTTAGTGTGAATGCTGTGTCTTTAACCACAGGGGAACCTAAGACTGTTGTCGTTATCAAATCAAGCGGGACAGATACAAATAATAAAGAAATAACTGAAATGAAAGCAGAACACCATGTCCTGATTTCATTTCAGCAAATCTCTTGACCAGTGCAGAAGCTATTAACAGTAAGAAGCTCTTACAAAGCTTTTTGTAGAAAATACAAATTGCCACCTAAAGGGAAAAAAAAAAAAAAGAAACAAAACAGGAAAAAAACCCCATACCAGAGTTCAGTGTTGACCTCAGATTTTATTAGCTCAGACTAAATAATGTGCATGTTTTAAGATGTTGATATTGCTTCTTTCTTGAATATTCAGCTTTGAGTTGGAAGGGGCTTTAAAGAACACCTTCTTCATGGCAGGGACGCCTCTCAGTAGACCAAGTTGCTTAGAGCACCCATCCAACCTGGCCTTGAACACTTCCAGGGATGAGGCATCCACAGCTTCTCTGGCAACCTGTTCCAGTACGTCACCATGCCTTGAGGAAAGCATTTCTTCCTAAGGTCTATTCTTAATCTCTCCTCTTTTATTTTAAAATGTTCTCCTCAGGCTTATGAGTTTCCTTGAAAAAATTTGCTCTTAGTCTTCTCTGTAAGCCCTGCTCACACACAGTGGTGTGCTAAGGTCTCCCTTGAGCCTTCATTCCCCAGGCTGAAGAACCCAAAATGTCTCAGCCTGCCATCACAGCAGAGGAGCTCCGGCCCTTGGATTGCCTTCCTGGCCTCTTTTGGACTCGCCCAGGTAGGTGCAAGGTTTTCTCGTGCCAAGACCCCAGAGCTGTGTGGAATACTCCGGGTTGAATCTGTGAGGGCAGATCAGAGGATGAGAATCACTTCTCTAGACCTACAGGGTCCACACCTTTTTGATGTAGCCCAGAATGCAAGTTTAATGGACTATATTGTCTTTGGATTGCTTTTAATTAATTTTTCTAAGTACTATTTTCTTAGTAGTAGACTATCCAGTTTTATCTGATAATGACACTTTTTCCCTAGTGTTTTGAGTGATTAATCATCTTGCATGAAAGAATTTATTTACTTTTTTCCAGTACTTAAAAATAAAAAATCGATGGCACTTTTTTCGTATCAAGAACAAAGTACAAGTGAGCTTTTAATCAGACTGTCCAACTGTTGGAATAGAAAATGCTTTTCTCATAAATTAGTATTTTACAACTTTAAGAAAAATGCTGTATATCTTTGCAAGCCAATTTAACTAAGTTCTTAACTTAACTAAGAACTTAACTGTTCTTATAACACACACAAGATTTTATTTTCTTCACAAAAATATGTGTGAAAAAATATCACTGCCAACATAGTACTTCAGAAGATAAGGTGATCATTTACTTAAAGTGGCCCATGTAAACTCCAAGGAATATAAAAGGAAAATCTTGTTTGTTAAAGACAGATTGTTCTAACAGAGACTTAGAGACTATGCATTTTCCTTGAAGCAGTTTTCCTGTATTGACTTTCTGTTGCTGACATGTCAATTCTGTAATCAGTCATATGGATAGTAAAAATTAATTAAATAAGCTTGGTGTTCCTAAAATTTACAGCACTATCTTAATAGACATAACTATTTGCAAGATCAGAGCTTAAGTATCAGAAATTACTAGATGCTGATGATACATGGACATAATGTATCAAATTACAGTATTTTATTACAAACTGGTACAAATGCTTATTACAGCCTAATATGCTTGGGTCCAGAAAAGACTTGTGAGGGCTATTTCTGTCCTCTTACATGTGACAACTCAGAATTCTAGAGCTTAGTCAAATTAAACAGAGAAATTAGACCAGTTTATATAGAAGATAAGATACCTGAATTGACTTGCAATTGCTTTGAGTCACTCAATTTAGCATTTTAAGAGCTAGTTTACTCTATGTCCACAGAGAAATCATGGCCCCTGGGGAAGCAGTGGAATTAAACCTGTGTTCTCTTGTACCTTTGTGGTGAACCTGGCTATGCTCCAGATCACTCTATTTCTAGATTATGCATGGGCCCTGTAATATATTTATCAGGGTCCAAAACGAAGCAGTAATCTTGCTTCAGAGAAGCAGAACCTGCATGTGCTTTTCTTACTAAATTTCGATACTTAAATAAATTCTGTAGGTTGCCTACTTGAAATTTGCATATGGCAAAGTAATGACATATGTCTGCTACAGAACTAAAAGAAGAAGTTAATGACACTGCAGGTACCTTGCTTTTATAACTACATAGCTGTGTGCCTTGTTTGAGTGGAGGTACTCTAGTTGTGGAATGACTTTCTTTCTGTGTAGTGTGACAGAACTTAAGGAGTTTTGCTCCCTTTACAGCTCTGAGTGACGTTTAGCTGCTGGTCATGTAGGGACAGACATTGCCAATAGGTTCCCTTACAGTCGGGCATTTGTGACATTTGATATTGCTTGTTATCTCCTTCCAACTTGCATTTTTAAGTCACCAAATCACTTGAGATATGTGCATGCATATATGTGCATGTACCACTTGCTATGCTACAGCACAGTGCTGTAGCATAACTGAAGTACTCTGTCTGGGTGAGTTTATTGGCCTGATATATCCAGGAGCTTGAGTCTGGTGGCCTCATCAGACTTTTTGTCTGTATGCTTTATGGCCACAGTTATAGTACTCTCTTTCCATGTGATACTTCTAGAGCAAAGAAGAGAATGTGGATGTTATGCATTCCCAAAATTTCATCAATTTCATGCATTTCTTTCTATAGCAAGAATAATGAGTGGAAACAATGTTTCCAGAGGCATTAGATAATCTTGTCCAAGGGATATTTTTAATAGCAGCATTCTTAATGTGTGTGAGGTCAACATGTAAATTATGGGAGGAAAACTGAAATGGCTGCTTGCTGCTATGCAACCATCTAACAGATTATTCTACTCTCTAGCCACATAAAGAACCACAGAGATAAAAGTAGCACTCAGCCTGTTATGCATAGAATTGTATTGCATTACAAGATATGTATTAAGGAGCTCAGTGATTTTGTCCTACATTTAACCCTTGTCATATTGCCTCCTATTTTGTGTATCAGGGCCTCTTAAGGATGTAAAGAGCACAGCTGCTTCTCTTAAACACTGTTAAGGCCACAGAAGGACTTTGCCATGCAATAAGCATAGAAGGGAGTGTCAGGATGGTGCTATCTCCAGGCCTGGTGGAGGCAAGGTCTGGTCAGAACCTCCAGGGTAATTCATCTAGACAAAAATTCCCACTTTGTAAACTGTGTAAAGAAGCAGCTGCTTACACACAGACCTACCACTTGCCAAACAAAGATCATCCCAACTTATGGGAGAGATACCCTCTGTGACCACCAATGACCAGAAAAGCACCCCTTGCCCCCTCCCCCCAAATATGCTTCCATGTATACCTGGAACTTGGACTGTAAAATAAACCACCACACCTGGAATTTGAGATAAGATAAAGGTGGTACTATTGTCCAGGTGTTATCCCAGACTTAGGGGGAGATTATAGAGCTTGGGGGGAAGAATGGATCACTGATAACAGATGCAAAAGAATGCAGAATTTATACACCACAAGGGAAGCCACCTGAGCAACTGAACTGAAATCAGCTCCAACAAGGTAAAAGTTAATTTGTCAAGGGGAGATCATGACCACTGACTCTTAACCACTGACTCAACAAACCCATCAACAGAAAGACTGGGCATATGCACTAATTACCATAAGAAGGGAGGGAATTATTTAATTGTAAGAATAAGAGAACTGTGGAGACAATAAACATTAATTCCTTTGTTTGCTAAGATGTATAAATAGTAACTATTTGGAAATACACATAACTGGCATCTTCAGCAGAGGATGGCTGGATACAAATTAATTTTTAATTACATGACTTGTAAAAAACACAACATGTCGTGAAAAGGGCTGGAAAAAATTGTTAGGTTATACTGTAAATTCCATCTTGGTCTGAAAAGTTTTCCTTCTGAATTTGCATACATGGGAGAAAATGTACCCATAACATACCAAATACTATCATCTTGTATAGCAGATTTGGAGCCAGGGGCTGCTGCAGGAATGATTGGCTGTGTAGGTAACATATGCAGATTTCTCCTAACCTAACTACTTTGGTTCAAAGTTGCACAGAGCTCAGTTACTTGATAACAACAACGTAACATGCCTCTTCAGTGATTTATTTTACCATAATTCTTCCAAAGTCCAAATTGGTGAATAGACAAGGTAAAATAAATGAAAGCCACAAAGAGGCTGTGGAAAATACTTACATAAAGTAGCATTAGTAAAGAGAATTGGGAGATCCTCTCAAATTTGAAGGAAAGACAGACTAGATAGAAGAAGGAATTGGGCAGGGGAAAAGAAGAAACATAGAAAAAAATTCAAGCCTTGTGTTAGGAGTAATTTTGCTCTGAACTGAATTTCTTCCTTTACAGTTCAAGCAGATGAAATTTCTCTTTCTGAAACTTCCCCCCCAGCCCAGCCCACCTCACATTTCACTCAAACACACGCATTTGCATTGCTAATTCTGCTGTTTTGTTGCAATTCATGTGTTCACATGTAACTTGCTGGGACGTTGGCTGAATATATCTGGAGCCAAGACATCTCTGTGTCTCATGCAGCAGATTTTTACATACCAACCTGGTATAGTCATGTTATAAGTTCATCACAGAGGAGGGTGGCTTTTAAATGGTGGCTTTCTAGAGACCCCTGGGTTGTACAAATTTGGTGAGCTGACCCTGTTCGAAAGCCAAGTGGCCACCAAAGCTACTCATCTCTTTGGCTGTGCAGGGGAGAAAAAATATTATGAAAGGCTTCAGAGCTGAGATTAGGACAGGATAGGGAATGGAGACTGCTATCACTCTATCACACATTGTCTCTGCTTCTTCCTCCTCAGAGGCAGTAGTCTCCAACCCTTCCTCTGTTCCAGCATGGAGTCCTGCCCATGCTGTAAGAGAGGGTGCACACCTACATGAGCTTTTCCAACATGTGTTGTTCCCTTGGGCTGCTGCAGTGCTTCATGAACTGCTCCAGTATGGGTCCCTCCCATCAGACACAGTCCTTCAGAAACAGAC
This sequence comes from Zonotrichia albicollis, assembly GCF_047830755.1. Lineage (NCBI taxonomy): Eukaryota > Metazoa > Chordata > Aves > Passeriformes > Passerellidae > Zonotrichia > Zonotrichia albicollis. Next base: position 60,952,529 of record NC_133860.1, on the reverse strand, counting down.
TGTTCCAGCATGTGACCATGTAAGGTCACAAGTCACAAACCTGCACCAGTGCAAGATCCTCTCCACAGTTTCACAGATCCTGACAGTAGCTTGCTTCCCCATAAACTGCCTGCAGGCTCAAAACCTCCTTCAGATGTACACCTTCTCCAGCATGGGGTCCTCTGACGGCTGCAGATGGATCTCTGCTCCACTTTGCACCACCATAGGCTGCAAGTGCACAGCTGCCTAGCCATGATCTTCAACATAATCTGCAGGGAAACATGTGGTCCAGCACCTGGAGGACATCCTGCCTGTTCTTCAGTGCCCTTGGTGTTTTCAGGGCTCTTGCTTTCACATATTCTCCCTCCTCTGTTCCCTGGCGGCAAATACTTCTGTGTAGTACCTGTTTTCTTTCTTGAATGTTATTCCAGAGGTGCTACCACTGTGACCCCAGCCTTGGCTGGTATTGGGTCTGTCTTGGAGGTGACAGGGATTGGCTGTGTCAGACATGGGGGAAGTTCCTACCAGCTTCTCACAGAAGCAGCGCTGTAAGCCCCCCGCTACCAAAACCTTGCCATGCAAACCCAATACAGCAAGGTTTTGTTATGCAGTGGGTTTTTGGAGGTGATGCCCTTTGCGGGGTTTGTGATTGGCTACAATTTTTACATCTGTATGGCTGGTGTGTGACAGCAGCCCCTCTCATGGTGAGCCAGCAGCAGCACAGAGTTGAGCAGAAGTGACTGAGTTACGTGGGCAGAACAGCTGGACAGCACACGACTGCACATGAGGGTCACACCAGGGAACAGAGATGTCTGGCACCAGCTCTCAGCCAGGCCAAGCTCTTGTTGCAATGAAGTGTGCACTGTCTTCAGTACTAGCTCTCAACAACGGTAGATGGAAACTGAACTTCCTTGTTTAGAAACACTGATTCATACATGTGATACGCTGAAGGAGAGAATAGTAAACTCTGATTATCTTACTAATTATCAACACCTTAGAGTCTTGTTGGGGGATTTTGGTTGGTTGCTTTGGTGGTTTTTTGTTATTTTTGTAGTTTTGTAGTTTAGGAGTTTTTTTGGTGGTGGGGTTGGTTTTGGGTTTGGTTTTTGGGGGGTTTTCTTGGTCTGGTTGGTTGGTTGGCTGGTTGTTTTGATTTGCTGTTGTTGTTTTTTGCTTTGGTTTGGGGTTTTTTTTGTGAAATCAAGATTTGAGGGCAGAAACCCCTTGTTTCCAAACTTAAAAAAAAAATGGATATACATAGATAGATGATAGATAGATAGATAGATAGATAGATAGATAGACAGACAGACAGATGAGAGATGAAATTAGTACAGGGATTGCCAAACTCTCTGAAAGTCTTTTGTTTCAAGACCTAATGGAGATGGCTCATAATGAATCCCTTTGAGGGTATTTCACATTTGCAGTGGATAGGGAAATGGGAAAAGCATAGTGCCATAGTTTTGTAGAGACACCGTCAGATTAATAGTGTCTAACATATTATGATTGAGATTATACAAAGGCATGTTTTCAGTATTTCATGTACCCTGATGATAAGATCAATTACTGTCATTACCTACAATGTCATACAACCAAGTTCTGCATCTATTTTTTCAATCCCTTGGGAGTTCATCTTGTACTGTCTTGTGAAAAAGTGCATTCTTCCTGTGTTGTTCTGCTACATTTATACAAAGTTATTTTCACAGTTCTTATTTCTTTTGGTTTTTAACAATTTTTACCATGAGAATGACTCTTCTTGTGTCTCAGATGTTCACTTCTAAGGATTAGATCTCACAAACTTTCATTGTATATGAGTTCTCAAGCAGACACTGCACTTACTCCCAGGAATAGTCCAATTAAGTCAAAGTGCACTTTGGATCAAATCCAAGACCCATTAAATCAGTTGAAGTGTTTCCATAGACTTCAAAGGATGCTGGATCCAAGCCACCACATCTGCAGCTCTCTAAAAGTACCATTGCTTATCTCAAATGCACCTACTTAAATTCAATTAAGAGTAGAATAAAATCTCCCAAAGAAAATGTGATGACTCTGTGCCACAGAAAATATTTAAATGCTATATTATAAAGCGTAGCAGAAAAAAATCCAAATAACCAAATACTGTAATGAACATGGTGGCGACAGAGGCAGAGAGATTTCTTGATTTCAATCGGCTCTTGACTGAAATCAAGAACTGATTGAAATTTGCCAGAATTGCTGTCACTCATTTCTTTCTCGTTTGATTTGTTGATTCATCTGACTTTCATTTAGATATATACTGAAATGTGGATGAATTATCTTAAACGTTTCAAAAGAATTAATCTGAATTGATTATAATAGAGGCTAATTACTTCAGCAGTCTTACGTTCAAGATAATAGGTATGACCTGAGTTGAAGGATTCATAAATTCTTGTTGTTGTACACGCACAGGAAATAATTTATTACATTTTCCTGAGAATTTTTTTTAGTACTAAATTATACCAGGTGAATGGAAAAGAAATGTGGATGAATGTTTTTTTTCTGTAGGTGTGTAGTTCTTCAGAGCTTTAACAATATAATTGATGTCAATATTTTTAAGCTCCATTCTTAATAATCTGTAACCTACTAAAAACAATTTTTGTCTGTTATCAAGAAGATCTGTTTAAAAAATCATCAATCATTGTAGATTGCTATATCACTTGCTGGTTAACATTAGTCAGTAATTCAGAAATATAGAACATTTTAAAAAATCTGAAAAAAACCCCAAGCAAAACAGCTTTAATTCTTCTTTCCTTACACAATTTAGGCTTCAGCCTGCATGATTTGACTACTTTAACCCCATTATAGCAGAGAGGACTTTTTCTGCATCAATTTAATATTGGAAATTAACTCTCAGGGAAGAGTTAGCCCATTATGGTCATAAAGGGTTATCTGAAGGAACCCACCTCCATGAGGTACAATATATAATTGGCTGCAATAAAATTAATGGGGCTGTGGAACTAAATTACTAGAATATACATTTCAATATGCATTTCAGGACAGATAAATAACTTCTCCGACATGCACTTGAATCTAACAACTTTATTAATCTATGTATTTCAGAAATTAAGGGAATCTCTTTGACAAAGAATAGATATGATGCTGTCAACAGTATCACAAAATCATTCTAATTATAAGGACTCACACCATAGGCTCCACAAATTGCTCACCCAGACATTTACCAGTGAAGTTCTATAGCTCAAAAGAAATGGAAGAAAAGAGATTTTGCCTGTCATTTTCAAACTAGCACTGTGTGATTCTGGATTAGGAGAATATGTCTGCACATGAAGTATCAATGAGGGCTGATGAACATATATTTGATTTTAATACTATTCCTGCAGTTGCACTGCACTTACTGAGTCCCACATATTTCCAGAAAATAACTTCTACTGTGACATGCAGCCTCTATTTCTTATTTCCCAGGGATTGTTTATAACTTTTATAATATATGTCATTATTAGCATTATTTCCTGAAGAAAAATTCTATAGATGGATCTTAATTTGCAAATTATTATTTGCAAATTATTTTCTCAATAAAGTTTCTTCTAGGTACTTGTTATTTCACATTCAAGTCACTGGTTTAGCTGGGCCAGATGTGTAGCTGATGAAAAAATAGTGGTGTGATTATTAATTGAGGTTATTTTAAAGAAGGATCTAGATGTCTTGGGCTGCCCACTATAATTTGAACAGAATATCCTATAACATAATAAACATGCTTTAATTTTCTTAAAAGCATGTTGAATAATTCACATACAGACACGCATACCCAAAAAACTGAAATGCAAGTCACTTTTCCAGGCAGACTATTATAAGAAAATAACAATAAAAATTTTTTTTAATAGCATTGAAAGCTACAGCTAAGGAGTTCCAAAAGCTACTTATAAATATGAGAATGATAAAGGAAACAGGTGCCATTCTGCACCTGCACTTCCAGTATTCAGGAAGTGCAGTAAGAGAATCTATATCACACAAAGGACAAAAGGTCCCTCTCCCCTTTTCTACCCCTTTTCTGTGTTTGGGTGGCTTAATTTCCAGTCTTAGGTAAAGGTATTTTTCACTGGCACAGCAAAAAGTCACCAAAAGAATGCTCTGCTGCCTCCATGATGGTCAGTCTCCTACATCATCAGACAGTCGAATAATACTTCTTCTGTTTTGCTTATAAATATACATGATCTTGAAAACAGAAGAGACGTGTGCTTTTCTCCAGCTGTGAGTTGTCACCTGAAAGGTATTAGATTTTACTTCCAGTCACATAAATCTTTAAAAGATGTTTTTGCATCTTGTTTTAAATTGCTTGCTTCTTTGCTTTATTGGTGATCCATCTTTTGGTGATCCACTGTAAACAGAATCCAATTTTAAAATTACCTTGTAGGGATACAATAATTTTCAAATATTCTTTACTTATGAAAGTGTCATTGCTTTTTCGTGCTTACAGTAGGAAAGTTTCCTGATGCTCACATGTTCTACACACCTAATTTGTGTTCACTCCATCTTGCTACATATTCACCCTTGAGCACAGAGATAGCCAACAAAAGCCTTGTAGAGGATTAATATGCAGAAACACAAGAGCACGAAGATAGTAACGTACTTTGAAAAACTATCAATGGACATCTGCACACCCTCAATTGGAACACCCAACCTGCAAAAAAATAAAGTCATCTCATCAAAATCCAATATATTCCTACCTATTATCTTTATCGTAACATCTGCAGAATCCCCTTTCTTAGATTCACATTTGTGTGTAAACTCAGAAGGGCTAAGATTGAAGGACAATTTTGAAGCTCATCTGGTCCAGATCAACTTGCCTCACCTGAGCAGGACTGTTGACCCAGATGGACCTAGAATTGCTCACTCAGGATCATGAGCAGATGACTTTTGAAACTCTCCAAGAAGGAAGACTCCATCATGTCCCCAGGCAACCTGTCTCAGTGCTCAGTCACCTCTCAGTAGAAATGGGTTTCTCAATTGTTCTACAGAACTTGTCTTTCAGTTTGTGCCCATCACCTTTGTCCTGTCTTGGGGCACCACTGGGTAGAGCCCATCCTCTTTGTATCCTGTCTGGGTGTATAAACACATTGATAAAAGATTTCCCCAAGTCCTGCCTGCTCCAGGCCTTCCTCATAAGATGGAGGGGTCATAGAAGGTTTACAGGTTGGTCAAGCAAGATTTCTCCTTGGTAAATCCATGCTGACTACTCCTTATCACCTTCTCTTTCATCATGGACCTGGAGCATATCATACAGGATTTCTGACATTTCTGCCGGGACACCTGCTCTTTGGGAGGGCTTAATCTTGAGATTGGACATTATGATCCTTGAATATTGACCAGATTTCCTGGACATCTATTGCCTCCACAGTGTCACCCTGTTTCACCCTTCCAAGGATATTTTTTATGAGGTCAAATTCTGCTCTGCTGCAGTTCAGGGTTGTGATTTACCTTTCGTGCAGTTCCTTCTCTTGTCTCCTGGTTATGAACCCCACCATGTCATGGTCCCTGAAGCCAAGGCTGCCTTCAGCCCCCACATTCCCAATGAGACCCTCCCTGATTCTGAATATGAGATCCAGTCCTGCACCAGTCACGGCAGATGGCTCAGAAATTGGACATTAACGTCCTTCATGAACCATGTGGATTGCTTGTATTCTCTTTTTAGTATGCATTAGGATAATTGAAGTCCCTCAGGGCCTGTGGGGCCACATCTGTGTGAGGCTTCATCCACTCATTCTTCCTAGTCATTTTCAGCCCACCAGTGAAAATCAAAGAGGATTCAAAGCTAAAAAGCTATTGTAAGATATCTTGCCAGATCAGATAGCTTTAAATTTATCAGACTTACTCTGTGAGGTGTTCAGCGGGGTCTGTTTTCCATTCTCATGTAGTGAACTAATGAGATTTAGTGCAGTGACAGTTCATTTTAGAGATCTTTGTACTCAGAGGGTGATAGCTTTGTGAATCAAAAATAATCTTCCAAGACCCATATCACCTCAATAATGATGTTTGTCTCTGGATGCTGATAGAGTGTTTGGTTGTAAGAATTAGATGTAAATATAGTTCCTTTGTATCAGGAGTAAATATGATTCCCTTGTATCAGGAGGAATGATACTTTTGCAAGTGCTGCACGGCTGCAGATCCATTGTAGCTTCTGAATTTGTCAGTTGTTCAACTTTTGATTGATTTATTTTGGTGGTGAAGTGTCTGAATGGGCTTGTTCTGCTCTTCTATCAGGAATTTTTTTGCTGTGGTCATATCTTGTTTGTCAGAATCAGCACTGATTCAAAACTTATGGTGATGATCAGTCTCACTTAGAGATTAAATACTGTGTAACCAATTTCATTCTTATCTTTCTATTGCAATTGTCCCAATAGTGGGCTTTATTTCACAACATGCAAAGTTTTGTAACCAAGCATATTCTGGATCCTGAAAAGCTATTTAGGTGACATAGGGATGACCCACAGAATGTAATATAAAGACCAGTTCGACTTAGACATGACTTATTTTGCAATTTATTGCAAATCCCAACAAAACTTGGACAAAAGCTTTTTGGTTTTTTTCGTATTGCTACCTCTGAAGTTTCCTATTCAGTGAAGAATTGGAGGTAAATCATACTAGGAAAAAGGACCTATTCAATACTAAAATTCACTATACCTAGAAATCTTTGTTTCAACCATGTCTGTGGTGCTAGGTAGTGCAGCAAACTGTGAATATAAAGAGCTGAACCTAAAGATTTTAAGATTAAATATAAACTACCAATAACTGTGTTTTCTCCTTGTTCTCTCTTGTCTGGTCAGGTAGAAAATAATGTAATGGCTCCATTTTATACATCTTAGAACAACTGAAGTATTTTGTTGCTTTAGCATTTAATACTGACAAGGACAAAATTGCTGTTTAGTGAGTAAAAAAGCAGCTCCCTTAAGGAATGCAGTTGTCTTGAAAAACATTAATAATTCACAACAATGTCTTATGAAATTGTATTCAAGACAAACATGTCTGTAGCTAGAGATTGAAGACATGATGTGCATTTTCTTGTTAATAAATGTCTAACTAAGTGGTGAACTGGTACTGCATCTGTGGTCCCTGCTTCATAATACCTAAATATAACTTAGCCAAACTCTTTGGTACAGCATGGAAGGCAAGAGATGGGAGCATACATCAGAGATACACAGCAATTATGCAGTGTTTAGTCAATTGTAATGGGGAGGGAAGCAGCCCAGCAACTCTGCTATACATTAAAGTTACAGTTGTAGCCTACAGGGAATGATTTACTGAGAGATATTGAAGAGCTTTTCTCTTTTATAACAGACTCTTTAGGAGAATAGTTCCTGCCTAACCTTATGTGTAATACAGTTATTGATACAGGGAATTGCATTGTAAATATATTGACATTTCTCCAGTATCCACGTCATCTTAGTTGCTGAAAATTTCAGTGGCCCCTCAAGGGGTTCCCTCAAGGCCCATTTTATTAGTTATGAGACATTAATCACAGGAATACACAGGTAGCAACAAGCTCCCAGCTCTGAATTTAGTGGGAAGCACCACAGTCCTTAAATGTAGGCAATAACTTCAAATAGAACTTTAAACTTGTTGCTTTCTTTAAAAATCACTTTTTTCACCATTTATGAAAATTAAACCTGAACATTTCAAAGTGTACTAGCAACACTTTCTCACTTAAAAACGAATGTCTGGTGATGTGAAGTTAGTAGTCCTGTCATGGCAGGCATCAATCAGAACACGTGGAGAAGACAGTGACCTTTCAGCATTTCTTTGCAGAATTGGACTTTTCAGTAGACTTGAAGAAATACCTATGTTCTTCTCTATGTCTGGAGCCTTGCAATCACTTTGCATAATCAGAGAGATACAACCAAATTATGATGTTAGTGGAAGAAGAACTTTGCAGGAAAAGATAATGCTCTTTCAGTAGAGAATACTGCAAGAGCAATACTTCTGGTGTGTGTTTATTTCACTGCATGATAGAGTGTATTTAGGTATAGCTAAAGGTGTATCCACAGCTTTACTGGAGTGTTCCAAGAGATATTTCAGAAGGAAATCAACTCTTCTAATTTATTTTTAGGATGCAAAATAATCTCTGACTATGGCTACCTATCTGGAATTTTAGCCCTACTTGAAATTAATTCCTTTTTCTTCCATGGTGCCCTGATGATGTTACCTGCCAGTCAGAATCATTGTGTTTAGGAAAGAAAAGTTCTGAATTACTGAATGGACTAGTTACTGAATAGAATAGTTCTTAACTACTCAATGGAAATGGCAATGCTCTAAGTACTTAAAAAATGAGACTTGAAGTCTTAATACCAACTGTATATTTGTTCGGATTATTTATTATATTTTCAGGAAAGATTGCGTCAAAATAGCAGCTTCCATAAGTTTTCTTAAAGACTTTGAACTGAATGATTTGGCTATAGCAGTTAAGAGATATGAAATTCAGCAAAACTCAGTAGGAACATTAGTTCTCTTTCCATAACCTCTCTTTCTCTCTTTAGGAACTTGAAGTACAATAAGGTTATAGTTCAATACATGTAAATTTGGGGGTTTTTTCTGTATAATTCTGTCATAATTTTTAGAGATATACTTCTTGCTTTGCATTATTTAAGACAGGATTGATATGCAACCTGCACAGTCAAAACAAACTCACAGTGACTTCTTGTGAGTGCTGAGCATGTTAATAGTGCACACAGGATGTAATAATTTCATATACTGTGCATCAATAAGTCTTTCAACAGGTGCAGACCAAAGGAAGAGCAGACCAAGCCAGACTAGAACTATTTACTTTACTTTACTGACTATTTGGACTGGATTTGAGCCACCAAACCATACGTCATCATCTTCTCCCTCTTACTGACCTCATTGTTAAAATTAGTCCTTTTAGCTGCTGGACCTAAACTCATTATTACATAATTTTAGCCAAGAGTTATAAAGGGACTTTATGAAAGAGGTGTTTGGTAGACTGCAATAAGGTTTTCAAAACTAGGTGAATTCATCCAGAAAGATTTTTGAATACGGACTCTACTCATGGAAAAAAAAACATTTGTCCTGTTTGGCTTGGATGAATAGTACAATTTGTCTGTGCAGTGTGGAGGAGGGATTCTGCAGTATGTCCTGTTTACAAAAACCTCTGCGTACAGTCAGGGAGTGGAGAAACACTCTGAAGAATTGCTTGTCTTAGAAGAATATCAGCTGTCACTACCACTGCATGAAGAATACACGGATATATGTATCCCTATGATAAACTCTGAGAGTAATATCTGGAACAGTTTGTTTTTCAGGCTATCATATCCAAAAGCAGCTTTATGGCCTATGATTTTACTTCTCAGTTTCCCAAAAAGTTATAGTAATGTGCAATGAAATAATAAAGATGGTGGTGTTGTGCAGAAAAAGAAGAATGTTATTATCTTCTTAAAAGCATGTTGAATAATTCACATACAGACATGCTGTAATGGTAAAGCTAAAAAGTTTTTTGTTTTTCTCCCATCCATTCATGATCTATCTCATGTGAAACATGAAAACTCATTTCTTTTCAAAGGAATTATTTGCTAAAATATATAGTGCATGGTTACATGCAGATTTACAATGCAAAAGGACTCTTAGAAACTGTCAGGAGACTAAGTAGGACTGCAAACATGGTTAGCTGAGAAAACAGGCAACTTTGTTTCAACAACTAATTCAATATCAGCATTTACATGGATGCAGAGAGGGACGTCGGCAGGACAGAGCAGGTTTTGGCACTGAGGCTATTTGGATCAGCATGCATTGTCCCTGAAGGACAGAGTTGTGGTCCACACTGCAGCTTGCACCAGAGCCGATCCATCGTGCTGCTCAAGACATTTTTCCCTTTAGGAACTGCAAGAGCTCCTGCAGCAGACTAAAGAATTGCATCAGCTTCTCAGCTGGAAATGGACAGGGTTGGGCTGGTCTCGCACATGGTGTTTGCACAGGGGTGGAGGTCTAGGCTGGTGTTGGCATTGCAGTAGGTGCTGGTGCTGGGCTCAGGCCCATCTGGACCAGGATCCAGTTGTAAAGGTGAAGGTGGAGCCTCCAGGCTGTTTGGCTCTGCACAGCCTTTTCTCCAGCTGGTCATGCCAGCTTGCCAGAAGTCAGCATGGTTATCTCTGCAGACAAGGGTCCCCCGGCTGTCACCCTACAGTGGTACAGACAATTAAGGCAGAGGATCAGAAGACTGGCATTGGGTACTTGCCAACAAGCAGCACTCCAGCTTAACTACAGACATTTTTAATAGCATATAACTTAGCTAATAGCTATTTTCTATTGCCACTACTTACTTACTGACTCGTAAGGACTCAATGTCCTACAGTATCATTTTGTCTGAGTGTCGTGGTTTGAGAGGAAGTAAGTTTTCTGGGATATGCTGTGGTCACCAATAGGTGTTCAGATTTGAATATTAGCACCTGATGTGGCCACTGAGGACATTGGATACACCTCTGAGAACACGGGTTAAAAAGCAGAGCACTCCCGGGGGAAGATCTCTTGGGTTTGGGCGAGGGAAACAGGTCAGACCCCCCTGCCCAGCTGCTGGCTGGGCGGGGGAGGGGCAGCCATGCGGCCGGGTGAGGTGGGCCTGCCCCGGGTGAGGTGGGCCTGGCCGCGAGGGTGGAAGGGTGGAAGAGTGGAAGAGGGCAGCCCTCCCCGCCAGGAGACAGAGAGAGAGAGAGAGCGAGCCTGTGCCGCCTTGAAATTTGATATAATGTGCTGGCAGCACAGCCCGGCCGGCGAAGGGGGGGGGGGCAGCGAAAAGGTGTCCGGCCGCCTGTGGGAGGTTTGGGCGGGCAGAGCCCGAGCTTTTAACCCTTTTTTTTTGGACAATTAAAACTTTGCAGAACACTAACCTTTCCTAGAAGAGAGATAGAGATGAAATGGAAGAAGGAAATGTGCAAGTGTGAAGGTCTGGGCAAGTGAAAGACGTCGGGAGAGTAGAGAAGAATCTTAGGTGGGAAGAGAGGATGGAGTGGCCTTAGCTGGACTCTTCTTGTTATAGCCATGGACAGAACCATGTTTCCTGTGACACAGAGACTGCATCCAGGGGGAGGCAATGCCTCAGAGCCTAGAAGGTTCAGTGTTGGTGCCCCTCGGCCCCAGGGGGTGAAATTTAGTGGGGACAGGTGTCCCAAAGGAGAGACTGTGCCCTTTTTTGGGATGGGACAAAGCATCCTTAAAAGGACAACCCTAGAAGCAGCTCTGGTCCATGGGCAGTGGTGAGCACTGGACATGGAAGGAAGATGGCAGATGTTCTTTGGGCAGGAAACACAGGATGTTTCAACGGTGTTTCCTGGGGAAGCCTATGGCACAAGAGGGACTCCTCACTCCTTGATGAATTGAGGATTGATTATCTAAAGGGTGGTGATGGACTGAGAGTTGGTGATTTGGGGGATGGACATATTGGAAATTTGGTGGGGGGAGGAGGAAATGTATTTGCAAGGTTTTAATTTATCTTCTCTGTTCCTTTTACATATAGTTGTAGTGTAGTAAATAAAGTTTTCTTTATTTCTAAGTAGGGGCCTGCTTTGCTTATTCCTGGTCACATCTCACAGCAGAAACCAGGGAGAGTGTATTATCATGGGGGTGCTGGCAATGTGCCAGCCTCAAACCATGACACTGAGAAACATGGGTACAAAAATGTGATAACAAACACTTACTCTGTACCTATTCAGTAAAATGCACTGTAGTGATGCTCTTCTATCAGAGCCATTCATATGAGCAATAACCTTAATCACAAAGCAGAAAAAGATGATTTAGTCATAGAAATAGAAAGCTGTACTCTTCTTCTTGAAAGAAAGACAGAAAAAGATTTGCATCATTCACAAGAAAAAATTTTTCCCTTACTAGAAAGCAGTGTATGCATTGTAAAGTCAAATGAGAATGTTTTGTTGAAAATACATTATTTTCATGTTTTAATATTAATTATTCTCTTTGGGGGCTTTGTTGCATAAAATTACTATGTGTCAGAATGTATAATTTAGACAATTAAATTGTGCGGAAAACCAATATGTTTATACATGTCTATCTCAGATAGGTGAACTGTCTGTAGCAAGTGAGAACCTATGCAGACACAGAGATTTGTGGAGCAGAAATACTTGTAAATGGTGGAGAAGTAGGTATAACCATAGGAAGAAAGCAGAAACATAAGCTGCTGAAAATGTCTAGCAGAAATTTTAAAAGATCGAGTCTATGAAGCCAGTAAATTCAAATCAACTATTAATGGTGGCCTCCTCTGACACTTCTCTCTACTGACACAATGAGAGCTCTCTCCCTATCTCAAAAGACAGCCCAATGATTTCTAGGGCATCTTGTTGACCTCTGATTTGACATCTGGATCACATGTGCCAGGAGCAGCTTACCTAAAGGCAGACTACAGCTGGGAACTCATGAGTTCTGTGTAGGCTTTTTCGTCTATTGGTGGGTGAACTTAAATTTAACTCAAAGAGCATAATCTAGTCTTTGTCCAAAGGAGGTGTCAACATAAAATGGCTTTCTAACATATCATTAGGAATCCTAGATGAGACTGAAAAGTCATGCAATCATATGATCATAAATTTCTTTGCCATAAATACATTTATATGAATTTATTGATTTCACTATGGATTTCCTGAATACAGGTTTGGGATGTCACACTTTTCAATATAAATATATTGGCTCACTGTAATTTCTTTTCCTGAGTTTTTGCCCTTGTCAATGAAGTCTCAGTGTTGACATTGATTACAACTGTATGTTTATTGCTTTTGCACCCACGTGGAGGAAATAACCATTTCATATTGCCAACATTTTTTTTCTAACTGGGTTGGCTATGTACAGTGCTCACTAGATCTAAATATATCTTTTGCTGAACAATCAAAGTACTAAAGGTTATTACTAAAGATTCTCTCAATTTTTGAGACAAGCAAAATTATTAAACGGAACCTTTCATGTCTGTGAGGATGTGAAGAAATATATCACTGCTAAGATATTTTTTAGTTAAAAGATATTTTAAAGAAGTATTACAATGTTCATAATAATCACATTAGCATCAACTAGGAAAGGTTCTTGGAACTACTGTAGAGTTAGGGAAGCATTAAAGGCTTGAGGCAAAGAAGAACCACCTAGAAGCTAACTTCAATTATGACTTTTTAAAAAGGTAGTTTAATTATTGCTGTTGGACATATGATAATTCCAGATTTGTAGTACTGGCTAAAAATTTAAAATGTTTCTATGAATCCCAAGCCATCCTTATAACTGAATCCCTGGTATTAATGCCAGGAATCCTGGCATGGAAAGTCAGCATTAGGGAGCATCGAGAGCCCCCATAAGGGGGTGAGACATAGGCTGCCCCACACAGGTCATGTCTGCCCTTATGGGTCTTAGCAGGGGTCAGAGCTGGGGTCTGCAGCATTTTACAGTTTTGTTAGGCAATGGCAAAGCAGAAGTTGGGCCTGAGATGGGGGTCTGAGAGGTCCACCAAGAGATGGGTTTGAGGATCAGCATCCCATGGCATAGATTCCATGTCCACCCGGAAAAAAACAGTTTGAGCTTATAATGGTCACACACTGGGGTGGGGTGGAGGTCCCAAAGTGGGGGCTGGTCAGCACCATTAAAGTCCGATGCTGGGTGGAGTATGAATTGGATTTTTAAGTGCTTCCAGAGAGGATTTTGATTTTAGTGGGACAACACTTACTACTGCACTACTTACTATCTATTCCATGGACAACTACCCAGATAGCTTTACTGCTTTGATCCTTTTATTTTTATGTGCCTTAATAACCTCTCTGGCCACAGATTTTTCAATGAGACATACACAAAACAGCTGAGTTTGTTTCATTGGAAAACTGAGCTGTTTCAAGGGTAGGACTGTGAGAAGTTTCAAAGTGAGATATGCACAACATGGTGCAGATCATCTAAGGAAAGGGAAAACCTGGATAGAGGAGGTTGGCACAATCTGCAGTGCCTTACTTGTGCTTGGTCTGTTCTACTTTCCCTTCAGAAAGAGTATTCTCCTTTTGTCAGCCCTCACAATACAGGAGCCCATTACACAGTGGGAGTGGAGAAGGGAAGGGAAGGGAAGGGAAGGGAAGGGAAGGGAAGGGAAGGGAAGGGAAGGGAAGGGAAGGGAAGGGAAGGGAAGGGAAGGGAAGGGAAGGGAAGGGAAGGGAAGGGAAGGGAAGGGAAGGGAAGGGAAGGGAAGGGAAGGGAAGGGAAGGGAAGGGAAGGGAAGGGAAGGGAAGGGAAGGGAAGGGAAGGGAAGGGAAGGGAAGGGAAGGGAAGGGAAGGGAAGGGAAGGGAAGGGAAGGGAAGGGAAGGGAAGGGAAGGGAAGGGAACAACTTCAGCAGCATTTGCAGCTAAAATGTGTTCTCAAGAAAATGAAGAGGGAGATTTTCTTCTTTTCTTGTTCAAATATGCTGTTGAGTCTGTAAGCCTAAAAGCAAAGCAAGAGGATGACATCAGATTTAGTCCTTGAAGTCCTTGAAAAGAGATGGTGCAGGAGCATGAGGAGCTTTTTGTTGATATGATACCTCAAATTATTATTCTACAGCAGGATTTTTTCTTCCTTGCCATAGCTCACAACCGTCTTAGAATTCTGAATAAAAAATGCATGATCCTCTACTAGATTATTCTGTGGAAGTGATTTAAAAGGAAGCTTTTCCAGTCAAAAAAAAAGGTCAGTAGAAGATGAAATCAATGCGGTTGTGCTCTGAAAGGTCAAGAGCTTACCAGCGTGGAGCAGTTTCAAGTCCATCACTAACGGACTTGAATCCACCATTATGGTATCCTTAAGCACCATATCTACAGGTCTTTTAAATGCCCCCAGGGATGGTGACTCATATAGATCCCTTGTTAGCCTGGCAATTTTGGTATTTTTCCCTCATATCCAATCTAGTATCAACCATCTTAAATCAATTATCACACCTTTGTATAACAATATTTCTAACATGACAGTGTTAAAAATCAGAATACCATGTAAAAGGCAAGACAGGAAGGTGAGTGTGCAGTGCAAAAAGTTTTGTGAGAGCCCTTCAGATGCTCTATGGCTTTATTAAACTTCCAATAATGAAAGCAGAAGTATACTGTATCATGATGTATGAAATGCTGCTAAAGATACATGGAAAGCTCATAGGTCACAATCCTTTTTTCTTTTTTCCTTTATTATTTTTTCTTTTTTTTTTCTTTTCTTTTTTTTTATGGTAATGGGAAATATATTAGCAATTAGTTTCACCTGCAGAAAACCCTGAATGCTGTGGTATTCTAGGTCCTGCCTTTATTGCCCTTGTTACTTTGTCCATAGTGCAGCTTGTGAAGTGCAATAGAAAACAGCATTGAAAAGGAATCTGTTATGATAATTAACTTTGGTTTCAGTTGTCTCCACTTATTCTGGCACAGGCAAGTTGCTGCCAGAGTAATGAAGGGCTCTGGCAGGGATAAATGCAAAAGCAGAGAATAATCTTACTCCATGAACACAGAGTTATGGGAACTGTTGGTCAGATGCTTCACCAAATCTGATGAGTCTTGTATTACTGTGTTAAAGGAAAGCCATGAAACTCACAAAATTATGTTGCAGGCTGATAATAAAATATTCCTGTTCTCAGTAACTCTGGCTGAAGCCTAGTGTTAAAATACAAATAAGGCATAAATGGCATGAAACCTATATGTATTCTGTACAGCATGTTACGGCTACAACCAAGGAATCTCCCGGTATGTGCCTTTTGATGAACGTGCACTGGCATTGGACTCAAGACAGTGAGATACACCTTTCCCCACTTTATTGCCTTCTTCTCCTGCATCTCTTCCACTGTTTATTAAACTTTGAAAGCGAAGAAGTTGATAAGATACAGACCTTCTGATTTCCCTGTAGTGGTACCAAACCCACTAATATTTGTGCACTTTTCTGGAAGAAAAAAATCAGTTTGGGAAAGTCATCTCTTTACAGTGTAAATGTTGTCTCAGCATGAAAAGCCACTCTAAATCTGGGAATTCAAAACACACTTGGATCATTAGTTATCTTGCTGATCAAGAGGGTTTGTTAATCAATATGGCTTGGGCTGCATGCTCTTAAAAATTACTATTGTTTGTCACCTTCCTCCCAGCCAAATGTAACAAGCAGCGAATAAACATCAATGCTGTATAATAAATTTGATAAATAGCCAGTAAGCAAGCCTGAAGTGCTTTTATATGAAGTGCTCTGGATCTCAGCAGATTGTTCAGCTTTGTTTAATCTATCACTTTTAGCTGTGGTACGTTCTGGGACTTCTTTACTACAGCCTAATGTAACAATTGTGTCCATGAGGATTTCTCGAGCAAACAACAGCTCAACAGCTAAATTCTCTGTCTGCTGGGATCTGCAGACATCACTTAGGTGCTGTAGGTGCCCATTTATGTCTGACTACTGCCTGCCTCAGCTGTTAGTGGTGGCAGAGACAGAGGTAGATACAATCTAGTTTTCAAAAAATATTAGTAATTCCTAGAACTTAGTATTTTGACTATATTGTTTTTGCTTTCCTTGTCAATACACACGTTAATTTCTAATGCAGGTCTTAAAAAGTCAGTGGTGATAGACTGTATTTCACCAGTGCTATTCTGCTTTTTAACCTAAATGAAAAGCATCAAAACCTGTCTGCATCATTTTGGTAGGGGGTATTTTATTATTTTCCTGCTATTTTCCGCTAAGACATTTTGCATGGCAATAATGAGAAGTAGGATTTCACCTGTATTTTCTTGTGAAATATGTCTTCAAGGTAATTTCCTAACAGATACTCCATCTAAAAATGAAACACTTGATAAACATAATCTCCTATTTACTTGTCTGCGCGAGGGTGTCCGTGGCCCTATGTCCGGCTAGCTGAAGGGGTGAAAATGGCCGACGCCCCTACGCATAGGAAGCCAGCCCGCTTCGGCGTCTTTGGCCTCAGGCTGGGCTGGATGTTGTGCTCGGAGTTGCGCTAGGTGAGACGAAGAAGGAGGCGACCACTTCCTGGGGGTGCGAATTAGGTGGTCTGGAGGCACCAACAAAGGTATGCACCAGCCAGCAAAATGGCCCCGATCAAGGGGAGAGACCAGGTTTTAAAGGAAAGGGGAGGAGAAGGGAGGGAAGCCCAGCTATCCAATGGGGAAACTCAAAGGGAGATGTTAATCATAACTGACATACATAAGTAACCAACGGATACAAAGTAAAGGAGGGGCCCCGGGACCACAGCCAACCACAACCCCCAGAGAGAAGAAGGTTCTCGAAAGCTGGGAGGAGAGGGGGGTGATTGACTGGGCCCAGGGAGGGGAAAACATCTACTTATTAGGGAGAATAGGGGAGGGGGAATTATATAATACAACTGACTGAAGGTCGGGGTTACTATGGAGACCAACTGCCTGGGGAGCAGTGGCGGGAAAACTGGGGAGGGAGGAACCATTTACAGAGGACGGGGGGATATCATACATAGAATGAGGGAGCAAACTGAAAAACTTAAAAACACACCACAACACTTGTCTTTGGTAAGACTCTCTTAGGGAGTTAAAAGATTTTTTTTTCTGGCAACAATAAACTGCTTCCTCTTTCAAGAGCTATTTTTAACAGTGGTTGTAATATATTCTCTTTTACTTGCCTGGCTTATTTTTGACTGTATGCATTTTGTAGTGCCTCTATTAATTTGAACCTAAGGAAAAAAAATAGTTATTAACTTTTTGGATCACAGATTATTTTCATGTGCATTAGAAAATGTTTCTTACATGTCAAACTGAGGAATTGCCATGCTGACATCTTTCAAGATCTCCTCATGGTTGAGAGCACCCACTCTTAATTGATTGCAGAATGTGGGCATATGCTGTTTGTCAGATACTGAATTCCAGTGACTTTTAATAAGGCTAATCTTTAGCAATGTCTCTGATATCCCTTGATGATTCACAGTCTTTTTGCCTATGTACTCTTCTGCTTGTTCTTGTGAAAATTCAGGAACTTTCTCCTCTTTCCTTAAGAGTTTATCAAATACTATAAAAATTTCCTTGAAGTGTTAACAGTTTGCAATTCTGATGTTTTTGCCCACCTTATTTTTGGATTTGGGAACATTATTTTGGTGTTGCTTAGCATTAAAGACAGATGTTCATTTTGGATAATCTTGTCTTCTTGTGTGCAAAAGCAAAACAGAAAGCAATCAAACAAAACTCTTCACCTCTGTAACTACAGACCACCTCCCTCCATTTTCCACTATTCAAGAGTACAGATGTCAGACTTTGACCAGAACTGTAACATAGAAAAGTACAATATTGATTATTTTTTAAGATAACACTACCAATAACTTTCTTGCAGTATCATGTGCTCAAGTCTGAACTTCCTGGGGGCCTTTCTTACTGAAATCTTCAAATTCATTTAACCTATTTTTACAAGATAATCTCACATCTGTTGTTTATCCCTTCCCAATACTCTTCAAGTGTTCGTGTACACAGTCAAGACAGCAACGTGTTCTTTCAAAAGCTGAAGCTCCTTCTGTATCTTACTTTTTGAACTATGACCATAGCCATGTGTTTTGAACTTTGAGGTACACTTAATGTATCTTGTTGCCTTTCTTTCTGCTTTTGAGCTCCTAGTCTAGAGCCTAGTATCTTTGGCTCTTTTAGTACTCTAGTGAAGTACTGTATCCAATGAATTTACTCCAAATAGCAAATCACCAATGAACAGTGATTTTTGTTGACTACACATCTGCTCTGCTGTGATCTACTTCACAGTAATCGCCCTTATTAATAATCAGCAGAATATCCAGCAAGGTACCAGACATTCCTCACAAAATTTTTGTATGATAAATAGAACAAAATTTGTTCTCCTTTTCTTATTATGAGACTTCATACTTAAGGAACAACGTTGACATTTTAAAAAGGTTTATTATCTTTCAGATTAACTTGCATTCAGGCAAAATATTCTGCAAATATTTTGCAATATTTCAAAAGAAATACATAGCACTTGAAAGAATTATTTTGGAAAAAGTGTAGTGAGAAACAGTGTTACTAATATATTTTACAATTGTGCACATGGAAGTAAGTCTTTTATAATCTTGTTAATCCTCTTAGTAAAAAATTAAGGCATCAATCTCTATATGGGGTTTAAAAGGAGATGTAAGAACTATAAGTTTCTATTAGGTGAAGAAAATAGTCAGAAACACATTTTTCTCTGCACCACTTTTTAGCAATATCTGGACATAAAAATTGTTTGGTGATGTTAATGTTGAACGTTTCATCTTGAGCCACACTCTTGTGAAATTTGGTTATGTACTAATTTCAGAATGAAATTTGGCTTGCAGATTCTTCAGTCACAGAGCTGTGAGTGCTGGCTGGAGAAGACAATACAGGCATATCCCGTGTGCATCTAAATTCCTGAGTGGGATGTGTACTGGGTAATCTACCTTATGTACTCCATGAGCAGTGGCATGGCAGATATACCTAAGGTAGATGATCTCTCACTAAGAGGGAATGTAACATGGTACAGCAACACTGCTCATTTCTATCTTCCCTGAGCCAATCTAGGATGACATAACATTTTCCAGCTTCCATAGATTATTGATTTTCTAGTGTTTACAAAGCCATTTTATGGGCAATTGATGCATTTAAAATTATTTTAGAAAGCAAACTTCATGAAAAGGTAATGAATTGGAAGCTTGCAACACAATCAAGCTGAAGAGAGAAGAGAATGACTGAGTAATGTTAAACTGCAAGAATTTAAGTAACCGCCAGTGATTTTGAAAGAAGCAAAAGAAAAAAACTTTTCAAAATCTAAAATGATTGGAAAATTGATTAAAAGTACTGCTTCACTTAAATATTGACTTATATACAGAATTGTCATACAGTACTAAAGAAAATCAGCAGATTTTTATTATATTGGCAGCTAAGATAAACACCATAATTCTTATTGAGCAGATAAAACCACTCTTCCATTCTTAAGAGGCCTTAGTACAGCTTTAACAGTTTGATCATGGATCTCCAAACAAGACAATTTCAACCCATTTCCTGCTTTTCCTTGTTTATTTATTTTCATTACAAAAACTACATTTCATTTATCTGGACATTTACAAACATATTTTCAGGTCCTTGTAGATTATAAAAGGAATGGCGCATGTTTCAGCCTTTAATGAGTCTGGCAAACTCTAAATCTTTATCAGAATTCAAGTTTAAAGATTTACAGGGGATTTTTTAAACTATTAAAACCTGGTTGGCCTTCTCTTCCTTAATCAGTTGAACTGATTGAAGTTATGTGAGTCCATTGCCAAGGCTATGATATTTTTGATAATCCTATGGTAAAGAGAAGAGAATGGGATTTTACAGGAAATGAAAGGTAAGATTGGAATTATTATATAAGCAATAAGCATAAATAGGTAAGAACATGTCTGACTAGCAACTACAGAAATAGAAAAAGGAAATAAATCTTGACAATATCAGAAAACCTTTCCAAATACCTTACATTAAATTAGGGATGTCTGTAACTACAATCTACCTCCTTATTTAAGCCAGGAGTCTTAATCAGTATTTAAAAAAAAATTCAAACTCAGAAACTATGAGCAATTAAGCCTATGGCATAATGACATACAATCAATATGATCATTTAATAATTTATTTTCATATAAATTCTTTTGGAATACCCAATTTTAGGACAACAAATTATTGGAACATCTTATACTCCAAAAAGAGGTTAAATAATTGCAAAAATCTCTGAAGCTCCACAAAGAAAAACGGCAAAAAGAAAAAACAACAGTATAAAAGAAATAAAAAATATATTATCAAATTCAGCAATAGGGTTAAAGTAAAAAAATTAAGCTGATCTGTACTAGTTATAGTCTGCAAACTGCATTTCACTATATGTATTAGTCATTAGTATATAGCAGGAAAGTAGTACCTACAAATACTGTTGTAAGACAAAAGAGATAGGGATTTATTTCAACAACTGAAGCTATAAAACAACGTCAATATTTGAGCAATTGCTTTGAAGTCTCTGTTGTACCTCTCTACCTATTTATATATATCACTGACTTTCTAGAAGCTTCCTCAGCTCTGCTTGCTCAGGTGACAGAGAACTGTTTTGTCAAGGGTGGAAATCTTTAGAGAGAATGTCCAGTAAAGATTCAGGGGAAGATCAGCCCCAAGTATATGCATTCTCAGATTCTTGACTTCTTTTATCCAGAGTAGAAAAAGCAGAGACTTGTGGACTGTAGCACTGATAGCAAAGTTCTGTGCCGCACTGCAGGCATTACTTCATTCACTGTAAATTCTTGAATGCACTTTGCACAATTCTGGGCTTTTTTCCAGGACCTTTATTCCAGGAGAATTGACAAGGAATGGGTTTGGGTTCAGATTACGAGGGTGATCAAATTTGGATTTGGGGAATAATAAAAAAATCATATTTTCTTATGGGGAGGAGATAATATAGGGATTGTCTCAATCATGTGTTGGGCTGTACTTAAAACAAATAAATGAACAATGTTTCTCTAATCAGCACTTTCTTTTGCAGTCATTATGACCTGTTGTTACTGCCAATGAATATGAAAAGTAACGATAAATGGACAATTTCTGTAACTTTTGATCTGAGTGGTGAGTAATAACCACATCTCTGGGGCTTCTTGTACTTGTCTATTTACTAATTTCTTGATAAAGTGTGGTGTTCCATCTGCAAAACATTAAAAGGTCCCCTTTCAAATTTTGCTCAGCTGCTGAACATTTTTAAGTTGCTTCCAGATAAGCAAGCTTGTGCAATAACCAATAAGCATATAATTCCACTGAAAAAATCCATATTTCCCAGTACTGCTGGGAAAGGAAATTACAGACCAGAAAGGCATCAGTTTCTGGTGACGAGCACACTTTGGTGAGTGTGTTTAAAATTATTTGCTGTTTAAGAAAGATTCTCTCTTCTAATTTCAACACCCAGCTCAGGCAGAAAGAAGTTCTCTGAAACAATGAAAGCCTTCAGCAAAGACTTTTCCAGCTGCTGCATGCAATCCCCATGAAAGCAGCTCAAATAAATAGATGCCTGGGTTTGACTGGAGAGGGAATCGTCTCACATGAAAAATGACTACTCGGGATGATGGAAGGTTATAAATAACATCCAGTTCATGTTCTGTGCCAGCTAAGAACTTTTTATGGCAAAATGTAGCAGTCCAGTGCTGCATGCAATGCCATGCAGTCATCACACCTTGTCTGGAAGGCTCCACAGAGGTATCTTTTTGCAGGCGGGTAAGTATTGGAATTCATTTTTACAGTTGAGGAAAAATGCTTTGGAAATATAAGAGCTCTGCAGTTCAGTCCCTCTTAATCTCTTAATTTATCTGGATACACAAAGAAGAGGGAGTAGCTCACACTGAACTACATACAATAGTAGAAAGAAATTTGCATTAAAATTGACAATAGAAATTTTCAGCTGTAAATATGATGTAACCTTTAGGAGACCTTTTGCTATTCTAGATGGTTTGAAAGGCACTTACAGTCCATTATTTAAATAGTTTGGTGGTAGATGTGCATTTTATTTGTAAAACCTTGTCATTTAGCTCCAATCTGCATTGCTTGATCTCTTCTCCCCCCCCACTCTCCCCCCTAAAAGCAAACTTGAGAAGTGCTCTGATCCTGTCAGTTTAGTCTGCAACTATGAGCTGAAAATCAAAGCTTGTATAGTCAAAGCTTTGGCAGCTTCAATGACTTTGCCTTTTCAGAATGTATTTAATTCCCCTTTTCATGCACTGGCACAGACATGCCTCTCAGATGCTCTTCAACTACAGCTGTGTGCACTTGTATTGACAAACTTGTCAAACAAACTCAAAGGGAAAGAGATAAGTAGAAAGACCTTTTCCTATAAAAAATAAAAAATGAAGAAAAAGAAGAAAAAATTTGATTTTTATTTTAAATAGGCCAAACCAATTTGCAAATATTTCCTCAAGCAGGCAGTTGCAGTCTGCAGGGAAGGTAATTGTGGTAATTACTTGCAATTATTGAATATTTTTCATTTATCATAAGTTATATGTAGGTTATGCAGGAACGAAGTAGATTTGAATGCCCTTCTATTAGTACATAATATTTTACGATCTGTTTG
The DNA here is from genome assembly GCF_047830755.1 of Zonotrichia albicollis. NCBI lineage: Eukaryota > Metazoa > Chordata > Aves > Passeriformes > Passerellidae > Zonotrichia > Zonotrichia albicollis. Next base: position 60,929,505 of record NC_133860.1, on the reverse strand, counting down.
TCTCATAGTGTGCTTATATTCCATTGTTCTGCAAATGGGCCATCCCAAATGCCTTTAAACTCTTGATTGTGTTTGGATTTGTTCTCAGTGCTTAGTTCTGTACCTCAGTTTATGCAAACTCACTGCAGTTTGCACCAGTGCTAGGACGCTGCTGTACAGCACACCTTGCTCTGAGGACTGTCATTTGGAACATTTTTGACGTCTTTAAAATGCGAATGCCTTCTTTTTGGCCAGGGCACAATGGAAAAAAAAACAGTTGCAAGAAACAGAGAAGTCGCTGAAGATATAGAGGGAGCAGAAGAAAGACAATTTCTTACTAAATACTTGTCAAAGCTTTCTGCTTGCAGTGTTTTTTCCAGACCAGACTAGAAGAACAATAGAGTGTGGAGAGCAACAACAAGAGGTGGTGGAACTTAACGTGTTAATTCACCTGAATGTGGCCATTGGATGTCTCTCCACACCTTGTCAGATAGTTTGGACACATGTTGGTGTCTGGAAAAATGACATTGCAGCAGCACTTGGAATGTATTAAAACAGCAATCTTCTGTGATGACTTCAGAGAGTCAGACTCCTGAGATGTAGCATAAATCATTTCACTGCTATTTTTTAAACTCTAGCTGCTTGAAGTTTGCTAGTTAAAAAATGTCATAGGATACATTAAGCTAGGATAGGAGGCAAAGTACAGATCATAAGTTAACAATACACCAGCTGCTTCAACTGCTCTTAGTTATCATTAAACCACAGTAACACTCACAAAAGTCAGAGAAAACTCAGCTTCAGACAGGAAGCTGAAGGACAATCATGTCCTTTGGATAAGAAAACAAACAGAACTCCTAGAAACATGAACTAGAATCTTCAATAAATAAAATTAAATGTAATGCTAGCTGTGTATTTGAGTAAAGGTCTGAGCTTTCCAGTGGTGTTAATGACATATCATTGTGTCTGTATTTATTTCTTATCAATGAAGGAAGATGTTCAAAGAATCACAGAATCATAGAATGTCTGAACCTTAAAGCTCATGCATATAATAATGCATTTCATTGCATCCCCCCTTCCACTAGGCCAGACCCCCATATCACCTGGCCTTAAATACTTACTAAAACTTCAATTCTGTCCTAGAACTTTACAGTTGATCTCTTATTATTTCAGTTTATTGCAGAATTCAGATCCTTGATTATCTGCCATCACTTCAGAGCTGTTGCTCATTAAAAGAAAGTGATGGATGTCAGATACATTAAAATGAAACATTCAGCATTAGTAGTGGTATATCTTGGCCCTGAACCTAGAGGTAGGTTTTCAAGCAAACATACAATTATGTTTGTTACCAGGGAGACCACCATTTTCATATTTCTGCTGCTCAATCAGATAGATAAGCACTAGAGCTCCAGGGGTGTGTCATCCAGGCCACTGGTTAATTTCCTCTTGGTATACTTAGCAAAACCTATTAAGTCACTTGCTTCTAACCATGTCATATACTGTACTATGGTATTCCTGTAGCAAGAGTATCTGCAGCCTTGGTATGTCAGGCACTGTGTGTCCCCCAACACAGTCCGTTTCTTGACCCTGGTAAACACAGCTATTCCTAACTCATATTTGAACACATGTAGACAGTCTCTTGATTGCTCTCATCTTTGCAGGTCTATAATCCTCAGCAAGAAAGTTATAATACAATGTCTGAAAATATCTGTCCCTCACCTGAACACCTAATATTCTTGGTGAAAACAGAATTTACCTTGCACATATGGGGCATGGTTCACATTTGTGGGAATGTGGGTAAGGTCTATGCACCATAGCTCTTCCTCTCTGGCTAGCACCGTGACAACAAACCAGAATCCACTGCAATCTGTTCTGATGATCAGTAAATGCCAGCTACATCCTGAAAGAAATCAGCTTTAATTTTTTTAATGGACTTTTCTGTTATGCCCATTCTCTGCTGCATTAAGCTGTGCCTCAACTCAACAAAGCAATTGAGTTACTGTTAGTAAGTGCAAAATGTTCCTGTTTACTACTGCCGTTTTTCAAATGCCACTGGTATCCTTAAAGCCCTCATTGTCGCAGACATTTTTTCATAGAAATCCTTTCTTTGGGATTTGTTCATCTTCTAGGAAGCAGAGGCCCCAGAAGAAGAATGTAAACAATTGTTATCGGCTGGTGTGGAATGCAACAGGTGCAGCGGTGATTGGGCTTCTGTGAGTGTTTGGATTTGCTGACCACTCACAGGAGAGTTCGTCCTTGCTTTCTGCTGGACACAGAACTTTGTTATGCATTCTTTTCTATGCTATTCTTAGCTTAGCGAGCCTCTGCAACTTCTCTCTTTATCCCTTTTAGTATAATAATAATGTATTATATATCAATAAATCCGGCCTTCTGATCATGAACCAAGATTCTCGTCCACTTCTCTCACCCTGAAGGTCTCATCAGGTTGCTGTAATACCTCATCAAGGTGTTAATAAACTGTTAAATCCTGTTTTGTGCTAGTGGTCCCCTGCCTAATTTCTAACACCATCCCACAGCTAGTGAGTTGCTAAGAGCTGTATCTGAGGTTTGAAATCCCAGTGGTTGTGCATCCCAGAGATCCCAAAAAAAAAGAAAAATGTATTTCCAAAAGAATGGTAAGTCCCTCAGTTCCCACTGTGTCCACTTGATCAAAATCTTAATTCTTCAAATATATTCAAAGATTCATGTATTCTATGGACTTAGTACACATTCGAAAAATGTAAAAATATTGCAATTTAAAAAATTATTTTGTAATGATCATTATCTAAAGTTACATGCCAGTAAAGTTAGAGAGATGTCTGATTTGTGGGATGTATGACCTGAGTTAGGCCATTTTCCTGAGTTCCTGTGATTTAAAGACATGGCCATTACCAAGGTCATCCTTTTTGCCAGTCTTGTAAATTATTGTATTTGCCAACTTGCAGTTGAATGAGACCCCTCTAGATTCCCCAAAACTTTGAACATGCACTGAAAGAGCTCTCATGACATTGGCCAGCTCTTTACCCTTGGATTAATATCACTAGGCCTTGCAAAGTTATAAGGATCCATCTGGAGCAGTAAATCATGCACAAGTCTGGGGGAGGACCAAAGCAGGATGTGTGAACTCCACAGCTGACTCCTGGCTCTGCCTGGTGCCCTGCTCACTTGGGGGATAGGGTTAGATTATGAGGTGTATGTGGAACAGGATAGGTTTTGCCAGGGTTTCTTTATCTCAAGATTAAACTTAAAAATGATGAAGCGTATTGACCTCCTATTTCTTTAAAATGAACCAGTATGAGATATGCATGCTGCCAAACTGTCCAATTGATTCCCCTCTTCAGGTTTTTGGAGTGTCCCAAAATAGGTGGTGTAGCTGGAGGAAGCAGTCACTACTGGAGAGAGGTGGTAGGCAGGCTGGTAAGTAGACATCTCAGAAATGTTGCTTGCCAGTCTGATTATTTAAAAACTGGTTAGGGATGGCTGTCCAGGGTCGCCACTCCCCAGTACTGAGATGAATTCAGCATCTCAGCCCTGGGTGTAACAGAACTGGCAAAAAGGGCCTGGAGCTGCTCAAGGTGAACTGCATACATCATGGACCTATGTCAGTTATTCACCAGGAAGTTCTGGGGACACAAACAGAGCTGAAATCCCACTTGTCTAAACTCTGAATGTATTAGATCAGCATAGGTAACACATTTCTAAGTCACATTTGCAGTCTTTCTTTAAGACAGGTGGATAGATTATCTAAGTCAGCATAATGTCTTTTTATTTCTTGGGTTCAAAAGGATATTTCAAACAACTTCTGAGAAAGATTGCCTGGCCTTGTGAGAATTTGAAAGGAAATTAGTAGGTCAGTTTTGGAGAGGAAATTTCTGCTGCAGATCAGCATGTGGTCTGTGCTACTTGTTTCATTGTAACCAGGGCAGTGTCCAAGATTTGGTTTTGTGTGGAGGCAGTCTGAGCTCCTCAGACACTCTGGCAGCTCAAATCTTGTATAACGTATGTGCTGAATTCAGCTCAAAGCACAGCCAGTGACTTGCCCTGACTACTTCAATCTTTACAGCAGTGGATGACAGTGTGAAATACTCTGGTATGTTCAACCTGTCCTTGCCCTCTTCCTTAGGTATCTTATTGAAAAAACAGGCTAGATGGATACAGATATATCTTACCTGGTCGGACTTGGAGAAAGCTCTTATTTTCTAGCAATATGTCTTAATCCAGCAGAACCACTGGGAAGTACAAAAGCAGAAATTGTAATTGGAGTGGGGCAGCAAGAAAGCAAGACACGATTTGGTTCTGCTCTCTGTGACCTTCCTTAGGGACAAAGGTGGGTCAGGAGTTCCAAATTACCTTTGTTTCAGAAATATGTTGCATGCTTTTTCCTGCTCAGGATCAGGGCTCAGTACAGCTTTTCTTCACTGTCTTTGTCAGTCTCCATATTTTCTCTTCAAAATCAAAATTAAAGTCATTAGTGAGTTAATAGAATTTTTAATGTCTTTTTTTTTTCTTTCTGGATGCCTGAATTAATATCCCAGATCCTGAATACCTCCGCTGCATAATGATGTTTCACATGCACAGAGGCAAGGCCATTCAGCATACAAACATTCTGATGAGTGCTCCAGCTGTAACACATCTCTCTACAGATACAAGAGCACATTTGCTTGCTTGTTTGCCTTTTGTAGCAGCATATGAAAATTGAAGTATTTCATGCCCTGTCTCCCTCCCTTCCTCCTACTCATAATTTTCCTGTACATGTTTGATCTTCCTGTATTTTTTGGCTGCCATACACAAATTCTTTGTTAACTCTGATTTCCTTCCTTAAGTTATTTCTATATGCATGTTTTTTAGCAAGTGAAAAGTGCCCCAATGTTTTCAGAGACAGCTGGAACTGAGGAAACCACAAATTATTACAGACATAGGCTCCTTTATTTAGCAGGAATATTAGAGTATAGATACAACAAAGAAAAACCCAAGTTAAAACCAATTAAATTATTTCAAAAAGAAACCTATTGTTTTTACCAAATCTGCATTTTCACAAGCCATTCCTCTTACTCTTTCATATCTCAAAAAGAATATGCCTTAACTCCATGGCTATGTATAACAAAATAAATTTGGAATTTTAAATGTATCATGATGCAAATTTATCAAGAGCTAAAGTCTATTTACAAATCCTATTAGAAAAATCTCTCTGACCCTTGTTCTGAATGGAGAGGGGAGTTTAAGCAAGTTTTGCCTCTGTCCAGGCCTCTCACAGGAGACAGTAGTTTATTGAGGCAGCTAGCACCCCAAAACCCACTCTCGTTTGCAAGTTCTTAATAATGGCCAATTATGTTTAATAAAAAATGAGTTATTTAATAGACACAAATTTAACTGACATAAGACTTTTAGAGGTAACTTACTACACAGGATAAATAAAAGTACACTACTAGTAGATTAACAATTCAGTGAACTATAATAAGGTTCATATTTCAGCTAGTGAAGAAATAGTAGAGATTAGGATTCCATGTATCTTACCATCCAATTTCTGATGAGGCATACATTAAAAATCCTGTGCTCTCAATTTCACAGAAACACAAAATCATTAGGTTGGAAGAGACTTTCAAGACCATTAAGTAAAACCCATGCCCTAACATCTGAACTAAATCATGGCACCCAGTGTCACATCCAATCTTTTTTTAAACACATCAGAGATAGTGACTCCACTTTCTGGAAAAGTAACCATGAAAATGCATCCAATGGTTTGGGGAGGAGCCCTACATGTTTCCATAGGTGTGTAGGAGACTTCTGCCTCCATGAAAATTTGTGTAGCTTTTATAGTGAAATGCAGCGTTTTTCTGTCAATAATTCCTAACCTTTGTCTCTATACATCATGCTCCCAAGGCAAAGATGTTTATTTGTCAGCTGGGGATCTCGCTCTCTTGGTGTCAGAGATAACTCCATGCGGGGCATCTGTCTGGCCTGGCTTGTCCCACCTATGTGCACCAGCTGATGGACACAGCAGATAAGCTTTCTGCAGCAGGCAGTGGGGCATGAGCCTCCTGCCACAACCCATGGTTGCTTTTGACTTTTTCCTCATATGCTTCTTAACATAAAGAGCAAGTCAGAAGTCAAAAAATCCCTTTCACCGATTTCTGCTAGTATTAAATTAACATCTTCTCTTCTGTGGCAGTACATGCACATATTCATACGGTACTGGCTGTGTAAATAAGAGTCTTTCACAAGGATTCTAGGTATAAAGGACATTTCAGAGGTATCTGAAAAACACAACTCACTTTAAATTTAAAATTAGTCTTGGGTCTCTCAAGTTAAAGTATGCTAAAATGTCCATAGCATGCTCATAAAACAAAGTACTGTGCAAATTTAATATGTGGTTTATATAGTTTTTTCAGGCATAATGATGATATTCTCTTAACGTATCTTAAAAATTTTATCATGTCTTTCAAACACAGAATTGTTGCTCCTATTGTACTCTCTCACACAATGTTGCAACAAAACAGAATTAGGTAATTCAATAAACTACTGGACATTTTTCCATGTGCACTACATCAACAAAGATTGCTCAGCAGCTAAAATTTTTTTAAAAGCAGCAAAACATACAATAATGTCCTTTTACTATATATGTAGAGAAAGCCTAAACTGATTTGGTGCAATTACTGTTCTTTTTCAGTGAGAGCTGATTCTGTACTAAACACTACTGAAAAAGGGGAATATGTGGACAATGGCTCAAAGTTCTTATACTTTGGCAAATCACAGCAGAATTAGAGTTCCAAATGACAGACTTTTATAAGGAGAAATCAGGAATTTGAGACAAGGTAGCTATGAATTTTCTTGGGGGAGCAGAGGCTGGTCTTTGTCCCTTACAAAACTAGCACAAATCTCCGTTGCTCTGACCTTTCATATCCCTGCACCAAACGGTGGGGTTAGGGAAGATTTGGGATTAATTAGCAAAAGAGATGTCACTAAGGTCATGCATCACAAATGTGTTAATTTTCTTGAGTGATTAAAAAAGAAACTGCTTTGCTTGTTCTCCTCAGTAGCATCTGATCAGAAACTTCTTCTGAGATCTTCACAAGAAGATCTTTGCCCAGTGCAAGTGGTGTAGTGGGTGACCCACAATTTGATGTATACATATACACTCTGAAGACCAGAATATAATGTTGGCTGCAGATATTAGGAGTGAAAGGGATCAATTATTTCACTTGCATCCCAAATAAAATGCATGTTTACCTTTTGTGCTTCAATCAAACCATGAAATAAATCACTTAATAGATTTGCTTGAAATTGTGTTTTACAGCCATTTTTGCCTGATATTCCGCTAAAGCATTGTCCTTTTTATTTTTGAGCTTCTCTTCTGTTTCCTGTAATGATGGGAATATGAAGCACAAATCATAGTAATCTGACAGTTAACTCCTTTTAGAAATTTGGACCTGGAATGGTTTATAGCACTCAGAAAGGTTTCACAAGTACTCCTTGGGATCACAGAATATTTTTAACATATGAATGACCTTTACACCTTTAATATTTCTTTCTCTCCTAGGCAATTAAATCATGTTAGGAAGTTTTGTAATGTTTCTCTAAGTTGTATCTAAAAAACCTCATCCAACTGAGTTAAAACCACCACAATGGGGACACAGAAAACCACTTGACTTTTTGGTGATATAATTTGAGATGAAAGCTACTTATGAGAGAGAGACATCAGAGAAGGCAAATAGCTTTGTTATTTACTTTGGAATTTACTGTGATCAAGTGAAAGCTATCAATATATTACTGTGCAGATACAAATTTTCTCATACAGAAGAGATTTAGGGAAGGATGGGAACAAGCACCAGTGTGTGTTGGCTATGAATTTAGCACACCTGCTCTGTAGCTGAGGCCTGGTACTGTATCTCCGCAGCTGCAAATCTACAGCTGCAGGTTGTTATAAGCATAAACCCTAGAATCCTAGAATGGCCTGGGTTGCAAGGAATCTTAAAGAGCACTGGATCTCAACGCCCCTGCCATGGGCAGGGACACCTTCCACTAGACCAGGTTACTCAAAACCCTGTCCAACCTCTCCTTGAACCCTTCCAGTGATGGGGCATCCACAACATCTCCAGACAACCTGTTCCAGTGCGTCAGCATCCTTGCAGTAATGAATTCCTTCCTAACATGTAATCTATCCTTTTCCACTTTAAAGCCATTCCCACTTGGCCTGTCACTACATGCTTTGAAAAGAAATCCTGTTCTGTTGCTTACAAAGAGCAAATTGACAGGGATGAGGTTTGCTCTGGGTTTCTCAGCCCCATAGCATTTCTGTGCGATACTGAGTCTGTTCTAGTCTTCCAAAGGAACTTCACATTTCTGTATTCTCCATATGAATCTCTTATCCAAATGAACATCAGTACCATCTGTCATAATACAATTTGCAAACATCTGTTAACTCACTGAAGGTGTCTTTCTGTAACAGAATTATAAGTCAAATCTGTGCCTATTCATACAAAAAATTATAAATTGTAAGAGTTTGACATGGCATTTTGTGAAGTGTCATTTCAAATAATCTCATCTGTTCCAGAACAAATGCTGCCAAAATCAGTCAAAATTAAACCTTGAATATGGTTTTACTTCACTTTATTTTTAACTCATGCAAGCAGGCTTTAAAATAAAAATAGAACATCATTTAGAAAAGATAGCATTAGTTAAAATTATATTTATCACTTATTAAAAATCCATTGCAAGGTCAAAATAGATCTTGAGGTTTCCACCAGTATCTGTTATTCAGATTGTTAGCTGCTTCTGCATTTGGAACAATTACAGATGATCAAGAAATTGAACATTTCAAGAAATTTTCAGCAAAACTGCAGGCTGTGCATTGCTAAAACCTGAAAGCCATACAAATACTAATGCAGACCAGCTTGTGAAATTGCTTCTCTACCAAATGTAGTGATCACCAAAAATATCTCATAGGTTGGCCAAGAAATTATTAGCGTATTTTCTTTCTTCATTCACAACAAAGCAATTGAAATTTTGATAGATCCCTGCATGTAAATAATCATGGCACTAATGTACAATTCAAGGAATATTCAATGTATGTATCAGTATCTCCAATGCTGTTATTCTGCAGAAAGAAAACTTTAAAATAAAATCCCTCCAGGGATTTTTTTTTTTGCTTATTTATGGCTGTCACTGTCTTTTGCAGCACTCAAATGATCCAGTGAAATTTGCCAAAGGTCATCCAGAAGAGCATATGTTATAAAGGAAGTGGATGTCTCTTTATGCCACTGCCAATAGAGAAAATTACTGTTTGAGCTGAGCTACAAATTCAGTTCCCTGAAGTAATTTAGCATATATTTCTTTAGAAATCCCAATATATCCTTCTAGGTCAATTTGGTTTTTAGCACCAATTGAAGTCAAATGCTTTGGGGAGGTTAACACCTGGGTATATTTAAGAAGGCAATGCACTTATCTTTTTAGACATTATGTTAATTTGGTATTTTAAAATACATAAAAGTAAATGGAAATATTCCAAAACATCCTGCCAAGTGTAGAAATTCCTAATTTACTCAGTGAGGACTGAAAGCTACAAATCCAGTAGTCACTTACAAGAAACTGAAGTGATGGCAAAACCAAAATTTCTAAAGCTTGAATGAAGTCTGGGTATCAGATCTCACAGACTTCCCCTTAGACCTCTGAGGTGGAAATGCTGAAAATAATCCAATGCTACTGGGAATGCTACCAGCTGTACATTTAGAATTGAAACCACATTGGTCAGGAAGGGTTTTTAAATGAAAAAGAATGTGTTTTCTGTGTGGATCAATGAAGCTATGATTTTTACTTTGTCTGGCAGGGAACGTGTGCATGCACAAATTTTCTGAAAGGTGATTTCAAGGGGAAGAGATGAGGTGGGACCTCAGTGAACTCAGTGGCAGAGCTGAAACTTAAAAGGGCAAAGGAGCACTGTACCCACCTGCCCTTACTATCCTTAACTCCTACTTACTATCCTTAACTCCTGCTGGGAGGACAGACTGATTATTTCAGGCACTGCCTTCCTGTTCAGTAACTCCAGGTTACAAAAAAGAATGTTTAAAAATTAGGAATACTATGCATCTCTCTATCCCACAAATTAACTGCTCTTTGCATGTCCTATAATTACTTCCCTAAGTGGTTGCTAGCCAGCACCTGAAGATATTTTCTTTGAAAGCTTGTGTCATACCTTTCTGTGGGTTCATTTGAAGCAAAGAAATGATTAATCAATGACCAGAAAACTTGCAGAGGGAATGTTATCCATTCTGAAACAACAGCTCTATAAAAGAGAACCCATAAAACAGTGAGACAGTTTAGCTGGCTGCTGATCTGGTTTTAGCAGGCAGACAACCAGTTTTGGCATGGTCCTTGCAGAAGCCCAAGAAGAGTTTCTTTCCCTCAGAGAACATGTCCATTCTGACTGAGTTTTAGTGTTCCCTTTCTCCTTCCATCTGGATGGTTCTTCCCAGCTGAGCTAGACGGTTTCAGTGCTTGCTCTCAGGTAAAAGTTAAATATGACTCATGAAAAAAAGTTACAAGAGTGGATATTATTACATTTTTCAAAATAAAAACTGTTTTAGAGTCCTGAGGATCCAACACCTGACGGCATAATTTTTACTTGTCTCTCTCCCAAAAGCCATATTTAAGGTAGCAGTCCTTGAAAGTGCAAGTGCCTTTCTGAAATCCTGTGGACTTCTTCAGGAATTTTGGTCAATCCGTTGCTTTGGTTTTGTCTCTTTTCTAAGATTTGTGAAATGGACATAACTTCACTCACTTTTAAAAGTTGAGGTTTTTTTAGACTCTGTAAAAGTGAACAGAATTCAGTGCCAAGTATTACTTTTCTTTGTTAATATTAATGTCTGATACCAGTAGGCCATTCTCGTTAAACAAACTGCTTGAAGATTTCTACTCCCCTTTGCTTCTATGTACAAGCACAAGTGCCCTGATCATTCTTGCTATCACATTGTAAGAAACTAAAATTTTCATGAAAACTCTCTTCAAATTAATTAAAATAGCTAATGCAAAAGTTATGTGACCTGTTACTCTAGTGTCACTATTAAATGTCATTAGTATCACTGCTATTCATGGAGGCATGATGCAATGCAAAAAACCAATTTTATACATGTTCCAACCCAATCCTACTATAGATATGTTTCTGCAGTCTTTTTGTCTCTATGAGATCAGATTTTCACTGCCACCCATTCAAAAAATTAGCAGCAGTCTTCTTGTGCAGCTATGCAAATCATACTTCTTTTTCTCCTGACTAAAATATTGTTTGATTTTCTGAGATATTACATTATTAATGATGATGAAGACATGACAAAAATAATGACTATATAGTCTGCTATCAAAAAGACATTGATATCGGAACAGAAACAGAACAAGCCATCATTTCTTTATAATTTCTTTCAAGGAGATGTTCAACAACATTCCCACTATAAAGACTTAAAAGAAAACTTCCAGGCTTCTGCTGGTGCACAATAGAAGAAGCTGCCATTGCTCAGATATTTTGCCTTTTCAATAGTGTCTCTTCTAGTAAAATATGATAGATATTTTATATAACAAGGGAATGACAAGTAGAGAAAACCCCACCACAACAACGATCTAACTAAAGACAAGCAAAGCATACAAATTAAAAGTATGAGATAAAAATGGAGCAGAAATAAAATCCTTCAGACTGATGCTTTCATTTAACACATTTTTGCATGTTCTGTGACCTAGCTTTACATATAGTTAGTAAATAATCCATGTATTCTTGATGTCTTTCACCTTTATTTTTTATCTCTTCAAAAATGCTGACTTTGTTGGGATGCTGAAAATAGTACTTGATCTAAGTGACTGTGAAATTAATTTTTCATTAAGAGATGAGTATTTCGTATTTTCTTTTTAATAACTTGATAAATTGCACTTGATAAGTGCATTCTGTACCTTGTGTCAGAATTTATTTTTATTATAGGTAACCTGTTATCTGAAATTTATAATGGTATATTTCATGTTACGAAACCTATGTTTCACGTTATGTACTGGGTAGTCTTCGTTTCCAACAAAAAGTTAAATATTCGCAACATTCAGAGAAGGGATATTGGCTTTGACCTACTGTCCAGTGAAGGCTGAGAGAATTAAAAATGCTGAGAAGCATTCAGGCTTTATGCAATAAAGCACTTTGTCATAACATGCAAGCGGAGAAAAAGTGCATTTTGCAAATTTTGTCTAAAATATTCTGATCAATAGGACCAAATTAATCTCTAGCAATAGGAAAGTGTTTGGGGGCATGCCAGTAATTAGGATGCAAGAAAGGGGATGGACTGGCTCAACAAAGGTTTGCAGTTTTATACACATGGTTATGTAAGAGACCATGGTTATCTGACACACCAATGAGATTTCTTTTTTCAAGGTGGCCTATTTGAAATTGCTTTGAAATTTGAAAAGTTTTTTGCATGACAAAATGTACGGTTACAGGTATAATAAAAAGAATTCAGAATAAGAAGGGGAAACTCACAAAATAAAAAGTTCTTTTGCAATACTTTGACTGAAAAAGGCAATGGAGCAATTTTTGACTAAAAAAGCCAATGTATCAAAAGCCCTTTGATAGATACAGGAAATGGAAGTAGCAGAAGGCTTTTTACTTCTTTACATGAAATTAAGATGTCAGGCTTGAAGTCCCTCAGGGATTTTTGAGCCCTTATTTTTAAAAAAATATGTACTGAAAAACTGGAGGAAATCAGAGGGGTCATTATATATTAGTCAAAGAATAAAGAAAAAGCCTTATATAGATTTAAAGACCTTCAAGTGCTTGGCTAACAGTTGGAAAATAAGTGTGGTGGGGTAATGAAATCTGGCCACCATTGTTTTTCATTGCCTCAGGCTTGATGAGCACTTAACATGTAAATCACCCTCTTTCTGTACAACTTGTTATTAATATTGTTGCTGTTATTTTCTTCTCTCATTGCTGTTCCCAGCAAATTGCTCCTGTGATCTTTGACTTTAGAATTTCCTGCTACGAGGAGTGGAGGTGAGTGCCAGTGAGAGCACTATATTGGGACTTACCATTCTCAAACCACAGTCTTACATTTCAGTCATGATACTAAACATTAATTATCAGGTTACACCTAGATAAAGTCGTGTGTTTTGTATCTGCCCAAGCCCAGGTGCCCTGTAGAAACAGCACAGTTGACATGGGCTGCATGAAAGTCACAGTACAAGTTATTCTTCTAGGGTAGGTTAATGTCATACATGCATCATACATACCTTGGTTGTCTACCTATATACAGCCTGAAAAGGGAGCAACAGAAAAATGTAACATCTGTCAAGTAAGTGTAGGTGAATAACCTAGTTATTAGTAGAAACAGTCAGCATTAGAAGGAGTGCACATTTTAATGAATCAGAACAGAAGACAGACTGAATGGGACCAGGCATATAACAAAGCATTTGGTGTGGTCTGATGTTTCTCCCTTCCAAAAGGAGCTGTGGAAGGTGCCACAAATAGAAGCGTAGAATCACAGGATACCTCAAATTGGAAGGAACTGATAAAGATCATCAAATCTGACACCCTGCTCCTTGTAGAACTACCTTAAACTAGATCATGTGACGAGGAACATCATCCAGATGCTCATTGAAGACATTTTGACAAGGCTGGTGCCACAACTGCTTCCCTGAGGAAGTGGACCAACATCCTTATCAGTGAACCTTTCCCTAAAATTAATTTTGAACTTCCTCTGATGCATTCCTCTGATGAACTTCTTCATAAAAGGAGATAAGTGGTGAACTTAGACCCCTCCCCTACTTCCCCCCTCCACCCCTTCTCCTTAGGAAGATGCAAACTGCCATGGGGTCATCTCTCAGTTTCTCTTTGTCAAGCTAAACAAAACAAATGGCCTAGCCACTCCCCATAAGTCTTGCCCTTGAGACGTCTCAGCATCGTGGTTGTCCACCTTCAGCAAACATTTCAACATTTTGACTGTTTTGAATTGCTTTAATTTTGTTCCTTATGGCAATTGTTTTAGTCCTAGGGCAGTGCAGAATCTATGCATGGCTTTAACCAATAGAAGTAGAGTTGTTGTGAATATAAGTGGAACAGAATTATTTCTGTTGTTAGGAGTATTTTGGTAATAGCAAAAATGCATTCATGCAACAGGACTCTGGGTCTGATTTGAACAGTCTTGTGATGAACCCATTTGAAAAGGCCTCCAAACAAACAAAAACCCTTTAGCAACAGCAGTGATAAGCCAAGAAAATACCACAGACAGCTAAGTTTTGTATAGCATATGTGAGATAAGGATAGAGATAGATATAGGCATTAACTTTCCTATGCAGCTCTGCTTGCACATAGGAAATTAAGCTTACAGTTCCAATGCACATGATTTCCTCTTTAAATTGTTTCAAATTCATTTGTCCATGTTTCCCCTTACTAGCTCTGTGAACCACAGTGCTACAAATTGAAAAGTCTGAGTGTAGCAGAGAAGCTGATTTATATCTTCTCTTGCTGCTGTCTCACTGCATCACTTGAACAAATATGTGTCTTGCAGAAAAAGAAGACCACTCATCCCTAAAGATTGGTAGCTTAAGCTCAGAGATTCAGAAAAAAAAATTAGTTGCAACGCACACTCATATCTGGTCAGACACAAACTGCTTAGCTTGTGAAGCTTTGCCATCATTGATTTGCAGTGTGACTACACACTGTAGATGGAGCATTAGGTCATAATAGTTTATTTATACTTATTTCTCATTTGATTTTTTCTAATTTAAACAGACAGAAGGCAGAGCATTGCAATTTTTCTGTCTGATGCGCCAGTGTTGTATTCATATTGTTGTTATCATATTTCTAGAGTTCCATACCTTCTGGGTGGTTTTCTCATATGCAACTCTTCACAGTAGTGTTATTCCTGCTTCATCAGGGATCCTCCAAGGCTCTCCCTGGCTGCCCAACCCACCCTCTTTTATCCCAGCTACCTCCATGGGCTACAGCTGCTGCCCAATTAAGGACATCACAGCTGCAGCCAATTTACAATAACTAGAATTGGGGCAGGGTCACTAATACAATACAGAGATCTTTCACTGCAATACATATATTTACTCAGGCCCCTGTACACCACTGTATAACCACAGGTACATCTACCAGAGTACTGGAAAATTTACTACTCCTTGCCCTTCCTTCCTTCCTTCCTTCCTTCCTTCCTTCCTTCCTTCCTTCCTTCCTTCCTTCCTTCCTTCCTTCCTTCCTTCCGCCACTTCCTTCCGCCACTTCCTTCCGCCACTTCCTTCCGCCACTTCCTTCCGCCACTTCCTTCCTTCCTTCCGCCACTTCCTTCCGCCACTTCCTTCCGCCACTTCCTTCCGCCACTTCCTTCCTTCCTTCCGCCACTTCCTTCCTTCCTTCCGCCACTTCCTTCCTTCCGCCACTTCCTTCCTTCCTTCCGCCACTTCCTTCCTTCCTTCCTTCCTTCCGCCACTTCCTTCCTTCCACCACTTCCTTCCTTCCTTCCTTCCTTCCTTCCGCCACTTCCTTCCGCCACTTCCTTCCGCCACTTCCTTCCTTCCGCCACTTCCTTCCTTCCTTCCGCCACTTCCTTCTGCCACTTCCTTCCGCCACTTCCTTCCGCCACTTCCTTCCTTCCGCCACTTCCTTCCTTCCACCACTTCCTTCCGCCACTTCCTTCCGCCACTTACTTCCTTCCGCCACTTCCGCCACTTCCTTCCTTCCTTCTTTCCTTCCTTCCTTCCTTCCTTCCTTCCTTCCTTCCTTCCTTCCTTCCTTCCTTCCTTCCTTCCTTCCTTCCTTCCTTCCTTCCTTCCTTCCTTCCTTCCTTCCTTCCTTCCTTCCTTCCTTCCTTCCTTCCTTCCTTCCTTCCTTCCTTCCTTCCGCCACTTCCTTCCGCCACTTCCTTCCGCCACTTCCTTCCGCCACTTCCTTCCGCCACTTCCTTCCTTCCGCCACTTCCTTCCTTCCGCCACTTCCTTCCTTCCGCCACTTCCTTCCGCCACTTCCTTCCTTCCGCCACTTCCTTCCTTCCGCCACTTCCTTCCGCCACTTCCTTCCTTCCTTCCGCCACTTCCTTCCTTCCGCCACTTCCTTCCGCCACTTCCTTCCTTCCGCCACTTCCTTCCTTCCTTCCGCCACTTCCTTCCTTCCTTTTTCCTTCCTCAAAATGTGGTTTCTCTACATTTAGAAACCATTTGAAAGAAGAGAGAAATTCACTCAAGGAGCAGAGTCAGTCCTCAGCAGTGGGGTCCTGACACAGGAGCAGCCAAAGAAATTTTCATGTCAGATGACATTACCCTGTCGTCTCAGAGCTGAACCAAGGGACCAGCAGCTTCCAATTTCAGAAACACTTGTCAATTTACTCTATAGCTATTAAAGGAGACCAGCCTGTATCATTTAACCTTACTTGCCTCCTGCCAAGTCTGAGAGCTCTGAATTTTCTTGTGTTTCCTGCCATCTTTGACCTATAAACTGTTGTTTTGGTAACTTCACAAAAACTACAGAAAGCAGCAGTTTAGGGAAGACCCAGTATCAGGTTCCAACTGTGAAGGAACACAGTTTGCTTTGATGAGGCAAGTTTAAAGCAATAATGTATTGCACACATTGGCATGAAAAGGGTTTTTTTAAAAAGTTACACATTGAGCAGAATTAGGCAAACCATTTCCAACTCCTGTCTCAAATACACATCATTGCTCATTCCTGTCAACTATACAGAAATATAACAGGAGAAAGTCCCAATTAGGCTAATGTTAGCTGCAGAGATGGCTGGATACTTGAGAAATAACATCCCTTCTGCAGTTGTTAGGCACCTCTCCAAATCCCCACAGCTTTCAAATGCCAAAAGGCCCACAAAGGAGCAAATTCCACTACAAACAATACTCAAAAGGTCACCCACATCACAGCATGAGTTAAAAATCAGCATGCCTTTCAGAACTATTTCTCCAAAGTGGATCTGAGTAAATGGATAGTCACATGCCACTGAGGGGAGAAAGAACAGTGCCTCCCTTCAGAGGAGGAAAAAAGTAACACTACCTATAATGCACGATATGTTCACATTGCTCAGCTTGCTAAGGCCATCCTCTGAACTGGAGCAACTTCTTAGTGGTAACTCTTTGCTAGGGGAAATTTGCCCAGTTATGTACTATGGGAGGGTTTTGTCACTATTTTCCTCTTTTTTTCCTGCATTTCTTTCTGTTTGGCTTTTTCTTGTTTGTATTTTTGCAAATAATTCTGCCAAAGAGAGATGAAGAATCTAATGACATGTGAGCAAGTATATTTCCTTACTTCTTGAGTCATCTTCATCTTACTGTTTTCACTTCATTAGCACTAAGTGTTTTCTCCTCCCATTCTTTTGGCTGGTCTCACCATGGTGTGGCAAAGCAAATTTAGTATGAGATTTCTGCTCCAGAGATCTTCATCTGTTGGGCACAAGCAAATACCCTGAACTAAGAAATTCAGAAGAAGAGAAATTTTAGTACTGTCAGCAGAGATCAGAAATGACACTGACAAAATCCATGTATTGGATGACAGTTGAGCAAAAACTACATAATCAGATAAGCGAAAAGAAATTAGGAAGATGAAAAAGTTATTTGAGTATATTTAGGATGTGCCAGAACAGGAATCTTGTCTTAATAGAAAATATTACTTTTGTAAATGATTTACACATGAGACAAACCCAACACCAAAAGAGACTTCAAACAGCTAAATGACATCAGAAATTTAGGACAGTGGAGTCATTTGGCTAGGATTACAGTGTTTTTCTTTCATTTATACCATTAAGAATTTAAAAGGAAGAGTCAGACATCTAGGAAAAATAAAAAGGGACAACATAACAGGTTAAAAAGCCTTCTGTATTTGTGTCTGGCCTCCCTTTTCTACTATAAAAAATGGCACACCACAAAAACCTACTATCATTGCATTTAAATTTCTCCATGTAATTAAAATCTATTTTAAACAAATCTGCAGATGCAGAATCTTCACCTGTACTTGACTGAGACATTTGTCTCTCCTCAGGATTCACTATAGTGTAAATCATCCTGAAAGACATTTACAGCTACCAATAGTATTTGAAAGATAATTGCAGATTCTAGTAATTTGATCAAGAATTTTCTGGAAAATAAGCAGATTTCCATAAACAACCTATGAGGACTTGGGTCAATTAGTAGGTTATCTTTTGCAAATGAAAGAATCCTATTGAATTGTTGTGATCTGTAAAATAACTATAGATATAACAGATATACTGCTGTACTACATATTACTGCTCTAGTTCTTTACTTAAAACATTTTAAATATGGCTGAACTAAGTCAGATAAAAAGCCTCAAACAAACAAGCAAAAAGCCCCAAACACAAACCCCAAACTGAACAACAGCAACAAAACCTTGCACATGATAGATTTTCTGTGTACAGTTTGTTTAACTCAAAAGATGGTCAAGAACCACTAGGAATATTTGGCTGCTATATGTTTTCACTTGACAGAAATTAATTTCTTTTGGCAACTAAAATTGATAAAGGATATCAACTCTAATGGAAGATCTCTCTTTTCTGACATTGTCTTGTGCATCTTTTTTAAAAATATTAAATTCATTGCCCCTGTTCAAACCAGACTACAATTTAAATTGCATAATAACCAACATTATATGAAAAAGAAATCTTGAATGCACCAGCTATTTCCTGCAACTTTTCTGACCAACCAGCATAATTCCTGTTAGTATTGGGTTTACAGAGCTGCTAAAACAAGAGCATGACAGATAAACATATAGGAGATATGGACTCTAAGGTGCCCTTCTAAGGAAGAAAGTCACATATCTGTTGCAGATTTGATGCTTCTTTCAGACAGACTTTTATAACCAGTTTTTGTTTAAACAACCATTTATACTGTTCACCTAAATAGAAATGTCACCTCTAGATTTTTTTTTCTTGTACTCTTCATGTTGTTGGCAATGTCATTTCCCATTTGATATCTTAGCAGAGTTTCAAATTCTTTGAGCTTGCAGTTACATGGGACAAAAATAATTAATCTGTTCTACCCTAAACTTCAAATGTTGCACTTTATGCCTAAAGTGCATTCTTTTGCACTGTCTATTTTTAATTCCTTATAGCTTTGGTCTTTCATGCAAATTAGATTTCATGAGGAGGTTAGGTACAAGCAATCAAAGTCAACCTGTCAGAACAACATTTGTGTCAACTAATTTGACCAACAGAAAGTTCCTGACAGTTTCAAGAGAGAAAATAAATTTATTTATTCTTTTACACTGATAGGTTCTCCAGCTAGATGAATTTGTTCTGACAATTTCCACATTTCAGGGTGTATCACAATAGCATTAGTGTTATATATTTTTGCAAAGCATTTAGCAACATGAGACAAAGAACTTAATGAACTGGCAAAATTAATAAATAGCAGCATCTGCAGTGGGTTTTTATGCTGGATTTGCATAAGATCTCTCACTAGAATTATAATCAAATGCATGTGATATTTTTTATTGTCTTGAATAAATTTTTGTTGTCTTGAATATATTAGACTTCTAGTAATAAATGCTTTAACTTACTACTCCTATTCTGACTCTGGTTCTTTTTGTTTGGAAACTTCTAAGAGCATCTGTCACCTCTGGTTTACATGATTTGCATGGTTTCAAGTCCTTAGATATTAAACAGACATGATTATAGAGTTAAGGATGATTATAAAGTTAAGGATAAGGGAATGATAAATTTACTTAGAAAGTTCCCAAAGGGTAACAGCAATGATTATTTGTCCCATCATAAAATATTTGGGTTTTAAATTGGTGTGGAGTAAACAGCCTCAAGAGGTCTCTCAGTTAGAGTGATCTGAAGATCTATGGCACAGCTCTTTCCATTCTTTCACTCAACACATCCCTGTAACATCCTAGGGGATGCTGAAGGCAGACTTACCACTGCCATGTTTTTTATTCAACGCTAAGGCTTACATTCAAAGCCCAAAAGAATCTTTGTGACCACTTTGTAAACACTGACTTGGTTTATATGTTCACCAGCTTGGTTGCTGTTATTCCAGAAGTATTTGGGAGTTGTCATGAAACAACAGAAGTAATTTTGGGGTCTTAATAGTTCACATGCTAAAAGACAATCAGAATAAACTAACCTGATTATTATCTCTGTACTGAAAGATATTTGTGTAAGTTGAGCAGCTCCCAAAATAGGATTTTCCTATTGATTCATTAACTGTAAAGTGAAATCAAAGACTCACAAAATGATTGAGGCTGAAAGAGGCCTCTGGAGAACCAACTGCTGCTAAAGCAGGAGCACCCAGAGCAGGCTACCTAGGACTCTGTCTAGTCAGCTTCTGGGTGTCTTCAAGGATGCAGATTTCAACACCCGCCTGGCAAACTGTGCCAGTGCTTAGTAAACCTGACAATATAAAGTGTTCATATAGTATCCCCTGGCTATCTTGAGATCTTCTGCACCACTGGAAAGTGTTTGGCTGCATCTTCTTCTCACCCTCCCTCCAGAGATTTATATACACTCAAAACCCCTGCCACACACTTTCTGTTCTCCAGGCTAAACAGTCACTGCTTTACGGAATAGTCTTAGAAATTCTTGTCCTCCGCATTTAGAGGAAGAAATTGGGTTGACATTTCTCTGCAGCCAAGTCAAGAATATCTGGCCTCCAGCCTACAACCTACACCCATAACAATAAACACAGCCTGCAGCTTGCTCACGTCACCTCATCCCACAGGCCCTCTTGCACACACTTTGGGCCTAAGCAGATGCAACGAGGGCTTACATTACATACTTGCCTGCCTGATTTGGAAGGCACTTGCAGAAACATACAGAATGAAGAAGGCATCTGTATAGGTAAGATAGTTATGTAAGAACACTAATGCAATTGCAGTTTTGTATGAACAACAATCAAATAACTGTTACATGACAAGAAGGAATTACTACAGCTCCTAAGTAATACATTGCAGCCATATCATTAGAAAAGCTGATTCCTATTGGATTGTTTGATTAATATTTATTGTGGTAAATAACCAGCAAGGTATTGACTAGCAGTCCTTTCAGCCATGTATCTTCAGGAAAATTGCCATTTGAGAGCAAGATAGGAGTAACATACCTCAGTACAGGTAAGTAGACTGAGAAGTGAGAAAAAAACAAGTATACCTTCTTAGGAATCTTCTGGAGTACAAGAGAATTGATTCTTAGACCCCAAGGATAGAAATACCAGTATGGATTCACAGTCATGGGCAATGCAAAATACTAAAATAAAACTGTATACAGTCATAGTTCCTGCCAGTGCCTCAAAGCTGAAATGGGACAAAAATACCTCATTTATTAAATGGCTTTTGATCTGCAGAAAAATGGGAGAGGGAAAAAACCCCTACAACTGGTCCAAGATTTGAAATGAGCTTTTTGTTAAGGCAATCAGCAAAACTGGGCTCTTTTTCGCACTTGAAGACTGAAAACATATTACTAAACAGCTGCTTCAGCACTTTTGACTTTATCAGATTCCTAGAAGCACAAAAAATAAAGGGACAGGTTCTAGCAGGAATATGATTCTATGGAGTAATTTCATTAAAGGAGTGTCTATAAGCAAAAAGAGGGACAGGAAATATAATTTAGGTACCAGAAAGAGCCTAATTTATGACTGCTAGACAAATTACTTCCTGTGCAGATAAAAACCCAGATGGATGAATGTACGATTATGTCCATCGATGTCACATTATTAGAAACTGGGGGGAAAGGGCAAATCGTACAAGTAACATTATTCAGGGCCAGCAATATTCTCAGAAAAAAATCCTCCTGATGACTTCACACGGGCAGTTTGAGTCTTGTTAATTAATGCAATTTCACACCACTTATTGTAGTAACTTTTTTAAACTTCATTTCCCATTGCAAGCATTTTTTCAATAAAATAGAGCAACTTTTTTTCTAGTAAGAGCAAACTGCAGTGAAGAGTAATTTGGCTAATGATAAAATAACCTCACCACTGGTGACAGAAAATTTCAAATACCTTCATCTATATTCTGACAAAGTTTAAGATCCTCTTGTAATGGATACTTGTGGCTCTATTATTAGAAATACTGCTTTCAAAGTTTTAACATTCATTTCGCCAGTGACATTTTATATATATTTTTATGTATGTTCACACATATTATACAGCTTAGAGGAGGAAAAACTAAAAAAGGAAAATTTTCAGTTTTCAATAATCTGTATTTGCATCCTTGCAATTCTTATGTAAATATGTTGTTATATCCTTTGAATATAACAATATAATCTCAGCTTTCAATAATCTGTATTTATATCCTTGCAATTCTTATTTAAATATGTTGGTATATCTTTTGAATGCAACTCCCTGCAAAAAGTACAAGCTTCTGCTTTTTCACAGAATTGGCAATGGGTTATTTATACATAGAGCCAGCCTTACTTTGTTGCAGTTGCTGCTGTTAGCAATAAAGGCTGTCCAAGAGCTTCTTGATTACATTATTCTTTGCAAAAATAAACCACTGCTGTAATAGCATGACCTGAAAGTATGATGTGAATTTGCTTTTAAACTCCCTAGTGACCTTAAGCATGGTTAATTTGGGATAGGGAAAAGCATAGTAAAAAAGAGGTGCAAAATAGTAAAGACCATAAAAATATTCCTCATGGAAGAGTGTCCTATGAAGCCTAAAGAAGGGCAAGCTAGCAAATTTTTATTTTCTTATTCATACATTTAAATCCCTGGTTTTTATATTTCTCCTCCCCTTACACAGTGGACTGGTTGAAGGGCACAAGTAGGGAAGTATTGATTTTCTTATCACTGAGTCTGTCAAAAGCAATCATATTACACTACTCATTGATTAGGCAAACAAATTACGTATTTTTAAAACATCAGGAATGTATTTTAACCTGTTTTTGAAGCTAAATAAAAACATGGCAGTCAGTGCAAAACTTGATTCTATAGAAGCAATGGCATCTCATTGGTGGAGTCGAAAGTCCATTCTTGTCCCATCAGACTAAGTTAAAAAAGAGCAGGAAGACTAGTAATATAGCTTTAGCAGAATTGGCAACTTGTGGAATGAGAGGCTATGTAAGACTGGGAAGTGGGTTAAAAATAGCAGCAACTTAGCCTAGGTCTCCTTCACTGTTAGGTTCTACACTTCAAAAGAAAACACTGTAAATCTTCCTGATGAGAAAGAATCGAAGGAAGGAGAAGTGGGAAAGTTGCCTGCTGCGTTAATAACGAGATCGATCCCATGGAACTCTTTGAACTTCAGGACTGCGAGCTCATGGGTGATAATTAGAGATCAAGTCAACAAAGGAAATTTTGTTGTTAGTGTCTACTACAGGCCATCTGAAGGGAGATGAGGAGTCTGTTTGTCAACCCTGGGAATCCTTCTGCTTGCAGGCCCTGAGCCTAGGAGGGGACTTAAACCAACTGTAACATCTGGCAAATTGGCCCAACAAACTGCAAGTAGTCCAGGAAACAGATCCATTGAGGATAGCTTTCTAGAATGGGTGATGGAGACTCCAACCAAAGAACAGTAATTGTGAGATCTGTTGCTCACTAATGCAGAAAGACTTATGTGAAAGGTCAAGACTGTAGGCAGTCTGGGCTGCAGTGATCATGCCCTAGTGAAATTTTGTCATTGCTAACAGCCAACATGGCTTTACTAAGGGGGAAATGTGCCTGACGAATTTGGTGGCCTTCTACAGTGAGGTTAGAACATTTGTGGATGAAGGAGGTGTGACTGATGTCACACTTGTCAGCCTTGAACTGTGCAAAGCATTTCACACAGTCCTTCACAACATCCTTGTCTCAACATGGATTTGACAGGGAGAGCACTCAGTGGATAAGGAATTGGCTGGTTGATCTGACACACAGAGGTGGGGTCAATAGCTCTGTGTCCACATGGAGACAACTGATAACTGGTGCCCCATAGAAGCCTGCACTGGGACCAATATCTTTTAATATCATTCTCATTGACATGGACAGAGGAATCGAGGGCACCCTCAGCAAGTTTGCTTCTGACACCAAGCTGTGTGGTGCAGTTGACATGCTGTGGATAAAGGATGCTATCCAGAGGGACCTGGATGGGCTGGAGATGTGGCCCTGTGGAACTCATGAAGTTAAACCAGGTAAGTGCAGGGTCCCACACCTGGTTCGGGGCAATCCCAATCACAAATACAGGCTGGGCAGAGAATGAATTGAGAGCAGCTGCGAGGAGAAGGGTTTGAGATAGCTGGTGGATTCAAAAATTAATATGAGCTGGTAGCATGCACTCACAGCTCAGGAGGCAAACCATGTCCTGGGATGTATCCAAAGCAGCATGGCCAGCAGGGCTCTGGTGAGAACCCACCTGGACCAATGTGTCCAGTTCTGGGGTCTGCAGCACAAAAACAATATACCCACCTGCTCTAGTGGACCAAGAATAAGATCAGAACATCTACCATTTGAGAACAGGCTGGGAGAGTTGGGGCTGTTCAGCCTGGAAGAGAAAAGGCTCCAGGGACACCTCAGAGCAGCTTTCTGGCCCTCAGAGGGCACTACAGGAAAGATAAGGAGGGGCTATTTATCAGGGCATGAATTGACAGGACAAAGAGTAATATATTTAAATGGACAAAGAGTAGGTTTAAATTAGCCATTAGGAAGGATTTTTTTTTTTACTCTGAGGGTGGTGAGGCACTCTGCCCACAGAAGTTGTGGATGCCCCATTCCTGTGAGAGTGTTCAAGGCCAGGTTGGATGAGATTCTGGATTTGAGCCTGGTCTAGTGGAAGGTGTCCTGACCATGACAGGCAGGGTGGAACCACACTGTTGTTGAAGTCCCTTGCTACCCAATGATTCAATGATTCTAGGAGTCTAATTTCCTGCCAAAGTCAGAAGCAGATGCAAAGAACATGCTTCTAAACCCAACCCATCCCTCTAGAAAAACAAGAAAACAAAGTTTCATTCAAGTTCTTTATGTTTCCCAGAAGAGATAAAACACCTGTGCTTAAGCCTTAATAAGGAACAATAAGACCAAATAGGAAAGGATTTCAGAGAAAAATTGCTGGTAGCCTGACATCCATACTGTATGCTAGAGGAGTAATTTCTAGACACTAGCTGTAGTTTTGTTCCATGGATTACAGATTTAACTGTTGTGAACCTGCAGAAGTCACAAATATGCAGAGCAACTACTTTGAAATTGCTTTTTATCTACCATTATTCACCACAGGCAGACTTTGAGAATGAAGGAGGAGCTTCCACAGAGCTTCCACTACCCACTCACATGGGCACATGTCAATAATATCCAACAATATGTCAATAAGATTAATTAAATCCAGGAAACAGTAGGAGAAATTTTACACAACTTTACTGCTTTACAATGTTTATGTTTCATTTTAGTGAATTAAGTAGAAAAACTCACACATTTTTGAATAATCATAGAGGCATGCTAATACCCAAGGCAAAAAGGACATACGATGTTTGTATCTGAAATAAAGCTAGGCTTTGACAGGAGGGTTTTATGTACAATGCAGTGGTAATGCAGTGGAGTTAATTATCACTCAGCCCAGCTGCAGATTTAGATACCTACTCCTAATAGCCTCTAGTTCATATAGGTTTTACAAACTTAACTATACCTTACAAATTTTCAAAGATATATCTGATTAGGAGATGAGATCACAAGCCTAGCAGGCTATTAAAGAACATAAATCAATCTCCATTTTTTAAAAATTAGATATTTTCTTTATTCTTTAAGCAAATCTCTTTCATGAGAGAAGGATGGTAGAAAGAATTCTAATTTTTCAAAGTTCAATCTTCTTTTAATGTTACTGTCATGATTCATTTTTCTAGGGATTTTCACACCACTTTGATATAATCCTTCTAGGTCAAATTCAGTTTTAATTATCTGCAGTAAATTATTAATACTACCTGGCTCAATAAAAATCAATAGCAAAATTTTATTTACTCATTTGGGCTTATATTTTCATCTGAGTTTCCTTTACTTACATCTGTTGGAGGCACATCAGATTTAAAATCAGGTCACCAGAAGCAACTTAGCAGTTCTAGAAATGAACAGGTATCTATGGTCATATGCAGTGTGTTCATTCAAAGTCAGCTTTCCTGGTCACAGGTAAGAAGATTGGTAATGCTGCTCTTCCTGTTGCCATTAAAACTGTTAAAGCCATTAAAGCCAAGGATTCAGGAAAGATCTGGCAGCAGAGAGCATTAAAAAGGCATATAACTTGGAGTTTACAAATATCCTTCAAATGTGAAGTAAAATCAGATACTTAGGAAAAGGCACATATATCAAAAGGGAAAAAAGCTACACAGATAAACAAACTATCTGTCTGGCATTTACCAAGTACAGCTTCCAAAATTATCCACCTCTTTTGAAATCAGGTTCAAATACCAACAAATGCTGAACACGAAAATCAATAATCCACAAAGACATGATCATATTTGTATTTAATGCACACCTGAAAAAATCAGAAAGACAAAAGCTTATAGATCATGATCTTCCACTACATCATCCACATTAACTTGCCACAAATCTCTCTTTATTTCTTCGCAAAAATAAATCGTTTTTCCTTGGCAAAATAGCATCATTGCATCTATATAATACACATATTTAAGAACATGCAGTGGTCTACCATCACAATCACAAAGTTTCTATGTATTATGTTTTCTAAATGTTTTACTTGACTAAAATAAACTGTCCTTTACC
This sequence comes from Zonotrichia albicollis, assembly GCF_047830755.1. Taxonomy (NCBI): domain Eukaryota; kingdom Metazoa; phylum Chordata; class Aves; order Passeriformes; family Passerellidae; genus Zonotrichia; species Zonotrichia albicollis. The sequence goes on along the minus strand of NC_133860.1, from coordinate 60,902,886 downwards.
TAGGCTGATTCTCAAAGCAACTGAAAGCCAATCTCCTTTTCATATTTCCTGCAAGTCCTAAATGTACTATCATTCACAATCAGAAGATGAGCGCAGTGTTAACAGCTGCTCCTAACATAAATCTGCAGCATTATTTGTGATATAGCACTACCCTCAGAGGAGAGTGCTATATCATCAAACAACCCCAAACTCAAGCACAAATCATGCCTCCAGCATTTGTAAGAAGAAAGGGAATTCTGCTGTAATCAATATTCTTATCAGTTGCTATAGTAATGCTCAGAAAAAACACTGCATGAGAAATCTCCCTGAGAGTCTGGGAGTTGGTCTTTACTCCTTGACTTAATTGCTTCTTTGGTGATGCTTCTTGCCTCTTAGTTTGACTATTGGTGTCAGTTTTATGGCAAGACAACTGTAACGACTGAGTGGAATAACTAACCCAGATATTGTCTTGTACAGGAGCCGAGGATATCCAGTCTGCAAAAGTGAGAAGAGAGCATTTCAGAGTATCATTTTCCATGAGCTTCTTCTGATTACTGTTTTTTACTTTGGCCAGTGTTTTGGCCCACACACCCATGTCTTCTTTCTAGTATGAGCCCCAGGATCCATTAGGCTCAGTGTCAGGCACATCAGTTACTTTGCCTTGGCTCCTTTCTAGAGCCAGTTCCTGCCAGTTCAGGTCACTGCCCCATCCAGTCACGAAGTCACACAATGTTAGCCATGGCATTCAGCAAAATGCTTGATCTTGAGGAAGGTGTGGGAAATAGAAAACAGAGGAAGAATACCCTTTCTTGGCAGCACATCCTGGCGTTCTTCTCAAGTCACATAGCTACAGCTTTTGGGTGCCTCTCCGGAAACCAGAATGTGAAAGTTTATTCCATGTGTGCATAATACTTTTAAAATTTCAGGATCCTACCTGTCACATGTAATGAAAATTAATCATAATAATGCTGTGTGCACACATAGAGCTTGAAGACAGTGTCTTAGAGTTCCATAGAACTTATGGGTGGAAACTAAAAATATAATTACGGCACAGTCACTGCCAGCCTACTGTAAACATTAAACAGGAGACTGAGAAAAGTAGGGAATAGGTGTAATATTAGAACAGTTCTGAGACATTAGCACCTGCTGTCTGCCTTCTTGCATTACACAGTATTAGCTACACTACAGGGGGCTTTTGCCATTTCCATTGCAGATATTTGTGTGCCAGAGGAGATTTGTGCAATGAACTGTTCAAAAGACAAAGTTACATGTCACTATGACTATTTTTTTATTAAGATGGTCTGGTCTCTTTTCTAAAAAAGACCTTTAATTTGAACATCAATTAAGAAGATTTTTTTATAAAATGGTATAAATCCTAAAATAAATAAGTGCACCAAACCAAATTAAATGAATTAACGATAGAGATGTATAAACCAACCCCTTTTGTGTTGCATATGAGAACTAGAACAGGATCCTAAAAACAGAATTCCATTAACTGGAAATAGTCTTACAGTCTTTGGTTATCCACATACAGGAAGAAAAGTATCTATCATTCATCAGTATGAATGTTTGTAAAGTAACTTGCAAATCCCCAAATTATGAATTTGAAGATCAGCAGTAGAATCAGCCTACTGACTAAAGAGTTTAAAAGGTTTTGAGCTCTGCCAGGGCCAGCGTAGGAAGGCTGGACTGGCAGCCATTAAGCTCTATATAAGCTGCTAAAACAGAAGAGAAGGAGGGAAAAGGGGAATTAAACTCACTTTTTTAGATTTTTTTTTTTAATTTACAGTTTAAAGTACCTTATTTACTGAGATTTGTTTGTCTTTATCAATACAGAATAAAGTCTCACCTTTCACATAGTTCTGGGTACTTTTCATCTACCTGCCAATGGTCTGAAAGCAAAAAGCTCTGGTAACACTTTCAGGTTTTCAACTGCATGAATAGTTATTTGACAACTTCAGCAGTAGGTGTTGAGTACTGGTATGGTTGAAAAATCCTGTTGTCCAAGGTTAAATTTGAGTGGCAGCAGCAGAGAAAGCTAAAAAAAAGCTAAAAAAAAGCTTTTTTAGCTTCAGAAAAGCTAAAAAAACTTACCTAGGAATGCAGTTAAAAATACACTGCTTTAAATAGACTAGTCAGACTTTGAGCCATTCCATTAGCATCACATATATATGCAGGGTAGTTCTAGAGAAATTATCTGGATGGGGCAGGAGGTGCCAAGGCCAAGTTTAAATAACAATTTAAACAGAAGAAAACCTCTGATGTGAACAGCATCTTCTGACTGTAACATGTTATACGAGTAAGTCCTCAACAATGTAATTCTTCATCCAAATATAGACAGGAAAACTTCTGATGTTTCTCTCTCTCTCTCTCTGACACACATGCATGAACAAACTGAAACAATTCTGAAAAAAAATATTTTGAAAAACTAAATACAATATTTGAGAATTCACATAAATTCCTAGGCAATGCCTGGGGAAGTGTCCATGACAAATTTTGAGGAAAAAGTGCTGATGTTTGTCATGAGTCAAATTGCCTAGATGCATCTGTATGAGAGATACACTGGGTCAGGAACCTCCCAGAGTAATCACCAGTAATTGTCAGTCCTGTGGGATTATCGCTTTCTCCGAGTCACCCTCCCTGCCCACAGCCTGTTGTCATGGAAATCACTGCTCTCTTGTGCTGTAGGAATTGTCTCACTGCTGACCTATCGTTTGAATCTGCAATTTCCCATCCCTGGGGAATGCTGTTCACTCTTACCTCCAGGTCCTGGGCATTCAAACACTATATTATGACCCTGGATTCATTTCTGCTTTTTACTTCATTATTCTGCCACACCAAGGAGATGCCTGCAAAGAAGAACAGATAACATTTTAAACAGGCAGGGAACAGAAGTTCTGTGAACAGTGACTGAAATTATGAGGCACCAGGCATACTGATAATGAGGAAAAAAAATATATATATATTATTAACAGGAATGCCCAATGGGCTCAATCATGCCTTTGGAAATAGTAGACCTTATCTTTATTCATTTTTACTCCTAAGTAGCCTGATAGAGTGCATAGTAAATCTCCTATACAGCTACATTAAGAAAATAATAAATTTAGGTATTTAAATTTTACAAGAAGTGATTCTTGCTCTAAAGCAGCTGTTACTGTCCTGTAATAAAACAGTACATTAAATAGTCCTAACGTCCTACAGCCTACATTAAATAGTCCTAACGTCCTGCAGCCTTCTAAATTTCTGATCCAAGCAATGATAATCCCACTAAATCCTAAGCAGTCCTTGAAAGGTCTCATGTGAAAATAAAAGCAATATTTGCAAAAGTTTAAGAGGAATGTTGATTTCTGCTATTTACAAATGGGAAAATTACAGTCCTCTGTCCTGACCCCACAACACTCATCTCTGGCTGAAGCAGAAGGCATCAGATGGGTGGCATTGCTTGACCTGGCTTGGCCACACAGACCATTTAGATGGCCCCAAAACTCCCAGTATTCTCACTGTTGATTTTTTCTCTGTCTTGCTTCCCTAGAATCTGTAACATAATTATATCATCCGCTCTTCCTTAAACCTGGGGTGGTACTTGCTAAGCGGCCAGTAGCAATTTTCACATTTTAGGAATTTCCACTTGTGGTATTAAGTGGAATGATTTGCACTCTATGGAGATTCAGCATTTTTTCAGACTGTTTAGACTAGTTATGCTTGAAATTCAAGCCAGATAACCACTGAGTTTCAGGTGTGGAGTTAATGATGTTAAAATACAGCTGAATATTTTGATAACAAGCTCTAAAAGAGGATTAAGAACCTTTCAGGAGAACAGGAACTATCGAAATACTCCTATCCTCAATCAGTTTGAAGAGATTAACAGTTCTCAGGAAATTTTTTCCATTGCAAAAAAGCAATAGATCCTGTTATTCATGCTGGCATCAGCAAAGGAGATGGGGGGGCTGGGGTGGGGAGGGAGTTATGATCAAAAATTCTTCAGTAATGTAAAAAATCATAACTATATATGCAGTGACCCCATCAAAATCCAATGGTGAGGGTCAACAAAGCTATAATTTCAGTTTCTCTTTTACAAGTTGTCTCTTTCCTCTATTTATCTGAAATATTTTGTTAAAATGCAGAACTATTCCTTAAATTAAGCCATTTAATTCCCAATTCTTCCAACAATTAACATAAATGAATAAAGATTACCCATTTATTTTAAAGCCCAGTAAAAGTACTGACAGTTTAGCCTTGATGTTTTCATTATTTAGGTAAAAAACACGGAGAAAAAGTCTCAAAATTAAAGTAGTAAGTGTACCACTTAAAATAAAGGATTTTACTTTAGTACAGGAAAGTTATAATTATTCATCTTTTTAAACTCCCAACTTATGAATTTTGAAAAAGCTTTAATTTAAAGAGATTTCTGCTACAGAAAGGGAGGCCTTATAGCAATTTCAGGTACTGGAAGGGAGTCTACAAGAGAGCTGAAAAGAGATTTTTCACAAAGACAAGGAGCAGTAGAAGAAGGGGGAAGGGCCTAAAAATGAGGGAGGGTAGATTTAGATTAGATATTGGGAAGAATTTCCTCACTGTAAGGGTGGCAAGGCACTGCAACAGGTTTCCAGACAAACTGTGGATGTTTAGGGCCAAGTTTGATGGGGCTCTGAGAAACCTGGTCTAGTGAAAGGTGCCCCTGCCTATGGCAGGGAAGTGAAACTAGGTGATTGTCAAGCTTCCTTCCAACCAAAACATTTTATTATTCTCTGATTAAAAAACAAACAAGCAAACAAAAACCTAAAATACACAAACAAAATGAACAAAAAAATCACGCACACATACACACAGGCTAAAAAACCCCAAAACAAAATACAAAGAAAAAATAAACAAAATAATAAAAACTCAGCAACTGTATGTTATCCAGCAGGATTTTAAATTTTTTTTAATAATAAGGAGCAGGAATTAATGTGAGCCTCAAAACTCATCATTTGATTTTACAA